>NW_004524587.1:10973324-11035349 GCF_000260255.1 Octodon degus
TAGTGTACTGGATGGCTTCTTTTGTCCACCTGATTTCCTACGTTACCAATGTGTATTGTCTCCATTTCCCTAAAGTGTACTTAATCTTTGCTTTCTTTGCACAATGTCTTTGGTTGCAAGTCATAAGCCTGAGGCAAATAAAATTCCAGTAATTTCGAAGAATGTGGTGTTGGTGCTTTCCTAATAAACATAATTTTGCTCCACTAAAAAAAAAAAATTAAAAAAAAATAAATATAGCCCTAAGTGAGATGTGTTGGCAGTTAGCTACAGAGGCATCATGGGAGAAGAGCTGCTATGGAGAGCAGATGGTGTGACAACCTTAGGTGAGAAAGAGAAAGATCCATTGGCAGAATCAGGGTCTTCACTTGAGGAACCAGGGAACTCTTCTCACTGACAGGGGCTTCTTTCTTATTTCTGAGGGCCAACTGGCCCATCTGAAGCTGCTACCTTGTGCTTCTAGCTTCACTCTCTGAATCAATGTAACTTTTAATCCCTCCCCCACACACCAACCTTTAAAATTCTAAGTCTAGGTGACACTTCTCTCCTGTTTCCCATTATTCCTCCCTGAAAGACTACTTTGCCATGTTCTCTGTCAGAGTCAATGGACCACTTTCTTTAATTCACTCATCCCTGGTTTTATTTTGAAATCCTTCATCCTGAGGATCTTCCTTGGACAGAGTCCACTTTATTCATACCCATCATTAAATCTTACATTGAAAATTCAACACAATATACTAAGTATATGTTGACTGGCAAATCAGTATTTTCCTTTATTGTCCATTCATTCATCTGTTCATTTTTCCAACCATTCATCCATCCATCCATCCATCCATCCACCCATCCATCAATGCATTCACCCATCCACCCACCCATCCATCTACCCACCCACTTACCCACTCATCCAACTATCCACTCCTCTGTTACTTAAATAAGCTTCTGTGATATGAGGAACTATTCCAATTAATATAGGGAATAAAGCAATGAAAAAATTCTGTGAGAGGCAGGTCTACTGAGGCAATGGTTGGAGAGAACCATCCTCATACCAACACAGACTAAGATTTCATTAACATTTTTGGCAGCTACAGGTCACATCATAACCATGTACTAAACTTGTGAATGCCTAAACTTCTAAAGTATCCTCATAGAACTTACGTTTACACAGATTGCCCTGGTTTGATGGCTTGTGGTATTTGGCTTTTGGAATCAAAACTTGGTACTTCACATGGATTTTATCCATTTATTTTTCATTCTATCACTTTAGTTCATTGAGATCTTCTGGGGATCTAGATCTTGTCCTCCAACATCAAGTCATTCTTTTTAAAATTTTGAACCTACAAGTAACATAGTATAGCCCAGAATCTTGAGGGTATAGAGTCAGCTTTGACTCCATCAAGCACTATGACTAACAAGTCCTTATGTCCTTATCATGAACATCAAGATCATCAAAATTTTGGCCAAACGTGTAGTCCAAAGGATGCTATCAGTTTGATCGCATCAACATTCAACAAGTGCATTAATAAAAATCAGAACAGAGTACCAGGCCTTGTCCAGACCTGTGTTTGCAGAGGACTTCACCCACTAACACAGAAGGAAACTGGCCATGCTAGAAGGTTTCCAGAGGGACTCTCTGGTCATTGCAGAGACACTGCCTCAATGGTTTAAGCCTCTAATCAATCTGAGGTTAGAGAACATACCAGTGTCCTTTATAAGCAGCTTGGATTTCTACTTTCTAAATGAAATCCACTGGGTCCTATCAGTTTGTGGTTTGTCTGCTCCAGTTTTAGCAAACTAGAGATGGGATTGTGTTGTGATCGGTTAGAGCATTCTGCCCTCTGGAAGGGGGAACCCACTGACCCCTGACCACAGCCTTGTCATACAGACAGTATCAGAGGCAGCCCAATTACCTAAAAGGACTGAGAAAAATCAAATAGAAGCTGGGCACAATGAGGGGAAAAAACACACAGCAGGCCCAGTGTTAGTTCCACTGCTTGAATTACCACTATGTCAATAGAAGGTGATAAATCAAGGGAGATATTTACTGATTAAAATTACAGACTCCTACGGGAAACTGTATAAACAGATTGAAGAACAAAGCCTGCGGGGACTGAGCCTAGCTGAATCTATCCAGGCTTTGGCTAGTTGTTTCTGCTTGCAGCCAACTGTTGGACCCAGGGGTCACAGCGAGAGCGAGTTGCTCTACAGAATTGAGACTTGCTAGATACTGATCCAAAAATTTGTAGGGAAAATTTAAACGCATGTTGGGAAGAAATTTAGGCCTCAAGTCCATTCACAAGGGAACCTCTTATTTCATTCTTCCTCACGTTCCTTTCCTTCTTCTTTCTTTTACTCAAGCCTGAACTAGATTCACTAGAAGGATCCAGAATGCCTCCTCTTATACCTTGCCTGAGCCTGCAGAGGTAGATATAGGAGTCATGAGTGGGCACGAAGCCCACCTTGCATGAGGTCTGTGGTGTGTCACTATTCCCAGCAGGCTTTGCACACCATCCCACCCTGCCCAGTCTTTTGGCAGCCCATGTTGATGCTCCTAGGGGAACAGAAGCCGTGCTCTGCCACTGTGGTCTCTCCAGGAGCACTGCATGGTTACTGTCCTTCTGCCTCTTTATATAGAATTTTTCTTGAGCAGAGGAGGTACTATTAGGGCACACCTGTACATGGAAGGCATTAGAAGCAAGGTTGCAGTTACATTTTTTGATGCCCTGCAGATTTCCTTCTGCCTGCTCTGCCTGGGAGACAGGGACCAATACCCAGAGTCATTCTAATCTGATGACGAACAGCATGAGCTCATGTGCAGAGGAACCCGCGGCAGGCTGTATAACATCACTACCTGCTCCACCGCCTAGGAGTGGTCTTGGAGTTGCGTTTTAACCTTTGTAGTCTAAGTTCTGTTTTCTCTCCTTTTGTGCTCTTGGCTAAGGGTATGGAATCATCATTGGAAGGGGAATGGACACAAACACCAAGTGCTCTGCCTCTGAGCCATACCCTAGCACTGCATCTGGTTTTCACTGGCACCAGGAGGCAGAATACACTGACCTTTTCCTGGGAGTTGGGAGGAAAAGGAGATGAAGTAGACTCACAGAGCATCTTGAAGTGCAGACTGTGCCTTTTGAAAGGCAGCCGCAGATAATAAACTGCCTGCGTAGTCAACCTGGCCCACTCTTTGCTCTTTCACTGGGTTACTGTGATGTGAGTTGTGGGCCTTCATTTGTTTTCTTTCCCTGCAGGCACACATCAAGTGCTCCTGGCCTGGGTGAATTCCTTGTGCAGGGTGTCACCAAGGCCATCTCTTGCTGTCATATGCTAGAGATCGTGGTGTTGACAGGGCAGACATCACACACCATGTTAAGTTCTGGAACACTCTGAGTTGACCTTTTTCTATTTCTTTCCTTAAGAGAAGTCATGCTTAGAGCTTCACTTGCCTCTCTTCCTGATGTAAGCCTCCTCTGAATGATTTCCAGCGTGTGTACTGATCTTCCAGCGGATGTTCCTATTGTCGTTAGGAGACATTTGTCATGACTTCCTGAGCTGGAAAGGTGAGGTTGGTACCTGGAAACTATTGCTCATTACCATCTTGTTCTCTGCTTGCTGAAAAGTCTCTCTTTACCCTGGCCTACTGTGGTCTGTAGCCCTTCCAATGAAAGCCAGTTGTGAAACTGGCAGCAATTTAGACCTTAGGCCAGTGCACAAACCCACAAGCAGCAAGGTCTCAGGGATGCAGGTCACATGTCTGAGAAGAGGCTTGGTTTGCGTTTCTGACTGCAAGCAGGTAAGCCCTTTGTCCTGTGGCTTCTTGTCTCTCTGGGTGGAATATGGGCTCTTGTACATGTCCTGACGCTCCCTTGTGACTGAACCTAGGCTTTGTATCACCAATATCTATGAATCATTCTTGGGAGAAAAAGAATTCAAACTTATGTTTAAACATGTTCCCCCTTTGTGAATCAGACTCAGATATTCAACAGGTTATCTTGACAAGCACTGATTGATTATCTGCTACATGTGGTTGTAGGACACAGGGCTGGGGAGTTCAGTACTCAGAAACCAGAACATGCAGAGTTAAGGGCTTCATGCTATCTCTTATAGGTAGCCGATGGCCAATAGCAAGGGAATAACTTGAGTAGACTTGGGCTTTCTAAATGGTCTCGAGGACTCAGGTGATTGCTGGCATACTCTAAACATCTGCCATGCACCAGGAATAAGGCTGATTGTTTCTTTATACTTACTTGTTCATATTTTAAATCCCCACATTACCCAATGAGTTCATCCCTAGGGTTAACAAATCTTGTCCTCATTTTACAGATGGGACTCAGGGAGGTTGAGAAACTTGTCCAAAGTCACACAGCCTGCAAGTGGTAGAGTGATGATTGGAACCCACAGTGAAGAAGCTAAAGAGCCCACACTAGTAATTACTCTAGGGTGAACCTAATGTCTTTGTGTCATCAGGGATTATTAAGCAAGCATCCTGAGCAAAGTTCAGGTAGCTTGGAAAAGTTACTCTAATGAATTTTTGTAACATGGAAAGTAGATAAGTGCAGCACATTTAAGGTATCCTGACAAAATAAATAAACCTCAGGACAAAACCATTACAGATGTGATATGACCCAAGCACACAGTTGAGCATCTACGCCACCAGTTGAGCATCTGAGGTCTGTCACACTATGGTAAAGTGACCATGGGCAATTGCCCCTCCCTTGTATGCTAACTTTATTCAATTACAAATGTTGGACAATAATATCTGCTTTGTACATGTATTGTAAGATAAATTGAAATGATGTAAAGTGCCCAAAGTGCTAAGCACATGGTAAGTGCTCAATAAATGCTTTGTTTACAGGAAAAAAAATTAGGAGAATACTTAACTCCTATTGAGTACTTTATTCAAGGAGTTGTCTTTTTTTCATGAAAAAGAAATTATTTAATAGGGATTACTTTTTGATGTTCCATGTAGCCTGTATTTAAAAACACCAGCCACTTCCTCTGATTGACAAAGTTGCTATGGAAGTTAAAAAAATGAGAGAAACAATGCCCATTCTATTATCTTCAAGCCTGTATTATGTAGGTATTAAATGTGAACTCAGAGGTCGTCACACTTGGAAAATATTTCCATCTGTAGCGATTCTCCAGTCTGTTGGTTCAATTAAGCCTGAGAATTTAAATTATCTCTCTAACTCTAAAAATATGTATAGATACTTTTGAAAGTGGAAACTATTTCAGTGCTCAGAAACCATTCTGGGGGAGTGCGCCTGCTCACAGCTTTCAGGCCAGTGGGGCTGATCCTCCCAGCTCTCCGCCTGGTGCGCCAAGACCATGGACATCAGGTCAAATCAAGTCAAAACGGACAGCCTTTCTCTCAGGAAGCAAGACTCTGAGGGTCTTCACAAGTTGTGTGTGAAAAACACGGAGACACTCGGTGGGAAACACTTCTGTCTAAAAACATTAAATTAAAAACTTCTTAGAGTGGCAGCATTTCTTCCTTTCTCTCTCTCATTTCCAGTTCATTCTTATCTGAATTCTGTCAGCTCTCAAACTGACATTTTCCTGTGCTGATCTTTCCTCAGATAGTAAAGAGGGCTTTAAAAAAAAAAAAAAAAAAAAAAAAAACTGGGTGGATGCAAACAGCAAACCAGCCTACAGAGAAGTGTCAAGGACAGTTTGGAGCCCTAATCCCTGACCCACTGCCCTCTCCTAACTAGCTATTGACATTGAACTTAAAAAAGCTCTAATGTTGAGATGAGATAATGTTTTAGAGGGAAAGAGAAAAGGGCTACAGCGAGAAGTGTGGGGGTTGGGGGGCTTCAGAAGTGGGTGTATTGTTGGCTTGTGAGTGGAACTTCAGGCTTTTAAAAGTTCATTTTTGTTTAAAGGATCCAACAAAAAAACAGGCCTTGTCCTTTAGACCAGTAAAAACAGCATGGGTGATTCTGTTTGGATGATGGCTCTCTGTCCTCTTTGGATGATTCTGTGAATGTGAAGCTGGGGTGTTTTCATGATTCTTAGCCGAGAGAAGTGGTTGTGTGTTTTCAGCATTGGCCCACAGGCTGTCTTCACCTCACGCATGTGGCACTACCAAGCGGGCTTTACAGGGCCTGGATCTGGAGCTTTTAGCAGGAAGATATAGCAGGACTCGCCACCATTTCAAAACAGAAAAAGGAAAAGGAATACTGCCTGCATTCTGGTTGGATCCTTTTGCTCTCTCTGGATTCTGTGAGTTCTAACTTCTGTTTACCTTCCTGAAGGGACTCTCCCACCTGAAGCTATGAATTTGTCTTGCTCCCTGTAGAGCTGGGAACAGAGAAAAAGAAATAGTTTTCTAGAAGACTTGGACTGCACTATTGTGGAGACATCTGCATTTATTTTTGTATCATTCAGTCTTGTGTATTCATGAATGCTAAACAGAAAATGAGTTAGGTGTGGTGGTGCATGCTTGCAATGCCAGCCCTCAGGAGGCAGGACAAGAATATCCCTGAGAGTTCGGGCCTACACAGCTAGTTCAAAGCTTGGGCAACATAATGAGTTCAAGGCCACCCAGGACTGCATAGTGAGACTCTGTCTCAATGAAACAAACAATCAGTGTCCTGTAATTTGAAGTTTGGAGGTCATGTGTGAAATTGAAAGGGAAGAAGATATTCTCTAATATCTGCACCCTCTGGAAGCTTCTGGTTTCTTCTGGGCCAAACTCAGGGAGTCCAAACCTTTCTGGGCATTGTAAAGGCCAGTGAGCAGCTAGGGTCATTCTAATCACCTGATTATGTTTCAATGGGGTGAGTAGATGCCCCAGACTCTACTGCCTTTATATTCATTGCTTGAGACATTTGAAATTAGGCCTGACATAGCACTAACAGATATAGTACAGGGAATGAGCCTGCACTGGGCCCTAGGGAATGATCTAGAAGACTTAATACGTCTTTTCCATCTTTAATTTTCATGGTTCTAAATATGCTGGCTGCGTATAAATTGGCAGGTTGATTCTCAGGGAGAATGTTTAGCTTTGAAAGAGTGTAATGGGGGAGATTGTGCTTCCTGTAGCTGTGCTCCTTGACTTCCACTTTAGGGGATACCTGATTTCTGAGAACAGCTCCTTCAAGGCTCCTTTTACCTTCCCATGGCAGAGAGCAGATGAATAAACAGTTGTATTGGGCTTCCTCCCTGAGTGTACTAACCAGGAACTGTGTACTCTCATCTCTGTGCTCTGGGGGGCTCTTGGCATGGGCCAAGCAAGGGAGATGTGGAGGGGATAAAAGTGGGCTTCCTACCATCTTGGAGCTACTTTGAAATATGCCCAGTGTTTGGATCAGTGGTATCCCTTTATGGGCAGAATTCTTCTCAGTTCTTGAGAAGGTACGATGAGCATTCATGACCATGACCAGGTAAGGATCTGAGGTAAAAGAAATAAAACTTACCTCACAGAATTCACCTGTGACCTCCATATAAAGTTGCTGACCTGTTGTGTGAAGGTGTGATTTCATATCATACAGCTGGTGAATTCATTTTGGAAATGGCAATTAGGGGGAAAATTGCTGTTTTTCTTTTGATTCTCCCAACTCCCAGTCCCATCATGACACAAGGAAACAATGATAGGCAACAAAGAAAGACACAGCTATATTGAGAGAAAGGGGATGGGTCTTAGGAGTTTTCAAGTTTTCTTTGCGCTCACCGATTGATTGCCTTTTTCTGGATGTGGGAAATAAGAACAATCTCTCTTTTTCCATCTATAAAACAGGGATCTTAATTACTGCTTGCATCACAGAAAATGTTATGCAAATGACCAGCTAAGATTTTTTTACAGTGATCTGGGGACAAACTACATCACAGCAGTGCAAAGGATCTTTTACAATGGTTAAAAGTATTCCTGAGGAGGGGACCCAGGCCTTTGTCTATTTTGCATTCTTCATTCCCGGGGTGAAACAGACAGAAAAGCTACTTGTAGCTGACAAAATGCCAGGAGTAACAGCTTGGTTTGAACTCTTTTATCCAGATGTAAGGGGCCAGTTCCTAATGAATCAAACACGATGGTTACTCATGGAGCCAGTACTACAGGTAAAGAAGGGCAGATGCAAATGAGAGGGTAGAGGGACATGAGGGCCTAAGGCCAGAGGAAGATAAAGTGAAGAGAAGCTGGATTTGGTCTCTTGTGAAGGGCTTGAGTTGAAATAATCACTGGTCAGCAGAATTGTGCCGCTTTCTTAAAGCTCTACCTTTAGTTTTTATCTCCTCTGAAAGAGCTAGATCCACAGCTAGGAAAGGATCCTGCCTTCTTCATGGCTGCTTGGTGGCTCTAGCCAGCCTGATTGTCACAGATAGGGATGTGGTTAGGCAAGGACCCCTCCCGTGAGAGCAATTTCATCGGGATTCTGCAGGCCTCATATGTAACCCCTCTTAAAAATCGGAAAATGAAACAAGACATATTTCTGAGGTTGTCAGCAGGTAGATCCAGTGGTTCATGGTAAGTAATCTCTCTGGGAGGAAGTCTTGGCTCTGATGTCTGTGTTGAACGATCCGTGGCTCCCCTCGGCCGCCCTGGTGCAGGTCTGTTTGCTGGGCCAAGAGGCGGTGATGATATTGCTTCTAACAACCAGACTGAAGTGTAGCCTCGGGCTGTCTTGCAAAGCCCCCTCCAAACAGCCTCTAATTAATTTTTATCCTGCCATCCCAATGAGTCCCGGGAGTGCAGCAACCCAACAACAAAAAGCCCTCATCAAATCATCTGGAGGAAGCTTTGACGTAACACTTGCAGATTTTAGATCTCCAAAAGAGATGGCTGCAGAAGAAAATAAGAAAACCTCCTCCCTTTTAGCTGCCTCCACCCTACTTGATTTCCCAAAACCCCAGCTCCTTGTCTTTTCTTTCCCAGGGGCCAGAAGCCAGATCTTTCTCTAACTCTCTCCCACCCATAGCTCTTTCAGAGAGAACCCTGGAGCTATATATGTATTTTTTTGCAGATGGAGGAGAAACCCAAATCCTCTGGGGTCTGAGGTCAGATACCTGCATGGGGCTACAGAGGGGCCCCCAGGGGCCCTTGTAGGACAGGAAGGGGAGAAGTCTGATAGCTTCTCTGGCTGGCTGCTGGGGCTGGCCTTCTTTCACTGTGAAACACTCTTTAGTAGAAGTCACATTGTAAATGCAGAGGGAGGGTTTCACAAAGAAGAATCTTAGCCACTGAGCACACTCAGGGGGCAGCTCTCTTGGGCTCTTCTTAGAGGGCGCTGTTGGCGTAGACTTCATCCAAACCACTGGCTTTTAGTGATGGGGTCCATGCAGAGCCCCTGAAGGCTCTCACTCAGGTTGTGCTCCTGCTTATTCCCAGGGGATTTGGAAGGAGGGGCCCTTTCACCCTGGCCCTGCTCCACTCAGTGGGCACATGAGCCGGCCTTGTTACCTTCCCTCCAGCTCAGGATACGCTGCTCCTTGGGCTCAGATCTCTCTGATCTGTGCCCCAAACACCTTATCCCACTGCCCTTTCCAAGCCTCCGTGCCTCCCTGTGTCTACTCACAGGGCTTTCCTTAGGACCTCCAAATGAATTAAAATTCAGCAATAGCTGCTGTTTGAAATGATGTATTCAAAGGTGCTGAAACCCAAACCATCCGATGCCTGGCTTCCTGGGCTTTCAAGACAAAAAGATTGAGTGACTACTCCTTTTCAGAAGACTCAACAGAGGGGACGGATCCAACACCAGCCACAGGGGTGTTAATTTCATGATCGTTGGGTGCCAAAGAATTTTCCTTAGGACCTGCTTGACTCCACACCTCCTGAGAAATGGGGTCATTGTTTCTAATGAGTTTGCGCAGTCTGGCTCCTTTAGAAGAGTTAATCGCAGAATCACAGGCCTAGAAAAGAGCTCTTTGACAGCTTCCCTGTACCAGGTCCAAGGAGTGAGAGCTGATCCTATTTTTGAAGACGCCCATGGAGCCCTGCTCCAGTGACTAATCCTTCCTAATTGTCCTCTTTAATTTTAACCTCATGCGCTAGTGCTTTCAACAGCAGACTTCCGTTTGTGCCCATTCTCAGAGAAGGTAGAAAGTATTGCTCATCAGAGGAACGGGCCACTCATTTCCTCCTCCTCTGCACTTTCCTGTCTCCTTGGATTCTAGCATGGTCCAGGGGCAGCAAGAAAGTGTTGAGGAGCGGACACATCTTGGGCTGAAGTCTGTATTTTGAAACTTACTAACTATGCTATGAAGCCTGGGAACTGGAGGAGCAATAGCTGTCTTCTTGGGTCATTTTGAGGACTAAGGGAGATAACGGAAAGGCAATGCTGTGCATCTGCTCAGGATGGTTCTGAGGTGGTACCTATGTGAGGCCCCCAGATGAAAAGATGTTCCTTAGCTGGCTCTGGTGGTATTGGCCAACAATCCCAGCTACTCCAGAGGGAAGCTGAGGCAGGAAGTTCACAAGTTCAAGGCAAGCCTGGGCAACTAACTGAGTGAAACCCTGTTGCAAAATAAAAACTAGTGCTGGGGCTGTGCTTCAGTGCCCACATGCTTCTGGGAAGCACAGGGTACCATTCCCAATGTGGAAAAAAAAGACGCTCCCCCACCCCCTCTCCTGCATGCAGAGTTGGCTGCACATGGGATTTTAGACCTTATCTCTAAATTTATCTTCTACCATCTCTGAGTAACGCCTTCTTGGGGACTGAGCTTTCCCCGTCAATGGACTCTTGCTTGGAAGATGCCCAAGCCACACCCAAAGCAAAATACAGGGGAAAGTGCAAGCTCCCTGGGACTTGGAACAGTGAGCTCCATGATTCTTCCATGTCTGGGGTGCACCCAGTGAAGTGAGAGGGAGGGCTGGGAAGTGCCGAGTGCAAAGTGGGAGTCAAACATGAGGTGTGAAGATCCTGAGGGCTCAAGACCAAGCATCCGCCCCCCCAGGACCATGCCTGCTGTCCTGGCTCCAAGGAGCACCTGGGAATTGCCCCAACATCCTGGGAGTAAGACTGGGATGGGTGCAGCTCAGATTTATTTTCTTATTCATTTCTTAGTGTTCATGTTTCCTTGGACTGTCTGTGCTTTTTTTGTTTTGGAAGGGAGAAATCCTACCCTTCAGTTGAGGGGCAGCATAGCAGAGAGAGCAAATGGTTCGTTAAACCCATGATGGGGGGTTGCAGACCCCAGTCACACCCAAACTCTGCCACATTTGCGTCTACACCTGTGTCCTTGGGCAGCTGCCTCTCTGCCTCATCTTCCTTTGTCCAGTGGTGATGATAAGAGTTCACATCTGATGAGGATTAAGTTAGAAGAGAGCCCCAGCACAAGGGGAAACACTCAGCCAATATTATTATTACTAATCAAAATTTTCTGATCCACACAGTGAGGAAGCCTAACCAAGAGATTCCTGATTCAGTCTCAGAAGACCTCACTAAGTCAAAGTCTTCTTGTTCAGTGGGTTCTCAAGTTTCCAGGGTCCATGACGTGTTGAAAGAAATGATTAATGCAGTAGAACCTTTCCCGAAATGTTAACATATGCCCTAACTTTTACTTATATTTTCAGCGCATTCATGGACTCATCAAAGCCCTTAGACTCTTTTAGTATTTTCTCTTTTTTTGAGCCAGGACTTCACTCTGTAGTTCAGGCTGACCTTGAACTTGCTGTGTAGCACAGGCTGGCCTTGAGCTTGCTACAGTTCTCCTGTCTCAGCTTTCCGAGTGCTGGGACTGCAGATGTGCACTACCATGCCCAGCAGAGACCTTAGAGCCTGATGAGGACCCTGTGTCACTGTCTTCCTATTCACTAGGTCACTGAGACCATCGAAGTACAGCTTTGGATTTAGTAAAGGATAAACATCTGATTGGAAAATTTTATTATGGCTGTCAACTGGAGACCCACAAAGGAAAAAAAAATTGCATGATATAATTGAACGCAAGTAGACTCTGTAAATCTCTTGATACCCTTGATGCATGTGATTGCATTGTTTGTCTGCATCCAATGCAACCTGCTCAAACAGAACCTTGGAGAAGAGTTTTCTCTGCCCCTATTCCCATAGCAACTGCAAAAATGGCCAATGGTCACCTTGTTGAGAATTCCATATTCTGGAGAAACAGAAGGTCAAGGTCACGAACGTCAGTGAACAAAGTTTTTTTTTTTTTTTCTTTTTAACTTCAAATTGTATGAAGCTAGCATTTTCAGCTGGGGGTTGGGAGAATTTAACAAACACATAATAGCAAATACACCCTTCGAGAGGACTATGTCTTGGATGATTTCATTGGTATTTAGTAGGAAGTAAGGGTTGCGCCCATACGCGTTTAATTTTCAGGTTAGACAGAAGCATATTTCAAACCCTCTGATATGCCTACTTAACACATACCACCTTTTCCACCTTCTTGATTTATTTCTTTACTTCTATACCACTGGCTTTGCAAAGTTAATTTGCTACCCAGCAATACCTTAAATCTCTTTTCTACTAAGCCATGGGTGTGATTTGGAAGAAGAAGAAAGAAGAGACTCCTTTTTTTTTTTTTTTTAAATAAAACTATCAAGGGCTGATAACATACAAAAAAAAAAAGCTGGCTAAGGCTATAGACAAAAGCAAAGTGATTTAGTATTTTCTTTGGGAAAGAAATACTTCTTTAAAAATTAAATACAGAGAAGATTACAAAACGGCAAAATGGACTTGAGTGTCTTTATTATTTTGTTTAGGAAAAAGGGTTAGAGAGAGAGAAAAATAGAATGTGAAAGATAAGTGAAAGAGAGTCCAGGCCAGGAGGGAGTACAGTGGGGAGAAAGGGAGACTCTCCTTCCTGTGGGACAGAGGTGGTGGGTGGAGGAGGAGGGATGTCTAGGGAAGGCGGGTGGACACATGTCAGGAGGGGGAAGAGAACATAGTCATTACTCTTTTCTTTCCACATGTACTTCTTTGCATGTCCCTCACTGCTCAGCATATGTGACTTAAACACATGGGGGCACTCAACAGATCAGTGAAACAGAAACAAAGAGAATGTGTAAAGTACCAGAGGCTTTGAAATTAATTTTGATTTAGAAACATACTTTATGTAGGCTGTAATCTTATTATCAGCTGCCATCTGATTCCTTGAAGAACTGCTTTTTTTTTTTTTTTATCTGGGGCTTCAGAAGCTCTACCACAAATGAGATAAATGAACCTTCCAACTTGGGGTGGCAGTGTGGTTGTGGGCAGGTTCACCCTTAAGATCCCAAGAGGAGTGTCCAGAATCTTGTCCTTTGGGGGTGTGGAGCCTCTGTAAGCTCGGGTCTCCAGTTACCATGATAATGCCTGGTGACCATATATTTGTAGATTATAGACAATTACTTCTTTGGAAGATAATTTCTGAATTGGGGAATGAAAACAGAGTTTTGAAAGAAAGAGATATTAATTTTTTAATCAATACTCAACTGAAATATCAATCCTGGCTAGAGAAAATGTGTTATCTTGGTATGATGGAATCAGACACGAGCAGAATACTGAACTGGAATTCCACAGAGCTTTTGAATGAAAATGGCCAATATTTGGATGACTGGTTTGTGTACCCTTGTAATCCCATCTGGTCCAAAGAAATAGATTGATATGGGTAGGTGGCCCTTAAAATTTTCATTCACCAGAAAGAGGCTTAGAGAGAACTCTATCCTGCTATTTTGGTAGTGTTTGAAATAACTGCAAAAGGTCACACGTCATGAACAATAGGCATGGAGTAACATTTCTTGAATGAACTGGGAGCTGAGACCTCAGTGATGGTAGGCTTTGTGGAGGGTGGTGGAAGTAGGACACTGGTATTAATATGGTGACCCCTAGTGTCTTGTAGTGGTAGCACGACTTGGAACTGCACCAGCACCCTGTCCTAAGTAGGGCCTCCCCACAACCTTCTGATTGAAGGAGTCATTGCCCATCATGATTATTTACGTCATTAAAACCATCATGTTAAGCAAAACCCTCTTCAACTTTAATGCATTTTCTGCACAATATCTATTTTCAACTCCTGCCGAATAGAACTGAGTCTTGACATGGTTTTTTTTTTTTTTTCTTATAATGTGTGGCCTCCTGTCTAAGCATTTCAAAGATGGAGACATATCAATTCATTACTGTGGTTGGAATGTCATAAACAATGGATAATGTCATCAATGGATGGACAGTTGGAGGAGGTGGGTGTTGCTGTATCCATGACCAGCATGGAACTAGGAGCACATTGAGTAGAGGACAAGCAAGCACGGTGGTCGGATGAGGGCAGGGCTTCCATGGCTGTCATCTGTTAGGTTTTTCACCTTGATATCCTTGTCTAGAAACTGCTGTATATGATGGGATCCTAAGCAAGTGATTAGATTCTAAGCAATCAATTCTATGTGTTCATGCAAGGTGGTAAGGAGAGTCAGTGTAAGCAGGTAATTCAAGCTGCTAAACCTGTCCCCTGTCATCTTCTAGAGGTATCAGAGAAAAGTTGCTTCTTTGGGGAGAGGAGGACTTGAATTGTACACACCTGCCTTCACTTCCAGTCCAGGAAGACAAAGCTTGAGAGTTAAAAACAGTAATTAAAGCTAGTTCATTAACTATCAGGAAACATACTTGACATAGAATAAATGGGCTGGCAGTTGGTTCAAATCCCAATGCTCTGCAGTTTATGGTTATTACCCTGTTTTATCAAGTATAAAAGATTTTTCTTGTCAATGCGCCAAACGTACTTGGGTGTCAGTACAGGAATGGAGATAGAAGATGTTAGTTAGGGTTTTAAGACTGAAGTCACAATCTCACAAAGGCTATAAAGTCTTTTAATTGCCCAAACAGCAGCGATTATTTTCTTCCTCTCTATGCTGTTTTTTTTTTTTTTAAGTTTAAACTCTAATGGCTGGAGAAATACCATCTGACCCAAAAGAAAGCCTGGGGACAAAGAAAAGACACTACACACACACACACACACACACACACACACACAGACACACACACACACTAAGTGCGTGCGCACACGCAGATGCAAATGTATTTCCCTGTTTGCTCAGCTCTTAGGTGACATCTTTCTGGCTCCCCTTTCTTTTGATCTAGACCTCCACATCTGGGTGGTGGCTTATTCTTCCTACAGAACTTCCTGTGTGCTCCAAATGGACATGGAAGAGTAGAGCTGTATATAACTTCTGTAAAGACAATGCTACACAGTGTATTAACTGTTGTTGTTATTTTAATATTCTGCTATGAAATTACACCTAACCTCCTGTAATTCTTACAGGATTTTCTGTACGAAAAGCGCTGAGGCCATCAATGGCCACGGGCAAGGTGACAAGTGGCAATCTCTGCTCTCAGAAGCTGGAGGGAAGCAGGTTGGCCAAAGTACTGACCTGCCCTCCCCCACCAAATTCTTGGTAGTAGTCAAAGACTCCACAATATGTGGAAAAATCTATCCTACTGCCTCACGACCATCTGGTCTTTGGTTGTAATTTCAAATAAAAAAATTAGCAGATTTAAGTATCAGCACAGGGACTGTCAAGTTCCGGACTGCTGCATTCAAACATGAAGCCCTTGGGCTACGGGGTTCAGAGTTTCAGCCTGCGTGATGCACCTTCCCACCTGCCCAGAGGCATCTGTGAACAATGGGCACTGCTGGGTGACATCCAGGTCCAACCACTCATCACACTGTTGCGGGGTGCTGATGATGTGTGAGCAGGAAGGCTGATGATGGTTTGTGGAGGCAGTGTGGGCGGCCCTTTCTAGCCTGAAGAAAATGGTGCGCACCCGAGTAGCAGCAGCACAGGAAACCAGGGAGGGGGAAGGATACCCGCAGCTCTGAAGAAAATGACACAGTTATCACTTTGCTGGGAGAAAAACTTACACTAATTCAAAATAAAACTAGAGTACCGAGAAGCCCATAGTCATTGCACTCTTGTGGCACACAGGAACAACACTACTGCTCTCTATGCCACAAGTTTCATATTTTCGAGGAAGCATGTTTTATAGAAACACATCAGAACATCTTCTTTTACCCTTGGACAAAATGCAAGTGCATCCTGGGAGTTTCCCACCCATTGCTCTCTTGGCTATTCACTCCAGTACTATTTCATTACTTATTGATTTTTCCATGCGTCTCTGCATGGCTGTAATTTACACAGGTCCTTACAGCCCTTAGCAATTCTTAACACCTCCAGGTAAGATCCTGAGTCCACTAGAGAGAGAAAGTCAGCTACTATCTTTCCTGGAATGATAAAAAAATTGGTGAATCTCATCACTCCCATAAGTACCTTTGGGAGGCCATGGTGGATGAAGGGCAACATCAGTGTGATGCAGGAGCTAGGAGGGGAGGGCAAATGAGGCTTGCACCAGAGCGGAAGCTGTCACATTCTTGGGGCTACAGAGGGCCGTGGAACTTTCAGTTCAGCTTTGAAATCAGGAGAGTTTTGTAGGTTGACAGTAATGAAAAAAGAAAGAAAGAAGCAAGAAAGCCTAAGCAATGAGACTAAAGCTGTTAAGGCTGGTTTATTATGGGCTTTCAAAAAATCACCAGTCATCAGTTTTGTGACATATGTTTGTCTTTGTTGTAACTGAGATTCCAAGTGAAAAAAAAAAAGTGGAAGTAAAGTAAAATGTTGGCATGATGGGAAAATGTAGAATGCAGTGGTAAGTGTCTTCTGGAAAGTTCTTGTTTGGATAAAACTGGTGTTATAAAGAGGAAAATAAACTAAAAATTATATTTATGTATATTTCAGGAACCTGTAATTTAGATTTACAGTAATAAATTAAACTGGCTTATTCACCAAGTCTCATATCCAGGCTTTATTCATTCTGCTTTTAAAACTTTATAATTTTAAAAATGTGCTCACTTTTTGCATGACTGGAGAGAGTAGCCAGGAGGAAGGGATGAGGAGAGAGTGGATTGATAAGACACTAAGTTGCAGTTAAGAGAGGGGTGAGAAGTTCTTGTTGCTGTTATTACACAGTAGGGCAACTGTAGATAGTGACTAGGTGCTGTATCCCAAGGCTAGAAGAAAAGATCTTTAATGTTTTGCTATGAAGAAGTGATGAATGTTTGAAGAGACAAGGTAAGTGTAACTTGATTACAGAGTGTATACCTGGATCAGAACCTCACAAGGCTGGGGATGCAGCCCAGTGGTACAGGGCTTGCCTAGTGTATGTTAGGCCCTGGGTTCCTTTCCCTGCACCGGAAAAAAAAAGACCAATGGCAGTCCATTAATCAATATGACTTTTGTGTTTTTATTTATGTCCAAAAATAAATTTAATGAAAAATAAAAATTTAAAAATGTATTCAGCTATTTTATTATATACTTCTAGGAGATGTATTTGTTTTATCAATACGATTCCTTAATGAATATTTATCTTATGTAGTAATTATGGTGAGAATGTGATTGATAAATGTGAAAGAAAAAATAATATTTTTTTCATTATTTACAGAATACTTTATTAGTTTCTGTAATCAAACCCATGTAGATAAGACCTTACATGTTTATTTTTTTATATTTTTTCCCATAATTTTATTGATAAACAAATAGCAAGGAGACAGTTTAAAATCAAATTGGTAGGACAGTTTCAATAATTAGCACATTGCATAATTCTTCCTAGTGGTTAATTGCTGTACAAGATGTGGACATGATATCCTATTATAAACACCATTAGAACAAATCCCTCTATTCATTAAGAGAATGTAACTATATATCTATCCTAACCACTTTGAAAACACAGATACAAAATGGACATTCATCTGTATCCCCTTTTTTGGTTAAGTTTCGTTATTTGAATGTTATAGGTGTGTAAACTCAGTAAAATATTCTAACAGAGTCCAGTAGCCCATAATAGTATTGGGTCTTCCGCTTGACTGGCAATGTCAGAAATTGTTGACCTGAGTCTGCTACAGCTCAACATAACAGCATGGCTTTTCTTCTTATATTTCGTTTTTATACTTTTCTGCTGGATGGTTAAGACGAAGGTAAAGCAGGACCCATGCAACAAGAGTTGTAGCTTTTGGGTCTGATAAGGTCAGTGAAATCCCCTCAAGATTTATCCTGAGATCCTGTACCTCAAATGGTAGAACCTTTGTCAGTTTCAGCCATGTGGATGAGTCATGGCCATTGCTTGGCCAACGTGCTCTCTGTGAAAGCCTGAGAGAATGTTTTCTCTCCAAGTGACTCTCCTTAGGCACACTCTACATCATCGATCACTTTCCTCTTTGGCCTCATAATCTTGATCAGAAAATTTGGGACACTATTGAGTTATATGACATTAGAGTACAGGTTCTCATATGTCCTGAGTCTTAATTGACCTTAGAAGGCTAGGGCCAAAATGTTGGCTTTCCTTGCAGCCCTCCTTTTTCTCTAATTTTGGTCTGCTAACTTAGGTTGTTAACCATCCAGAAGGACCTTACATGTTTAACTCAGTGTATTACCCCTGTACAAATGGAGAAGAAATTAAGCTTAACATTTCTAGACCAATACGGTTGTTAATTTCTATACAGTGCCAATTCAACACAGTGAGCTGGTATATTTTTTTCCAAAGTTGACGGCACAGCTAAAAAAATTAATATTGTCAGATAATTATAAGAAAAATGATGTGATTGTTTTCATTGAAAGATAAAGTTGGATTCTTGCTTTGCTTCTTCTATGAAATGATAGATAATAAATTCCCTCAAAAGACTGGCTTCTGCATTGGCCGTATGGAGAAGCCTTGGCTGAAAAAAACAGGTATATGTCAGACTGTTCACACAGCCTCAGGTAGTCTATCTAACTCTATGACCTGAAAACCACTTCTAGACAATTCCATAGCAATGAACCTAATCAGAGAATTACAGAATGTTTTCTTAGCTTAAAGTGAGTTAAGGAAGCATCTGCTTTAATGTTTAATTTGTTGGAATCAGTGAAAATGATCCAATTAAAAGAGCTATGTGGCATTTGAAGGTTAAAAAAAACCTATTGCAAAAATGACATTTTACTTTTGGATTGTCCATTACGTGTTACATTTCTTAGGAGTAGCATTGCTACATGTACTTCACCTGACTTCTACCACCTGATTTTCCAGCAAGCGGGAATTTAGTGAGGAAATTGTAGCGAATGATGGTTGTCACCTGCTTTTTATCTCTTGTCCCATTTTGGAATACGTGCTCTCTGTGTCCTCTGTTGCTGGGAGGCTCCCCTCAGTTTACTTGGTTTGACAAGGGCAGATCTATCCTCTAGGTCTGGCTTGATTCAAACTGAATCCTTCCTTATTTTGCCCACAGTGATGTATCCAAGCGGAGACAGAGAGCCCAATCCAGGACTTCTGCTAAAACCATTGGCAATGGGGAAAGGGAATGTCTCTCCCTTTGGGGAGACTGTAAGGGACGAATGTGAACTTGTGGCTGCTAGAAGCTACTACGGGCAAGTAGCCCACCTGACATGAGGCAAAAAGAGAGGAAAGTCAAGCCAGAGTAAGTGTGGGTAAAGCTGAAGTATTGGCAGGAAGTATTGCTTGAGATGCCGAATCCAGCTGAAGTCTTCTACCTGAGCTATTTTAGTAAAAGAATTGATACTTTCTCACTGAACTGTGCTACTGTGAATTTGGTTCCAGTTAGTTTTGATCAAAAGTGTTCTGACTATTCAAAGTAATTTTGTCTATGAACAATTTGCATGTCTCAGATGGATTTCTTTTGTTCTGAAATACATCTAGCATGTTTAGGCAGGCTCACATAACTAAAAGAAATGTAATGATTTTGTTGTCCATGTGGGAAGATGCTGCTCAAACATCTTAGAACTGATCCCGAAAACATTTTTTTTTGTATGAGAGCAAGAAAGGAGATGTCAAAATTTTTTTTCTTAAAAATAATAATGGAATTACAGCAGTGGGGGTTCAATCTCCGCTGTGGCCTGTCAGCCCCACCTCCAGGGGCAGGCTGAGAAGGCAGCGATGGAGACTGGGCATTGCAGCGTGCGCCTCTAATCCCAGCACTTGGGAGGCTGTAAACAGGAGGATCACTGTGAGTCCGATCTACATAGTGAGACTCTGAACACCATGCAGACCCTCCCCTAAATACAGAAAAAAAATAATGGAATAATAATGGAGAGGAAGATTTGCTATTTTTGTTTTGTTCATTTTAGGTATTAGGAATTATATAAGATTTCCTTAAGCATCGTGTTTCAATGGCATTTACAGGGCCAAACTAACATTGGAGACTGTAGTAGGCACTTAATAGACTAAGCTTATTAGAAAAAATTCTGTCAGTTATTAATGGTTATTATATATTAAGAAATGAAAGGCACTTATGGCATGCCACTGCATCTGAGGAATTTAATGCAACCTAAAAATGATCAGTGTGTTCTCTGAAGATTGACAAAATTTCCAGAAAACACCAAGAACATAAATCAGTGGGAAGAGCCTTCTTTTCCTGTGTGACTGACATAATCACCTTCTACAAAAAGGCATTTAAATGCAAAGATCTAAGCTCACTTTATTCACTTGAAGGCTGCAGGAGCCAACTACCTGTTTTTTCCCCCCAGAGGACCTGTGAGAATACTAACCTTGTTTGAATTCACAGATGTGGCCCAAACCTGGGCTACACCCAGAAATTCTTTGCCCTTGGAATCCTCTAGGATGGACATCATTAAAAGAACACATTCATTTTGAACCAACTATTTCTTAGGTATTTATTTCCTAACCATCTGTTTCTGACACCAACTGCTGGTTAAAATATGAAGCCACGCGAAAGCCACATGGAAGAAAGCGATCTGAAGCCAGAGGAGAAAACACAAACACTACATGGGCAAAAGTCTCAAAGGGTCCCTCTGGCAGGGCAGCTCATCCATATGGTTGTGTGACTCAGAGTCAAAATCAAAGTTGTAAACCCATGGCTGTGGCAGGGGAGATGGGCAGCCTGCTGGACTCAGAAAGGCAGCACGTGGCCCTGAGAAGTGGGCTGGGCAGATGCTGTGAGGGACCAGACAGGAATCCCATAGCAGGAAGCTAGACTTGGGCCTACTTGTACCTTTCTGGACTTTTCTCTCTGTGCCCTTCTGTTCCAGCACTGGTAGGCTGCTTGCCAGCCTTGCTTTCATGTGTGTGCTTCTCACAACTCTGCCTTTGATCGTCCTGGTCCTTCTGTCTGGGATGGCCACCTCCTTTGCTCTCCGTCACCCCATCAAGGCCCTCAGCTTCTCACCCACCTCCCTGTGCTTTCATTCCCAGCCTTGTGCGAGCTCGCTGCTACCTGGGTGCCATTCCATAGCAGCTTCGCTTTTTTTTTTTAAATGTTTTTTCTCCCATACTTACACACAGTTTTAAATTTTTCTTTCTTCCTCTCTTCCACCTTCTGCTTGATCTTCTCAATCTCTTCTTCTAGGCACCTCTTCCCAGAAGCCTTCCCTAATGTTTCACCGCAGCAGAGATGATCCTCGTCCCCGCTCCTGGAGCCCTCAGGGACTATTCCATCATCCAGCTTCAGTGACCTGCTTGCAGATCTCTTCCATATGCCTGCAATGACCTTGAGGATGGAAATCACAAGCCAGCTGGCTGTGTACTCCTGTGGCAGTGTCTGGTGCGCATCAGGAAGCATAGGTGGGCAGATATATGGCTGGATGATTTAACTGTTCAAGGCCTTGCCCTCATGTTACTTCTAGAAAGTTCCACGATCCATCCAGACCTCCTGTAGTTAAAATATATATATATATATATATATATATATATATATATATATATGATTTAAACATTCTCATTCCCAGTTTGGTTTGCTTTATGGAAAGGCCCTGGCCCTTCTCTTGCTACAGAATATAAGCTCTTTAAGGTCAAGATTAACCAACCACCTTCATCTTTATAGATCTAAGGAGGCCTTGTCCATGGTGGGTACCCATTTGTTTGTTTTTTTAAAATGTATTTCATACATGGTACAGGGTCTCACAATACAGCTTAGGCTCATAGTGATCCTGCTGTTTTCAGCCTCCCTAGTGCTGGGATTACAGGTGTGCGCCACCACACCTGGTCTCAGTGGCTGGCTCAGTGCACCTGGGGGTGGGGCCAGCATGGCATGTGGTCCCATTTGTTTCTGTTCCATGAATGCTTAAGGAAATTTATATGGTGTTCTGAGGTCAGACTAATATGAAAGCCCCTCAAGTAATTCCCGAATTGGACAAGAGAACCTGCCTGGATTTGGATTTTTTTTTTTTTTTTTTTTTTTTTTTTTTTTTTTTTTTTTTTTTTTTTTTTTTTTTTTTTTTTTTTTTTTTTTGTGGTACCAGGGATTGAACTCAGGACCTTGTGCTTGCCAGGCAAGCACTTATTCTACTGAACTCTCTCCCTGGCCCATGGATTTGGATATTAAAACTACTAATCATCAAGCCTAGCTAGTAAGTGGAATGGGTGTGGAGGAAGCTCAGTGTAGTAATACATGCTGATGCCCAGTGAGCACTTACTGCAGGACGCAGGCTGTTTTGGGCACCTTTCCTGTCCCCAACCACCATTTATCAGCACTGAGTAGGACCTCAGCATTGGACTTCCATTCCCATCAGTAACAACTGCATACCTGTAACTCAGGTGAGAGAATTGGCTCTGGTATTTTGGACTTATGTATGAAGGCTGAGAGTATATGGATTTGTTCTGAGGGTTAGCAGAGAGCCTCATCAATTGTTCTCTGCGCACACTTCAGAATTTAAACCAAAATTATTTTAAATTCCATTAACCTGTGAGTTTTATGCCTTGAACTGAAAAAAATTTCTTCCTAGAATTTTAAGACATTTTCAGCAAATAAACAGCTGGCATTTAGACAGGAAAGGACAAATGAGGATGTTTTGTTTTCTGCAGGGTATCTTAACCACAGTGCTAGTGTTTCCCAAAGGACCGGCATAGATCCTGTACAGGGCCTCTATGCCCCTCACAGTAGGGACCATCTCTGTCTCCCCCCTCCTGAGCCACAATATAGAGTAAACACAGGAAAAGGTATAGATGCCTAGCCCAGTGAGAGATTACCTGAGGAGCTATTATATAGGTCCAGCCCTTACAGTGATCTCAAGAGGGCAGGGATTGTTCTCATTTTATTTATTTATTTTTGCGGTACAGGGGATTGAACTCGGGGCCTTGTGCATGCCAGTCAGGTGCTTATACCATTGAACTGTCTCCCAGGCCCTGTTCTCCTCATTTTAAAGAGGTTGATAGTACTGTAAAACAAGGCAGGCAACTTGCACAAAGCCAGACTGTTAGTAAACGGCTGAGCCAGAACAGGAATGCAGCTTTAGCTGAGTCTATGTTACTCGTCAACACTGCTCCATGGCCTATATGACTCCAATAAAGTGATTTCCTCTTTGGGCTGCAGTGTTTATTGTGGGAAAAGATGTTAATAAGTGGGATCGCAAATTTGGGTCTCACAGAGGTTCTGATTCCTGGGACCTGAGTGACCCTGAACTATATGGTCTAGAGTGTAGACCATATTCTTGAATGGAGGGCTAAATCCTAAGACATAGGCATATTGTGCAATTTCAGGGGCCTCTTGAGAAAGGGAATATCTGACTTACCTTGTGACCTCACAGAGTTGTTACTAGGAATAACTAATAAAAAAGCCCACAACATGTCTAAGTGCCACAGTGACAGATGTGGCTGTACATAAATTAGTCTTCCAGAAAGCTACTTGCCTGGGGTCATCATAAATTTCTGATGGTGCAACACAACACTGATTGTATTTACTTTTGCTCTCCGTCAGGTGGAAGAGTCTGATAGGCTAGTAAAACGATTTAGTTGGCTGGTAAATTATCTGCAGGATTGATTAGAAATAGGAAGCAAGCAATTGGCAAATTGTCAATGCACAGAAAAGAATGTTCGATAACTAGATCCAGAGATTCAATTAATTTAACACAGGGGCACTGTTTGAAGAGGAGGTTTCATTGAACTATTGTGATATGATTTGGACTGAAATTACTCTCTGTGTGTGTGTGTGTGTGTGTGTGTGTATGTGTGTGTGTGTTGAAGATAGGTAACACAGTACTCATGTTGGCTCTCAAGATTAGGAAAGCAGTGAAGATAATACCCAAGGGACAATAGTCCTTACTGCTCATCATCCTAAAAGAGATCATTTCGTGAAAATTAGAAAGAAAACATTAGCCATGTAATAAATTACTCCACGTATCCCAAGAATTGGAAGCCGGCTGCTATTGTTCTCTCTTCTCATAAATGATGTGCCCAGATTATACCATCACTCTAACATGATTATGTATGCAAATGACACAGACAGTTATACAATTTACAATTTGGCTGAAATTGTTAAAGAAGTGGCAAATGGACTTTGACAAATTGCAATTTGAGGCTTTAAAAATGAACTTTTATCACAGAGCAAGAAAACAACGGATATTCAGCTGTGCTTATGTAAATTCCTGGAGCAACATACAATAGAGACGAAATTGATGCATGCTCACTGACATTTCCAAAATGAGCCTCAACTCCTCACTCTGGTTGGGAAATGGATTACTCAAATATAGCTCTGGCTAAATCAAATATTGGATTAATAGGGAATTATCATACATACCACACATGGATTACCAATTTTAAAAGAATTAGGCCACAACAAAATACATCTAATTTAATATTTCTTTGATGAGTCAGAGGGCACTTCAAGATCTTGCTGTACCCTCAGGTCATCATTACGAGCCACTATTGACATTGGTGAGGCTTTGGGAGACAGTTAATGAAGAGATCTGGTCGGCAGAACCAGGAAGAAACAAGGAGCCTGCTGTTCTTAGACTTTTATGTCAGGGTATTTCCCTTTCAATTTCGATCCCTTTATGTCCCTAGGGAAGCCTATGGTCTGCCATCTCTTTCTTATCCAGGCTAAAGCTTGGTTACGTCATAGTAGGATATCATGATGTTTTCCATTCAGAGATTCTTACTGGCCTCTGCAGCCTTCTCTTCTATTACCACATATTCCATATAGTTTATTGAGTATGTTTACCACAATTTTCCTTTCCTGCCCCTAAACAGATACTATCTCTATATTCATACAGTCAGCAGTTCTGTATATCGACAGGTTTCACATCTGAGCAGCAGTCAGCCAACTACGTACAACCGGACACATACAGTTGCGTCTGTACTGAACATATACAGACACTTTTGTCCTTATTTCCTAGGCTATGGAGTATAACAACCATTTAAGTACCATTTGCATTATATTAGATATCACAAGCAATCTAGAGATGACTTAAAGTATAGAGGAGGTTATGCACAAGTTACATGTGGACACCATTTTAAAGAAGGGACTTAAATATCCTTAGATTTTGGCATCTGTGGGAGGGCCTAAAACCAATCCTCCATAGAAACGAAGCAACTAAACATAATGACTAAAAAGTCTTATTCATACAAACTCTAAAAGAATAACTAGACATGGTCTCCATCTTCCAAGATTTACGATCTCGAATATGTTGGCACATGCACACAGAGAAAGTCAATTGAAAACTTGCAAGCAACTTAACCCAAAGGAAAGAGCTATGAAAGCTCACCAGTTGATGCTTCAGCCACCATGCTTCATAGGTTTAGGGATTCCTAATCAAATAAATAAGGCCACTTTCAAGTTATTCTTCCATTCCTGCTATTTTTTGAAGGATAAATTCTTCACTTTCCTTTTAAATTATAGGGCACAAAATTAGACTGTAAGAGAGTGTTTACCAGTGCAGGGCATAATGAGAAGGTTACTGGTGGTTTCGACGTTTTGTATTTCTAGCCAGAAAATCTCTAACAGTGGCTGGTTAATTCATTTGGTTAGCAAATAGGTAATATTGAAGCCAAAAGAAGGAATTCAGCACCCTGGCGGGCCAGTTGCCTTCACCAGTTTTCTGACTGCACACTGGAGATTAAGTCTGTTGCCAGTGTGAGTCAGCCATCTTGAAAACAAAAGTGAGTCAAAGCCAGTGGTTAGCAAGTAATATCTGGGAAAACAATGTCCAGCTCAGTAAAAATTGAAGTCACACGAATTGAAGTAGGGCACCATTTTGTCTGTTCAGTCAGTTTGGAAAACAGGAGAGAAGAGGTAAGAGAGTCAGTGCCTGAAAGACAGAGAACCCAGGATTGTCATGGAAAGTGAAAGAGTGGCCTAACATGGCAGGTGGTAATACAAATTGGGACAACTTTTTGGAAAGCAATTTGGCAATAAAAGAGCCTTATTCCTTGCCTCAGTAGTTCTACCTGGAGGAATCTAGCCTACAGAACCCTGGAAACTGCCTCTTTTCTCCAGAATGTTCTCACTATTTCCTGACTTTATCACTATTAGTGACATGTTTGAATGACAGATGTCTCAGGGAACAAGCTAGGCGATTCTTTTTTTGAGATACTGGATAAAAAAAAGACTCTAGCAAAGAAAGAGAATTTTGTTTGTCTAAAGGTGTTCATAATAATATATAAATGGTATCAAACAGTATGGACAAAGAAATTTATAACAAAATCATAAGAATAACTGGTCTAGATGTTGATGTTAAGAATGATATAATTATTCACAGTGTTCTGTATTTTTAAATATTGAAATACATTAATTTTATAGTTAGAAATATATTTATATAAGTTTCATAAGGCAATTTAAACAAAGTGAAAATGTCTATATTATAATGTTAAGTGACAAAAATGGGGGTCAAGATGAAAAAGTACAGTGTGCGCATGTAGGAAAAATTTGCCCAGAAAATTGAGTGAAAGTAATGTATTGTTAAGAACCTTGCACAGGTAGCTATCTCTGGATTGTGGGGTTAGAAATACCAGTGTCCTATTATGTACTTCCTTTAAATCACACACTACTTTTTTTTCATACACTATTTTTACAATGAAAAAATAGTGAATAAAACACCTGGGAAAGAAAATGTTGTAGTAGAAAAAGAATCAGCATAAGAATGTAGATAAAATGGCAAAACTCTTACCAATATGTCTCCAAATAACTTTGCAATAGCAAAGTAACGGCAATTCTTCTGGGAGATCAATAGTATCTGTCTTAATTACTTTTCTAGTTGCTGAGACAAAATGCCTGAATCCCACAAGTTAAAAGAGGGAAGGCTTGTTTCAGCTCCTTTTGTAGAGGTTTCAGTCTATAGTGGGCTGGCTCCAAGGCAGAGTGGCATGGCAGAGGGGCATCACGCAGGAGAAAGACTTCATGGTATGGCAGGCAGAAGGCAGCAAGCAGCAAGAAGCAGCAGCAGGCCTGCATTCTTTCTGTCCCTTTATGTTCCATCCATACTACAGATCTATTGATTGGTGCTACCCATATCCCAGTTGGGGATTCCATTTTCCATACCCTTAATCCACATTCATACATCCTAATCCAGCCACCTTCAAAACACTCCACCTGTGACCACACAATGCTTTGGTGGACATCTAAATACAAGGCATAACAGAACCTTTGCATTGGGTTTTACAAGTGAAATTACCATCTTATAAGTGAGTAATGGTTAAATATTGCCAATTTCATATGGTTCAACCCAATACATGAAGAACAACACAGTTTTCTACTGTAAATTAATTGCTATGTGGTCTATTTTTATTTTTACTCATTTATTTTACTATTTTTATTTTTACTTTTGATTTCTAGTCAGCAAAAAACCTTATCTTTGCTAGGGTGGCAATCCCCCCCACCACCTTTTTTGGTCCCACTGGGCCTGTTCAAAACTTATGAAGGATGCTAACATGCTTTTGTTTGTCAGGGTTATATCTCCTGGTAATACTAGAGATTGAACTGAGGAAATTAAAACATTTATTAGCTTATTTGAAAATAAAATAATTAACCCATTATGTAGTATTAACATAAGTAACACATTTAAATGAAGATATTATATTTTCCCTACAAAAATCATTTAGTGAGAAGAGTGACATTACCTGGGTCTCTTTGTGATGCTGTAATAGAAAACCACAGGCTGAGTAATTTTATAAACAATAGAAATTTATTTTGCACAGTTCTGGAGGCTGAAAAGCCTAAGATTGGGATGCTGGCTGGTCTGGCGCCAAGTGAATGCCCCATCTGCTTCCAACATGGTATGGTTTGTGTTTTGATGTCCCCTCAAAGCCTTAAGCAGTCACAGTGGAAGGGTGCTTTTCAGAGGTAGCTGAATCTAGAGTGTGTGGTGCTGGGATTAAGGGTGTGTGATTAGTTTGGCACTGCTCTAGTGCCAGCAGCCTGGCTAGCGTAGGAAAGGGGCAGGCAGATGCCATTGAGTCCAGTTGTTGCTTTTGCTGTCTTCCGCTCCCATGAACAGTTGCCCCTCCACCATGCCTTGGTGCCAGCTGAGTATGGCCTAAAACCTCTACGTACTGTGAACTGAAGAAACCCCAGTCTGCTCATGACAAAATGAAAGTGCAAAAGGCAAATGATGTCCTTACATGAGCATGCCAGTTGTTTTGACCTTAGGAAACCCAGGGGTACAAAGAGTACATGTTGGGCACCTTCTCAGCATCATGGCTCCTCCAACAGCCATGCATGTTCTCCTTCTGCAGTGGATGAGTGTGCACACATTTGTATGCACACAGACAGGAGTGAATCTGCAAATAATGTTGGTGGCCCATGAACTCCCTGAACTCTAGGGATACTTGGCCTAGAAGGAAAAGAAGAATTATTCTAAGGCTGAGTTCTAAAGTGCCTAGGTCAAAACAATGCTTTGCTTAGGAGTTTGATAATTACTGATGCAAGGAAAAAAATAATTCCATTAAAATTAGAGAAATAATGTGCCTAAAGTCACTGAAGCACTGAATAAAACTAAATGGCACAGAGTTGTTAGATCTGGTTAGCTGAGTTCTAACAGAGAACAAAGGGGCAGAGAGTAAGGGGAATTCTATCCTTCACTTCTCTCACCAAAGTTCTCTTTTCCAAAAAATTGTAACTGGCTGCAATTCAAAGACACGTTGAAAAATATAAATATATATTTTGGGGATAAAAAATCCATTAAATTTTTTGATTGCATTGAGTGGCTTATCAAGGGTGTGTGAATAATGCCAGGAAAAGATACTTTTCTCAAAATCAATAAGTTGAAAGTGCTGTTTTAGGGTTGCCGGAGTTGTTGGTTGTGTTTCAGAGTTATTCCTATTGACCTGAATTCAAAAACAAGGTATTGATTTATAAAGTACCTTCAGTAAATAAATGCACATTCTTTCAGCTAACCCTAATAACCTGTAGCATACAGAACAAGGTTTCAGCTCAGTAAAGCTGAGCTTACACTGTCACAATTAATCCTTTCTAAAAGCCACGAGGCTGCTCTCACACCAGGGAACAGCATGAACAGGAGGCAGGAAAAGCAAGAAAACCCTGGAAAGAAGAGAGAGTGCGGAACATCTTAGCTTTTGTTCTGACAGATTTTTCCAAATGTCACAGTCGTTCACTAAGCATTTGAGAGACACAGATCAACTATGGCCCTGTAATGACAGATCCAAATTCTTACTTCCAGCTGTGTCTCTGTTCCACGAGTCTGGTCACAAACCAAATTGGTTGCAAACAGAATCAAATTTCACCGTAAGGTTCCAAGTAAATAAGGTAATTCTTTTGGAACCATATGTATTTTTTTAATGGCAAAAAATTGAAACAAAGTACAGTACTGTATGGTATGAAGACAGGGAACACTAACCTTACTCTGCACATTCTTGTCACCTTCATTACAGCTCTGGACTTTAGGCCACCATGCTTGCTTTGCACTTGCTTTGGAGCTGTGCTGGATTGGTTAATAATGAATAGTACTATATGTGCTAAAAAGCACACAAAAAAAGGTTCACAGCAAGTCTGTCTGCACAGGTCTGTCTGCAACTGCCTACTCCACTGGACAAAGCCAAGGTCACAAGTTAGAGTGGGGAAGATGGCCGCCACCATGATCAACATCTGAGGTGGAGTTCACCAATGGAAGCAAAATCTTGTCAAATGCTTCTGTTTGTGAATCGAATTGTTCAGGAACAGAGGCTTTCATGAACTGAAGCATTACTATATTATGGCTCTACTCAGCTTTCCTCTTGAGATTGAATAATAAATATAAACAGAAAGGCATCTCTTTGGTTGACTGTTGGGTTTGTTCTAGAAGAAAAAAGGGAGATGCCCTTGGTCCCTGGCTTTAGATTCAAAGTCCACATCAGAAAAAAATTCAATGTACCATAAGTTATCAGCTACAAATACTGGTTGATGGGGACCAGTTTATAGGGAGAAACACTCCCACCAAAACCGGTTTCCTCAAAATAAGCTTTTACTGATGGTAACTGACTTGACTTTCTGTGAGGTAGTAAACATCATGAAAGCCAGCTTGAGCAAAGTAGGGAAATTAGGGCTTCTGTTCATTGGGCTACTTCTGGACTTGAGGTCAGTGACCAAAGACACTGAAGAACAGTTATTAGGGCATTGCCCACCCTCCAGAGACATTTATCTACTAAAAAAACAAAAGCTGAAGTATGGAACAAGATAGCAATCAATGAGCACAAGTGAAACAGGGAAGTAAAAGTACAAAGCAGGGGGAAGTTTACCCATGTCCCTGAGTTAGAAATCAAAAAGAAAACCATCTGGAGGAGTCTTCTGAGCATTCACAGAGCAAGACCTACAGAAGTCTCTGCATTTACATCTAAATTAGAAAGAATCTACCATTTAAACACACTTGAGTTTTCTTTTATTTCTCAATTGTCATCATATTATTTAAATAGTCCACTCCTTCAGACTGTGTTCCTGGGGTAGTGTGATTCTCCTGGAGATGGTATGGGCTGGTGGTGTTGCTCTGTGAACCAGGAGTTTGGGAATGGGGCGGTGACAGGCCCTCAGTGGGTGGAGGGCTCTGGGCCTCACACCTGGCTTCCATCATCGTCTATTTGATTTGTTTTTATGTATTGAGGCTATGAGTAAGATTTTATTAGGAAAGAATTCTGTTGCTGAAAACAATGACAATGAAAGGTTGTAAGTCACTGGTCTGGGCAGACTATGTTTAGACTGAAATGGGCTCTAAACATTAAGGATTCTTCTGTCAGAATTCCTCAGGTAACTTCTCTTTTCAAAAAGCTTCAAGTTATCCATTCTCATTGTATAGAACTATAGAGAAAACATAAAAATAAAACAACAAGCTGTAATTCCATTACTCTGAGATCAGAGTTATAACTGTTTGGTGACTATTCTATTATTTTATTGTGGTTTTTCTGTTCTGTTCTGTTTGTATTGTTCTGTTCTGTTCTGTTCTGTTCTGTTCTATTCTGTTTATATTGTTCTGTTCCGTTTATTCTGTTCTGTTGTTCTATTTTGTTTGTATTGTTCTGTTCATTCTTCTCTGTTCTGTTTTGTTGTTCTGTTCTGTTTATATTGTTCTGTTCTGTTGTTCTATTCTGTTTGTATTGTTCTGTTCTGTTCATTCTTCTCTGTTCTGTTGTTCTATTCTGTTTGTATTATTCTGTTCTGTTTGTACTGCTCCTGTTCTGTTTCATTCTTTTATTTATTTATTTTTTTTTTCATTCTTTTATTTTTGAGGCAGGGTTTCACTATGCAGTTTAGGCTGGGCTTGAACTCACTTTGTAGCCCAGGCTGTCCTCAAACTCACAGTGATCCTCTTGCTTCAGCTTCATGAGTGCTGGGATTTCAAATGTGCACCACTATGTCTGGCTGAGTACACTTTTCCTATGCATACATATATGACCTTTTTCTGGCCTTCTTTTTTGTTGTTGTGCTTGGGATTCAATCCAGGGCCTTTGCACTGAGCTATATCCCTAGAATATTTTATTTATTTATTTATTTATTTATTTATTCTTTTTCAGTACCAGGGATTGAACTGAGGACCTTGCGCTTGCCAGGTAAGCACTTATTCTACTGAGCTATCTCTCCAGGCAAACATTTTTATTTTTTATTTTGAGGCAATTTGCTAAATTACCCATGTAAAATTCAAACTTGTTATTCTCCTTCCTCAGTCTCCCAAGTACTGGTATAGGTATGTACGACCACATCTGGCTTTTTTGTCTCAATCATTTCTTTTAATGAGTCCAGAATATCTACATATTGTTTTATTTAATTTTTTACGTGCTATATTAATAACATCTGTCCATGCCAATGGCTATCACTTCCCATCATATGAAGGCTGCTTGGGATGCTAGTGCGAAGAACTTTATCCACTGCCATTGCACATCTAGTTTATCTAGCACCTTGCTATAAGGCATTTGTCCGGCTGTCCCAGACAGCTGCTATGAACATCCTAGATAGTCCTGCAGGACGGAACTTCTGAACTACTGTGCCCTGGCATGCTGCTAGAATGCAGGTGAGTGACAGGTATTTGACATAGGCAGCCTTTCCAATCACCTAGTGATCTGTTCCCAATCCCTATCCCTGTCAGATGGGGCTGTGAGTTGTCTTGAGTACCTATCTTGTGTGTGTGTGTGTGTATGTGTGTGTGCACAGGGTCTTACTATGCAGCTCAGATTCGTAGTGATCCTCCTGATTTCTGCCTCCCTAGAGATGGCATTACAGGTATGCGCCACCACGCCTGGTCTCCATCACTGGCTCAGAGTACCTGGGGGCGGGTGTGTGGCATGTGGTGTCAGGGATTGAACTCGGGCCCCTGCACTTACCTAAGCAAGTGCTTAGTCTGCTGAGCTATACTACTGGCCCTTTGACTGCCTATCTTTTTTTCCCCTGTATTTTAGGGAAGGGTCTACAGGGTGTTCAGGGTCTCACTACTAGATCAGATTTGTAGTGATCCACCTGTTTACAGCCTCCCAAGATCTGGGATTACAGGCGTGTGCCAACACGCCCAGTCTGAATCGTAGTCTCAGTGTGACCCGGGGGCAGGGCTGGCATGGCAGGCCCAGGGATCAAACTCCTGGCCCCTGAGTCTGCTAAGTGCCTATCTTGATGTACTCTCAAAACATGCTTGTTTACATGACCCATGACTCTAGAATTCTTGCAAAGAATTAATAGAGAATGGGAGGTACAGCTATGTTCTGGCAACCAGACCAGCTGACTTTAAATCTCGGTGTCACCATCTGCCAGTGGAGGGTTCTTGCTGAAGTGACTGTCTGGGTGCTCCTTGGTGTCCTCATTTCTTAAGTGAAGGTGGGGATAATATCTACCTCATAGTTATTGTGCTGTTTGAGTTTAGTTAGTACATGTCAAGGCCTGAAACAATGTCAGGTACCCAAGAGGTGATAGAAGGGTAAATCATCACTATCTTTGTGCCTCTTGACAATGCTGAAGCTGGGATGGTTTGTGATCTGAATGATAGAATATGACTTTTGAGTTTCCAAAGCTTTACATCTGTCTGTATGGGACAGGACATACTCCCCAAGAGGATGATCAAAGAGGGGTTCCTTTGCTCTCAAGATGGGTCAAGAGGGCTGGCTAAATGGCTCAGCAGATTGAAGTGCCTGCAAGCAGGCGCAGGGGCTGGGGGTTCGATCCCCAGGCCTGCTGTGCTGGCCCAGCCCCCGGGGCAAGCTGAGATGGCAACTGTGACTGGGCATGAACCTGTAATCCCAGCTCTTGGGAGGCTGTAAACAGGCGGATCACTATGAGTCTGAATACCTGTAGACCCTTCCCTAAAAAAAATACAAAAAAAAAAAAAAAAAAAGATGGGTCAAGAGCACCCGGGCTTTGCTTATGCCAGTGTGCTCAATGAAAAGAATCATTTTCTTTGCCATGATTTTTTTTTTTTGTATTGGGGATGGAACTCAGGACCCTGTTCTTGCCAGGCAAGTGCTTATTCTACTGAACTATCTCCCTGGTGGCCCTCTTTGCCATGATTTGAATAAGGCTGAGAAGTGCTCTCTGAACTTCCTGCTTATTTCAGATTTCACTGCAGGACACTTTGCCTTCTGCAAATTTTGCTTCCCCCAACCCTTTTTCCTCAACTCTGAGCACCAATGACTTAGCAAACAATCATTCCTAACCAGACTCTGAGCTCAACCTCTGTGGGCGAAGAGAAAGAGATTGGTTTTCCATGGTAGTTGTAGGAAGTAACTTCAATAACATATTGCAATATAATATGATAGTTACCACTTTTTGGACATAGAAAAACAAGTTAATAGTCCTTACCTATATATCACGTGACTCTTTTATTTTCTAATGCTTGTCCCCTTGCAGTTTGGGGACACTCAAGGGGTAGATGTGTGATACTGAGAATTGTACGCTGCTAAAATGGAAAAGTCTGTTTAAAGCATTGGTGACGTAGTCTGTGAGAAGTAATTTTCCTGTATTTCATTTTGGTCGCTATTTCTTCTCATCTTTAGTTTTGGCAGTTTATAGGCTCTCCTTTAGAGGCCTGGGTCCCCTTTTTGCTCTAGCTGAACGTAGATACATGTATCAAATTCTAGCTGAAAATCAGCTGTCTTCTCAGCTTTCAGAGGATGGCTCTTCTATTCCTTCTATAAGCTCCTTTCGTCTTTGTTCTTTGGCCCAATCTGTAAGCCATCTGCACCCTTTATTATTAGGAACATATTTACTGAGATTTCACAACTGTTTAATAGATATGTATCTTATTACATGTTTGATACACCTCATTAAACACACGACTCAATTGGTATTTACTTAACGTTCATTAAACAATGAGACCCCTGAGCAGAGGTGGGGTGAGGAAGGGGCAGGAGGCAATCAGGGTCCCCTTTGTCCTATAGGACCGTTGTTCTTCTGCAAGCCTATGCTGCATCTTTACCCCTTCAGTACTCCAGCTCAAATGGCCTTGGGCAAAGAGGCAAAGCTGGGTTTGAAGCCATGACTGCAGCTGGCAGTCTGAGCTGCCACGGCGGTTACCAGTCTGGATGCAGTCCACGCCTGCCTTGTGCCATCTTGGTGACAGCGCTTCAGTGAGATGCAGGGGGCACCCCACTTTTGTAGACCTGTCAGTGACTGTGGTTTCTGTTAGGGACTTAGGATGTGGCCATCAGTGCTATTTATGGAAAAGAAGAGGATTCCAGAAACCTCCCAGCTCTTCTCCCAGGCTGGATCAGATGCATCCTGAACCCCATTAAATAATCAGGGTGCTTTTGGAGCCTGTCATTCTGCATTGCTCTGGGCCTTGTCCCATCTCCAACACCCTTGGCTCACAACACAGATCTCTATGCATAGATCCCAGTTCTGGGCCTCACATCTCAACTGCTAAAGACCCCTTAATTATTTCAAGAAAATAATGATACACTAGAATACTGCAGGGTGAGGCCAAAGTCAGGAAGTACAACAAACACAAGGCCTTTCTTTCAGTGAAAGTTTTCTGACATGAGTTTTTCATCTTTGCTAGCTTCACTTGCTTGGAAAGCACAGCTTCACAGAGACTTTACTCCATTCAAATGTTTGAGTTTTTATTTTATTTATTAATTATTCTTCTTCTTACTATTGTTATTTATAGGGTTTCCAGGATTCATGGAGGAGGAAATCCAGAGACTGCAGCAAATTCTCTGTAAGAAAAGCTTTCCTTTAAGAAGGCCACAGGCTTAGCCAAACAACTGATCACAGACTATGGCACTGAAATGCTTTCTGGTGAGGGGCAGGAGGCAATTTAGTTCTTAGTTCTTTGCCATAAATAACGGATTAAAAAGCTTAGCTGATGCTATAAATTAAAAATGTGAAACTAATTATATCAGCTCCATAAAAGCAAAACAATCAATTCATAACCCAAGTATGTGATGTGACAGCATCTACTGGCTATGACAGCTTGAGAGAAGCAGAGAGGACCCAGTAATCCTGCAGGAATCTGTCCTCCAGCCCAGAACCACAGGCCCACTTCTGCGCAGCAGAGTGAAACAGTAGTAGCCCTGTTGTTCTCTCTACCCATTTTTCATGACAACAGTCCCATCCTTTCTCCACCCCTTCCATGCAGGCCTGTTACTCAAGGGAAAGGCTCACCCATACCAACAAACATGGCTGCACTTTTGCCAATTCAAACCAGATGGATCTGGAAAGCAGCTGCTGCCAAAACTATAACTCAACCGGGAATTCCTAAATGTTTCAACCAGCCATTTAATAATGTTCTAGCTGGAGTTTTCTCCCTGTTCTAAATATATGAGTGAGGCCAACTCGGTCAGCCCCTGCAGTTTTAGAAGAGCTCTCTGTGTTACTCAGTGGATTGTTTCCTTCTGTTTAACATGGACCCATGCTCAGCACATCAGAGGTTGCCTGTGGTTTCTCCACCTCTAGCTTGTCCTCTCCCTGGTGTGGTAGAATGAATCACTGTTCACGATTCTTCATGCTCTCTGTGCATAAGAATTGTGTATCTATAGCCTCTGGCTTGTGGTTATGTGGTCCTTCCCTTTAGAAGGGCAGTATATTTCCTCACTGCACTGGTGTGTGACTTGATTTGGCTAATAGAAGGCCTCTGTTGGTTCTAGAGTCAGACCAAAACTTCAAGAGGCACCACATCTATCTGTTAATAATCTCGCTATGCTTTGCTCATGTGCCGTGGGCTCTGGATGGTGAATGGTTTGGAAAGAACGAGAAAACATTTATAGTTGACTTGACCACTTCCTGCAACCCAGAGCCCTTCTTATCTGATGATCCCAACCCGGCATAGCCGAGGCCTATAGGCACACAAGGCAAAAGAAAAGCTTGCTGCTTAAAACACTTATTTTGGGGGAGGTTTGTTGCCCTGCATTATTGTACTAGTAGCTAACTGATACACTTGCCACCTGAGCCATTCCTCCATGACTGTGGGGTTATGCTTTGTAGTTTCTTGGGCTTACAGGGCAAATCCAAACTCTTTTCCATGTCATTGAAAGTGCTCATCAATCTAGATCAGGGATCCATTTCCGCAAAATCTTCCCCAATGCAATCTGTTTCCTCCCAGTGATGGGATGTGACCAAAACTGACACTCTGGATGTGGTTGGTATTGTATCTGTCTCCTTCAGAAGACTGAGAACTTGAGGCAGGAGTCAGCCCATTTGTCTTTGGAATCTCAGTCCCAGCCTATTGTAAACAGATGGGATGAACTTAGCGATGACTATGGCCTGTGTGACTTTGACAGGAAATACTGATTGACTGTTTGACCAGAGTAGCTATAAATATTACCTGAGAATTTTCAAGAAAGTTCTGTAGCTCTTAGTTGCACAGTTTCCCAGTTCAGGAGTCTTAGTTTGCACAGTGATCTGGGTTTCAGTAGGAGACAGGTAGTGGCACTAACACCGCTGAAGGTCATAAAGATAATGTTTGAAAGCAAGGCGGCAGCCCACTCAAGTTTTCCGTTGGGATTTCAGCCTGATCCTTGCTCTAATGTTGACCCATGGCCATTGCCCAAACAGAGGGAGCTGAAAGCAGGCTGGAGCTTGATTTTTCCCGGTTGAGTTGGTCATAGTTTTGCCTGGAATAATGTTGCTGTTTTCTCTGGGCTGTGACTGTTGCAGATGATTCAGATGGAGCGGGGCTGTAGCCCTTGGAAGGATCGATGCTATCGACCCTCAAGGCTCCATGTCATTTCCAGGGGATTTGCTAAAGAAGCTACTTATGTTCCTCTTTCATTTTCACCAACTCATTACCAGCTGCGGCGGCCTTCATATGTCGCAGCAACACCTGGAGTAGTGGAACAAGACCGTCGGATTTGAGCACAGACACCTTCCTTGGAAATTAAACGCAGGGCAACGTGAGACTCACCAAAACCTGAGCCGAATGAGAGAGTCAGGTCACACTGGCCCACAGGGGTTTGGTATTTTTTTGTTTTGTTTTAAAAAAGGGCAGCCTGGCCCTACACTAAGCAATTGATCCCCTGGCTTAACTTTTAAATTAAGACTATTGTAAATTTGGGAACTTGAGAAGACATAGAGAGGACACCCATAATACTTTGCAAATGTCAAGTGCCTCTCGATGTTGGTTACTTTTCAAAGGTAGCTAGGTTACAATGTACCCTGGTAATGAAAAAACCCCCGGCAGGCCCACTCCACGGGGTTTCAGTCAATATACATAATATTATTGGGCTTTGCAAGGATTAAAGGTTGTTTCTCTCACAGCCTCACAATAGGGCTATTTTTTCCCCCTTACTGAAGGCATAAAAGAAACTTCCTATGTACAGAGGCACCCAGGACATTTTGGGGCCCCCAGGATGTCCAGACTTCCTGTGGCATCCTAGTCCCTGCTGGTGGTGGCTTTCTACTTAACTTAAAAAAATGAAATCTTTCAATTTGTTAAAGTTAGGGTTTAAACAACAACAACAACAACAACAACAACAACAACAACAACAACAAAAAAGATAAGACTTGTATTGTCCACACATTATTTCTGGAGTATAGAAATTGTCATTTCTTTTAGTTTAATTCTGGGCATGAAAACTTTCACGCCAGGCCCTCTTCTTTTACTGGCCTATGTGCTCTTTCTACTCTTTTCTATTTCCTAGAGAGAGGACGGCCCATGCTGAAGAACAGGTACCTGGAACGCAGCACAATACTTGTGCGGCCTTCCCCGTACTCCTACACTTTAGGGGGCTAGAGATAGCATACCAAGGAGTTCTGCAGCTTGTCATTCCCACACCTGCTCAAGAGGATGGTACAGCGTGCCTAAGCAAGGAGGAGATGACTGGTGTACTTAGGCTTGTGTGATTCGAAGGAATCCCAGTCTTCAACGCTGACAACACAGATGGCATGATTAATCTGTCCCATGACGTTTTTGGATGAAGAAGCAGTGTAATGAAAATAATCATAAACCAACCACAGGGATAAATTGACAGGCTCTTTTAAACATTTTTGTACAGTCCATAGCTTTTGTGGAACGTTTGGTTTTTAAAAATCATAGTAAACACAACATGAAATGTACCATCTTAAAGCATATAATTCAGTGGCATTAGTAGATTCACAATATTTTGTAAATATTACCATCCAATTACACAATTTTTTCATCATTAGAACGTAAACCTCATACTGTTAGGAGCCATTGCCGTTACCGCCCCTCCCCCCACCTCCTGGAACCACAAATCTGCTTCCTGTGTCTGTGGATTTGCCTCTTTCTTCTGGATATCTCATATAAATGGAATCACATTAAGTATATCATGTTATGTGATGCTCATGTCGGCCATCTCTTACCTAATGTCTCCAAAGTCCTGCCATGATGGAGAGTGTATTAGGACCTCATTCCTAATTTATCACTGGTATTCTATGTATGAATATGCCACCTTTTGTTAATCCCTTCATCTGCTGATGGACATTTACATTCTTAGATATGACGTAGGTACAAAAACATGGTGATTAATTAAAAATTGATTACCATAAAAGAAACACTGACATTAATTTCCCTTAAAATATTCCCTCCCGCTCTGTGCACATTTATCCCAACATTTTTGTCACTTTCTGAAGCAGTTCTGGAAGTTCTCTTTGATAAGTGCTGTTGTGGCTCCCTCAGTTCTGAATTGATAAAAAATATTTACCTTTCACGGTCATTTTGAGTTGACAGAGAGGCAAACATCATATGGTTTTGGATCTGGTGAATAGGATGGATGAGGACATACTGTAATGTTTTTAGAGGCTGTCTTTTAATTGGATGGTGGCCAGCAGTGGTCTTGCCATATTTTTTTAAAATCACAATCCCTAGGCCTGGCCAGGCAGCTCAGCAGACTAAAGTGCCCGCTTAGGCAGAGCACAGTGGCCGGGGTTTCATTCCCGGTGTGCCATGCCGGCCCCACCCCAGGGTACACTGAGACAGTGATTGAGACTGGGTGTGGTAGCGTGCTCCTATAATCCCAGTGCTTGGGAGGATGAAAACAGAAGAATCAATATGAGTCCAATGTAAGTAGTAAGACCCTGTAGGCTCTGCAGACCCTGCACTAAATACATTTAAAAAAAAATCATAATCCCTAAAGATGCTCATGAAAGAGGACTTCCAGAACTGCTTCAGAAAGTTACAAGAATGATGGGGTAAATGTCTTTGAAATGAGGGGGAGTGTTTTTAGAGGGATTAATGGCAATGTGTCTTTGACTATAATTGATCTTTAAACATAAACTTTAACTCTATGCTGTGATCATCCTTTGTATAGTTTTAGATTCTCTTTATATGAAATCATACAAAATTCATATAAAATCACACAAATCTAGTATTGTTATTTTGGCAAGCCATGTTACTAACAGATCGTACTTTTCAATTATCCATCAATATGCACCAGCAGGACACTTGATCAGTGCTATTTGATGTGTCCCCATCCAAGCTTCCAAGCGCTCCAGTTATACAGACTAGAAACAAAGAATTGGGCTGAATAGTTACAGAAGGAGGCCTATAGAGGAGTCCTACAGCTGGGCAGGAGGAGGCTGAGACTTTGGGTAAGAGTTGCTGACCAGGGAAGGGCAGGTTCTGACACATGCCCAGAAGTCAAGGCCCTCCTGGATTTATTTATTCATTTATATTGCTATTCTTCATGACTGTTTTGACAATTAATGGGTGGTGAAAGGTCCTGAAATAAAGGGATGGCCTTCAAGGCAGTGGGTAGGCTGTGGTCACTACTTCTGGATTGGTCCTCTCCAGGAATCCAGGCTGGTGCAAGTTGAAGGCTACCTCTTCCAGGCAGTAGAGTCCCAGAAAACTGGGCAAGACTTTTTTTTTTTTTTTTTTAAACGTGACTGGGGAAACCAAGGTGAAGTGTAAATCAGGTAAAAAAAATCAAATAAAAGGAGTTGTTTTTCTGAACAAATAGGAGAAATGCTAGGTTAGAGGGAATTACATGAATCTTGGTATATAGGCCACTTCACAGCCTTTAATGTCTTCATCTTTTGACATATGAGGCTCCAACAGGACAGACTGGTATGCAGAATTTTCTAAAATTCTTTGGGTGTGGAATCTATCCTTTGCTACATGAAGGTATTTGGTTAAGAGGGCCAGTGAGAGCCAAAATCATGCTCACTGCACTCTGTTGGCCAAGCCAAGAGTCTATGGGACAAGAGAAATGAGGGGGATTACTTTTCTTTTTTTTAAATTATTTTTTTTCAAGAATGGTCCCTGTTTTCTAGTCTTCACAAAGATGTTTCGTATGATATGGAGTCACCGAATCCCTTTTGGAGCTGCCCTGGTGATGGATGTGTTTGTATACATGAGAAAAGGTATACTCAGGACAAGAACACTCAGGGGAACTGTTGGACATATCTTGTGTGGGGCAAGCTCTAAGCCTAGGGCAAAGCCCTATTATGAAGGCAAGGAATCCAGTGTTTATCCCCGAGGGTGTTGTACCATGGGGTTAGGGACAACCACTCTTGGCAAATGCCAGAGAACACAACTGTTGTAATTGAGTCACTGTATTTGAATGTCTGCACTCAACTTACTTCTGAACATCATGGAAGATTGAGCTTTAGAATGAGTTTTATTCTTTGGTCAGGACTGTGGGTAGACTTAGAGTACTCAGAACGATTTCTGGAAGACTGGAGACAGGGCAAGGAGCTGGTGAATTTCAAAGGGTGAGGTCCACACACTAAGATGCCCATAAACTGGACGGAAGTGATTTCAGAAGGATGGTGGAGTCAGGAAGTCCTCAGAGAGAGCCGAGCTGGACACATCTGCTTGCACGCACCTCTGTACAGAGTCATTGGTGTTGGAAACCAAAATGATATGGGAGCATTAAGGGATTATGAGATTCCTTTTAAATCAACTTAGGCTGATCAAATTATTTTATATTGCCTTACTTTTGTATATTTATATTTATATCCTGAGAAGACTCTACTTCTTATGGGATACTTCTAAGAGGAGAATGTGGCTAATCATAACTTCTCAATCTATGGCCATGAGCATAAAAGAAAACAGGGTTTACCAAAGATGTGTGCCTCTAGAATTACAAACTTGGTAGGATGAAAGTCAAATGGCTCATAAATAAAACAAAATGTGTATGTTAAACTGCTGCATCATGCTTTGTAATGAATAGATATACATACATATGTTTTTGCCTACAAAAGCTGTATGGACCCATTGTAGAAAATTTGGAAAATGTAAAAAAATACAAAAAAGAAAAAAAATACAAAAAAGAACATAAGAAGCACTATGTCGTACTTCTATTAATGGTTACAATTTTGGTATGCATATTTTATATACAAGTATATATTTTTATAAATTATTTACATATGAATATATATTTTATTTTAAAAAGTGTGTATTTTTATAGATTTAAAATAGAATTTTTATCTTATCTATGCCATTTTATAAACTGTTTGCTAAGTTCTTTACCAATATTGCCAATCCTATGGATAGCCCACTACTTTTATGGACTATTGGACTATATTGGATTATTTTGCTGAATTCATGCACCTACAATATGTAAATGGCAATGGAATACCCATCTCGGACAAAACTAAACAAAAAAAGGGGATACAAATGAAAGACCATTTTGCATCTGTATATACAAAATAGGATAGATGTACAGGTATTTTCTCTTAATTAAATGAGAAGAAAGATTTGTACTAATAGTGTTTGGACAGGATATCATGTCTGCACCTTGTACTATGAATAACCACTACGAGGACAACAATATGCAATGTATTAATTATTGTAATTGTCCCACTAGCCTGTTTTGAAACTGTCTTATTGGTATTTGTTTCTCAATAAAATTGATAAAACTCCATAATACTATTTATAATTGTACCATTAGAAAGGAAATACATAGGCATAAATCAAACAATGTATGTACAGAAGATATATGGAAACCTGTGATGAAAGACGTCAAAGGAGACCTAAGTAAACAGAGAGATAGCACATGTTCATGGATAGGACAACTCATTATTACTAAGATGTCACTTCTTCTCAACTTGATTTATAGATTCAATGAAATCTCAGTCAAAACTTCACCAAGTTATTTGTGGTTGTTGCCAAACTGGTCCCAAAGCTTATCTGGAGATGTAAAGGATGTAAATGTTTTCATCTTTTGATGTATGAGACTCCAACAGGACAGTCTGGTATGCAGAATTTTTTAAAATTCTTTGGGTGTGGAATCAATCCTTTGTATAAGATGAAATGAGAGGAATAAAGTTGGAGGACTGACACTACTCTAAAGTTACCATAATTGCAGCTGTGTCCTGTTGGTGAACAGAGTGGCAAATGATAAGAGGGAACAGGACAGAAAGCCAGAAACAGACTCATGTAAGTGCAATCAACTGACCTTTGAAAAAGGGGCAAAGACCACAATGGAGAAAAAATAGCCTCTTCAACAAGTGGAGGCAGAACAATTAGACATCAGGTGCAAAACAATCTAGGCCCAGACATCATACCCTTTACAACAGTGAACCCCAAATAAATCATAGTCCTAGCTCAATAAAAAAACTAGAAAACACCTATAAGAAAACATATAAGGATCACTTTTTAGAGTCAGCGTGAAAGGTATATCCCATAAATGAAATTGGTAAGTTGAATGTGAGCAAAATAAAAATTTTTGCTCTGTGGGAGGTACTTATAAGATGATAGAAAACAAGCCATAGAATAGGAGAAATACTTGTAAATGGCATAATTGAAGAAGGTTTGTTGCTCAAATTAAATAAAAAATCCTAAAAATTCAACAATAAGAAAACAAGCAATCTAATTTAACAGTCAAAGACCTTACCAGACTTCTCACTGAAGAAAATACACAGATGTCAAATAAGTGTATGAAAAACTGCTTCTCACCATATGTTAGCATGCAAATGCAAATTAAAACGTCAGTGAGTTTTCACTACCAGTGTATTTGAATAGCCCAAATCCAGAACACTGACCAAATAGATGTTGTGAGGATTTGGAGCAAGAGGAACTCCTGTTTATTGTTGGTGGCATGCAAAAGAGCATAGACACTTTTGGAAGAAAGTTTGACAGTTTCTTACAAAATTATTCTTCCATATAACCCAGCAGACCTGCTCACTGGTATATCCTCAAAATGAGTTGAAAACATGTCCACAACAAAATTTTCAGACAGATTTTTAAGGGAAATTTATGCTTGATTACCAAAATTTGCAAGCAAACAACCTGACTTTCAGTAGGTGGATGGATAAAATGTACAACCAGAGAAGGAAATACTATTCAGTGCTAAAAAGAAATACTTTTCAAGCCATAAAAAGAAAGGGATGAATCTTAAATGTATATGACTAAGTGGAAGAAGCCAGTCTGAAAAGGTTATATATAGTATGATTTCAACTGTGTAGCTTTCTTGAAAAAACAAAACAGTGAAAAGATTGGTGGTTGCCAGGGGTTGTTGGTGGTGGGGGAATGAAGGGGCAAAATATAGGGGAGTTTTGGGGGCAGTGAGATTACTTCGTGTGATATCATAATGTCATGTCTTCAGAAATTTGTTTCAGCAGTGACCAGGGTTCAATCCCTGGCTTGCTATACCGACCCCACCCCTGGGGTGTGCTGAAATGGAGATTGAGACTGGGTGCGGTGGTGTACACTTGTAATCCCAGTGTTTGGAAGGCTGAAAACAAGAGAATCACTGAGTCTGATTTATATAGTGAGACCTTGTAGACCCTGTAGAACCTACAGAATCTGTACTAAATAAAAAAAAAGAAAAAGGAACCCTAATGGGAATGTTGGGTGTTAGGTGATACTGTTAGGTCAACACAGGTTCACCAACTCCAAGCTATGTACCACCCTAGGGTAGGTGATGACAATGGAGGAGTGGTACATGTACAGGGGCAGAGGTCACATGAGAAATCTCTCTCTTCTGCTCAATGTTGCTTTGCACATAAGCCGTGCAACCCCCAAAATAAAGTCTATTCCAAAAGGTGAATTTATCAGCATAGTGCATATGTAACACAGTTGGAAAATTTTCTTGTTCAATCCAGCCACATAGGCAGGAGCACCACTTTGTGGCTGTACTGGTGTGTTTGACAAGGAGCATCCAAGGCCAGAGTTCTGGAGAGCAGATGGGGCTCACTTCACCAGGAGAAGTCAAGCCAAACGAGTCCGGATTCCTCAAGGACTGCTTCTGAGGGTCTGCTACCATCTGTCTAGATGCAGTCTCTGAAGAAGAGATTTTGCAGAAACATGCCCAAAGAGTCCCATTTATAGGATAAAGGGCTCCATTGTTCCCAGATTGATGAAAGGCTACACCAGCCACCTTAAATCACTAAAAAGAGGTCTCTCAGTGGTCTTTTTAAAACACAGGCCTATGAATAGAAGCTTGAAAATTTCTACCAGATGGACGAAGATAGTAAGGGTATAACAGAAAGTGACATAAAATAAAGAAGGTGAATTGCTTCACACAAACACAGACTACCTTCCAGGACTTTCTGCTTGCAAAGTCTGATTGTGGAGGTAGCTCAATTGCAGAATATTCTAACTTGGAGACACCTCTTAAAGCTCAAACTGGTTTCCTCAAGCTCCATGATCATTTTACTACAATTGCCATCATGTTTTCGTCCTTTTTCTATATCACCATTGTTGTGACTTTTTTTTTTTTTTTTTTTTTTTTTTGGTGGACTCACGCAGTCCACTCAATAGATTTAGGTGAGTGTGGTGTTCTACATGCATAAACCTGGTACTGTGGAAGGCTGAGTAGGAAGACAGCAAGTCTGAGCCAAGCTTAGGCAATTTAGGGACTTACTGAGGCCCTCTGTCAAAAACAAACAAACAAACAGGCCAGGGGTGTAGCTCATTGCAAAGGTCCATGTTTCTTTCTCAGTAATGAAAGAAAAGAAAATGATTTGGCCTCATCCTTAGGGATAGCATCCATGAAATCATGAGACTAAGTAATGGTTATGTATATTTACATATACACACATGTTAAAATTACAAAATTATTAGTATATGGTTAAACATGATCTTTCACATCATCACAGACATGCATTACCCAATTGAAATAGCATCAGTTTAAGCAAAGCTCTTTCTATTTTTTTCTGGAACTGGGGATTGAACTCAGGCCCTTGTGCTTGCCTAGGAAGCGCTTATTCCACTGAGCCATCTCCCCAGCCCCATGGACAAGAATGAAAAATGTAACTACAACAGACAAGAAATATTTAAGGCCTGTTCATTTTGAACAGCCTTATAGACTATACATGAAACCAGGTTTAAGAAGATTTGAATACATGTCTGGAGGTCAGATCCACAATAACATAAACAGTTAGGGGTATTGGAGCTCTTTACAGACTTCCTGGTTTCAGGGCCCATACCGAATGGGTTCTGCATAGTAAGATCTGAGCATGGGCTGAATGCTGACTCCAGTGGATTCTTGTCCTCATCCAACATTACTTTATTTCTGGCTCCTTATACAACTTCCACTCCCACTAGCTACCTGGACTGACAGTGATTTTCTCCTGCCTCTGGAAGTCCCATTGATGGATGCTTATTGCACTCCAGGTGGTCCAGATAACTACCTGCACACTCCACACTCAAGCAGTCCTGGCCCTACCATGCGAGCTGTACCCTTCCTGGGAATTGACTGTATTTCTTCATCTTCCTCTTAACAATTAGCAATAATCGCGCCTCGGGTAAACCTCATTGGCTACGATCCTGCCACTGCGCAAAGCTGATCTTTCTCTTAACGGAAGTTATTCTTGTTGTAGTTTATTAATTTATTTGGTTTGGTGGTGGTGATACTGGGATTGAGCTCAGTAACTTGGCACCAAGTTAGCTACGTTCCCTGCCCTTTTTGTATTTTGAGAGAGAGTCTAAATCACTGTCTCGGATACTTTTCTCTTGCTGCTGAGATAAAATGTATAGCACCCCAAATTAAGGAAGGAAAGATTTATTTAGCTCATACTTTTGGAGGTTTCAGTCTGCAATCAGCTGGCACCAAGGCAGGGTGGCACGGCACAGGCACAACTGTTTAAGGTGGCGGAGACAGAAAAAGCAGCAAAAGCACAGCTGGAGGGAAGTAAGCCTCTTTTCCTCCCTCATACTTCGTGCTGGTTACCCACCCACACCATCTCGGTGCCCTTCTCTCCTATAGGCTCAGGATGCTTACAAAGTACGGAGTCCAGCCCCTTGCTTCGTGAAACTTCTAAACTTCCCAAGTTGACACACTATATCAACCATAATAGTCACTCAATTGTCCAGACTAGGTCCAATTTTGTGATCCTCCCGTCTCAGCCTTCCAGAGTACAGTGATGTTCATGGTTGACTTAAGTAAAATATTATCATGGGAGAATGTATGGATCAAAAAGAGATGTATTTATGGCAACCATACTACCTCTGTAAACAGAGGTAAGTCACTAAAAGTTGCCATGTAGGGTGACTATACTGGGACAGTTCTTCACTCTACGCCCTCCTGGCTGTCATCAATTTTTCCTCCAATTAAAAGTAACAGAAACTAGAAACCTTAGACAAGCAGCATGGTAGTGGTTCATACCAGCATGATCATGATCAAAGCAGACCTCTCAAAAGAATGGCTTTGCCCTATGGGTTGGTAAGTGAATACACATTTTTTTGTTTTCAAACCCAGCACCTTGTGCTTTCCAGGCAGGTGCTTAAGCCACTGAGCTATCTCTCCAGCCCTATGCATATGTTTTTTTTTTAAAGTTAAAATATTTAAAACACACATTTTTTTTCTTTTTGCAGTGCCCTTACCTTAGTCAATTTTAAAAGTTAACTGGCCAACCCTTAGAGCATGAATTTTCCTATAGGCCCTTGTAATAGTTACAAGGATGAAATTCTGTTAAGTGTACGGGTCTTGGCCTTGGATTGTCTCAGAAAAGTGAGCTCCTCAAGGATGGAGCCAATATCTTAGCTGTTTTTGGTGGCAGTATGAAACACAGGCCTTGCAGTAAGTGGTCAGTGTTCTTGGGATTGAATGCTCTGCATTCATTCAAAGTTGTTCAAACTGTTTTTCCCATTTTGTTTGTTTGTTTGTTTATTTATTTTTATGTATTTAGTACAGGGTCTACAAGGTCTCACTATGTAGATTGGACTTGTAGTGATCCTCCTGTTTTCAGCCTCCCAAATACTGGGATTACAGGTGCGTTCCACCATGCCCAGTCTCAATTGCCCTATCAGTGTGCCTCAGGGGCGGGGCTGGTACAGCACACCGGGGATCGAACCCTGGGTGCTGTGCTCTGCCTAAGCAGGTGCCTTAGTCTGCTGAGCTATCTGGCCAGTCCTTGTTCTTCCAACTTTGATCCTGAGTCACTTTCCCTGATAACTCCAAGCGTTGGGGATGAAGAAGTATCTTGTATTAGCTATGAACTCTGTTTGGATTGGCTGGTCAGGGGACACCTGTGACAGCTTGGGTATGGCAGAGGTAGGGTTCCACCAATTAAGTCCTTCATACTAGAATATTCCACAAATGCTATAGGATAGTGAAGTAATTCATCACCTATATTTAAAGTTGAATTTACCGATATTTTATGGTATTAGATATTATTTCTATTAACATTTTATGCTGAAATTACAGAATGATTCGTGAGTACTGAATTTTTGATTGCTTTTACACTTGCTGCGACACTATTAAACTTGATTTACGTTAATAGCGCTGTAAGAAGATATTAACAATGAAATTTCCAAAAGCACTTAGCATCTCATAATTGGAGTTAAATGACAAAAAAAATGAGGAGATAATAAAGTAAAGAGAGAAAAGGAGAGAGAAAGTTTTGACAATACTCTTTTTAACCTGTGGTTCTTAATAAGATTTTGCAGGATTGTTTTAGGTTGGGGACAAATCAAATATCTGATCAGGAGAGATGATGCTGATTTATTAAAGGAGTTTTACAATGTGGAATAAAGACCTGGCTTCAGGTAGAGAGGAAAGAATTCACTGCTTTTAGGAGAGAAAATTTTCTGCTTTCTAAAGATAAAACTTCAGTTACCACCTTTTTCTTCCTTCCTTGGTGACTAAAACATAATTTTTTAAAACAAAAAATGGATTTAGTCTTAGTTACTAGATTACAGAGAGCTAGGCATTTGTAGCTGAGACATCAAAGCTAAAATAGTAACAAAAATGGAAATTATTGCGACAAATTTTTTTGAGCTCTCATTACGTATAGGCTCTGTGCTAAGGAACTGACGTGCATTGTTTGATTTAATCTTCACAACATCCCTGTGCTTTTGTTACTATTATTATCTCCAACTTGTAGCGAAGAAAAATGGGAATCAGAGAAGTTCAGGGACTTTGGCAAGCAGTGACATCAGGGTTTGGACCCAGGCAGTTGGGCACTTGAATGGATCTTTAACCAACTTAGCTCTTTCGGGCACAGCCACTAAAGTACAGGTAATTTGCATGATGTCAGAACTACATTGCATGTGGCTTTAATGGGCTCTGAGTGCTTTTGCCTCTAAGGGCCTCCCTCTTCCTACAAAAACTATTAAAAGACATATTTTATTTTATTTCCGTATAAAGATGACTATTAACAATAATATTACTCTTATATGTTAAAACTTATTTTTTTGACCCAAAGGCTTACTTTTTAAAATGTTTTGAAAAGAAATTAAAATACTTCCTTGGGCTTCTACAAGTGTGTAGGCCCAGAGTCTATTATACCTATTAGAGAGTCTATTATACCTACACAAGTTCTGATTACAATGAACTCCTTGAAAAACACATGGGGAACTGGGTAGTTAGCCTTTACTCAATTTTGTCTGTGTTTTCAAGATACCATAGTTTGGGTCCTTTTGTTTCTTTACAACTCCAGGCTTTATTGGGCTCTAGTATACCCTGTGTACCTACAAAGGGTTAGTTCCAGGATTCCCTGAAATCCCAAAATCCAAGGATGCTCCAGTCTCTTATATGCAATCATGCAGCTGTTGCATATAACCCACATACATCCTCCCATATATGTAAATCATCTCTAGATCATTTATAATATTGCTTCACTGTAGCTTCTATGTAAATAGCTGTAATACTGCATTTTCTAGGGAATAATGGCAAAATGTCTGTACATGTTCAGTCCAGTTGCCAAATGTTGTTTTGAAATGTTTTAAATCTGATGTTAGTTGAATCCAGGGATGTGAAGCCCTTGGATCTAAAAGGCTGACTTAGAAACAAACACCCAAGCCCTCTGATCCTTCAGTGATAATACTGCCTACAAACTAATAGAATATTAGCAGTGGTGAGTATGATTAGCGAAAAGACCTACTGCACAACTAGGATCCTGACCTGGAGTACAGGTTGGGAAATGACTTCCTGGAAACACAGACACTGAGCCATGCCACTCAGTCCTCCTGGCTCACAGCAGCCAGCCGGAGTTTCTGTTGTTAACATAAGAGATTCCTTCTCTCAAGTCATTCCTCAAGCCAATGATGCTTTGCTTGACCCCCTTTTTTGGAGCTAAAAAAAGTAGGCATCCCTCTGAGAGGTTCTGAATCTGAAGTTCCAGCCCAGACTGAAATATATTTTGGATGAAAGTAATGAGGGGAAAATCCATTTTTATTTCTCCGTTGCTCCCACCTCCCCATCTGGATGCAGGAGAAACCCAAAAGCACATCACTGCGCTGCCATCTTAGAATATCTGCTTTATTTATGATAAAAGTAATCTCAAGTTACTTCCGGTTGAACTGGATCATTTGCATGAGGTAGCATCTCAGTGGAAGATATCACAGACTGAGATTAATGTGTACACATTATCTGAAGTGCCCCCCTTCTGAAGGCATTTTAAAAGGAAACAGAAATGTATATTTCTATTGAATAAGAAAAATGCTCCAGGATTCTAGGATAAAATATTGTCTTTATAATTTTTGACTCATTTAAAATCATATGGCTTTACTGAATTACTTCTTTGGCTCACTGTTTTAAGCCAGAGGACAGATAGCCAAGTGTGTAGCATTTATAGACTTCATTTGGAAATTGTGTGCTATTTAACCTTAAAAATGATTGAGAATGTGAATCTGGAATTCTGTTAAGATCCTACCTAATGAAAGGCACAAAAATAAAAAGAGATTGGTAACTGATCAGCAAGTGATAGATGATTGAATGGATGGATATACGAATAGATTTATGAATAGATAGAAGAACAGATAGATGGGTAATACAGATGAATGAATTCATAGAGACACAAATGGGTAGATAAGTAGATGACATATAATAGAACGATATTCATAGATCAATACACGGTTAGGAAATGGATACTGAGATGCCCGTGGATGAATAGATGGCTGAGAAGCAGAATAAATAGTTGATATATAAATGCATGCAGCTAAATGAAAGGATAGATAGATGCTAAAGATTGATGGATGTAAGTGTAAACGTAGAATGAAACTGTAGATAGATGCAAGGATATGACAGTATCATGGTTGTACCCAAATGGAATGGAATACCAAGGAAGATAGTCACGTTTCTCTTCACAGAGATTTTACAGCAGTTTAATTATTTGGGAGGCATGTGGACTAGAGCCATGAAATTAGTTGCTAAGAGCCTGGATGTTCACAACAGATGCCTCAGTGATGTGAGAACACACATGAGCGTCCCATGATTTGGCCATTTCTGGATCCTCAGTTAGGTTCAGTTCTAGCCCACCTGTTCCCGAAGACACCACTAGAACCATGTGTGAATGCAGAGATGGAAGCTGCCAGTGACTTCTCTCAGCAGCTTTTCTGCCTCCCTGATAATTTACAAAGGACATTTTGGGTGGCCTCTTCTTTAACATTGATATTCACATGTACCTTTACTGGGAGACCTCCCTGGGAAGGCCTGCCACTGTAATTGGTCCATGTCTCTGGCAGAGACAGTATGGACAGAATTTAGGAGTGGGTTTGAGTTGCTGAGATGAGTGGGGGCACCTCAGCCTGGGTGGTACAGATTCCTCTGCTAACTGGATTGTTGCAGCAGATAGAAGCCAGAAAGGGGGACTCCCCTCCCCCACCCCAGTGCTCCTGCAGCTGCTGCTGCTGCCCGATAAAGTGGACAGTTCCCTTCAGGACAGAGGGTATTGGAATTGAATCTTCCTACGGAGGTCTTATCCTAGATGGCTATCTCAAAAGTGCTACATCCCTTCTGTCACCAGGCCAGGAAGAGATAGAGCAAAGGGAGAAAGGATAGAATGATACCAGAGAGATGGGCCATTACCAGATTGTAAAAACAGAGGCAGGAGGAAGAGAAGAAAGGATCAGAGGCCATGGTTGAGAGGGTGCTCACCACCCCAAGGCCGAGAGACAAGGAGGGTGTTCCTAAGGTGAGGACCTCCTGCACCCCCGTGGAGGGTAACTGTCCGAGTGTGAGGCCTCGTGGTCAAAGCCAAGAGGAGAAGGTGGGAGAAAGCCGTAGCTTATCACGCTCTTGTGCCCACTTTCCTGAAGACAGAGAGCTAAGGGGAGCTTGCGAATTCCACTGAATGCTTGGTTGGGTGTAATTTGGGGAGCTTAGCCAAACAGCTGCAGGGAAGTAAAGAAAAGGACCAGGAAGGAAACCTCTGAGTTGCAGAAAAACGATCAGCTCAGAGATGGCTCCATCTGCGCTCAGTTTTCCTACATTTTGATGGACATGAGGTTAAAGCAAGTGCATGTTCGCTGGCCCACACGCCTTCCCCCCGTGGACCAGTGGTTCGTTCCCACAGGAAGCAGAAAGCATGCCATGCCTCTAACCAGGTCACTGGCCACGCACTCCTACTTTGCTTGTCTAAGCCCCTACCACTTGTCCACCAAGGAAAATGGGTGCCTAATATTTGGACACCCCAAGCTGAGTGCCCCACAGTTCTCGCTATATTCGTTTTTTCTCTCCTGTACTTTTTTTTTTCTCTCTATGGTTACCACTTCCTTGCCCGTCTTTCTCCCGGAGCCCTCTACATCGGCTCCAAAGCCCTGCCTCGGAGGTGAATCTTTAGTCCCGATGAGTAGGCAGCAAGCCCCTCTTGCACACAACAAAGACTTCTATTTTTTTTTTTTTCTCTTTTTATCTTTTGGGCGACACGATAAAAAATAACCCTGTATTTATGCAAATTGCAAAGTAGCGTGTGATAATGAAAACAAAACAGTGCTGGCCCGCAGCCAAGACATGGCGCTGACGGGGGCTCCCGACCATTTGGCTCTTGATTCTTCGGGGAAAGCAGCTGTAGAGAAATGAGAAGACAGCACGCTGTCCTCACGCGCGCACGCCCTCGTCCATCCGCGCGCATTCCGGCACCGGCACCTTGGAGCCAGCCAAACTCGGGGATCCGAAAGCGGTTCTGCCTCCTCCCTCCGCGGAGCACTGCAGCGTCGTCCCCCACGAGCCTCCCTGCCCCCTGCTCCTGATTCCCTTTCAGGAATTTACAAACATTTTCCCCAGATCAATATCCGTATTGATTATTCATTGTGAGTGAGTCGTGTGTCTTTGGTGATCCAGCTCGCAGAGGTAGCAGCCAAAGGCTGCTGCAGGGGAAGAAAACTAACAGAAGGCGAGAGGGACCCGGCTCTGGCTGGGTCTGCGGCTGTCGGCAACACAGAGAGGAGGAGCAGGAGGAACAGAGAAGAACGCTTCCAGAGGAAGGCATGGCCAAGGGTGGAAGAGAAAGAGGGAGCAACAGCAAGAAAAGGAAGTGAGGGCTGGCTGACACCTGGTCCCGGGAACCGCATCTTGATGGCTTGAGGAAATCCCCATGTTGGCTCTGCTGCTCCGTGCAAAATGCGGTGGACTTGCTCTGCTCTGGGATTGAAAAGTGACTCACAGTTTTGGTATCTCCTACGTAAGAGCTTTGGGGGATCCCTTGGCTCGCTGACAGGCGAGGAGGAACGCAGCAGCCGTGAGGTAAAACGCGCTTCCTTCCAACTGCCTTGCGGAGGATACGCAGTCTTTCGGCTTGCCTTGAACAGCTTGCGGCTCTCTGATGGCACGCGGAGGGAGAATAATTAAAAAGGCCAGCATCACTTACTAAGTGAGTAAACGCAAAGCCCTTCCAAACGTGCTCTCCAGCTAATGAGAAGCTGTAATTTCTTATACTTCAAGGCAAAACAAGACAGTGATGGGGCTCAGTGGAGTGTGTGTTTGCGTGCATCTGGGGGTGGGAGGTGGTGGTTGGTGGTGGAGATAAATCGACTAATTGTTGGCAATGTTTAAAAAAGGGATTACTGGAAAAGACAGTGAAATGATGACAGGAAAACATCTTGGACCTGAGCCAAAAAAAAAAAAAAAAATTGAGGCAAATCAAGTCTGCAGCTCAGAGAAAACACCCATCGCTGAGGTGGGAGGCTCTGATAGGAATTGCCCGGAGTTCCTCAGCCAAATGCGGGATACTGTGTGAGCACAAGAGGACAGGATCTGGGACCACCGGCGTGTTCAGGGCAAGGAGTCACAGCATGCCAGCTTACACATGGTAGTATACATTGAGGAAAAAATGATAAATGAAACCCAAGCCCCCAAACCAATCAAACCAAAACAGTAAAAACCAACCTGTCCTTTCTTTTTAATTGGAGCCTTCTGCTTCCCCAAAATTGCTTCAGTGTATTGAAAGCCAACCCTCAGCGTGCCTCCTGACACCAGGAGCTGCTGCTTCTCTCTCTGTCTCCAGGAAGCTGCCGCAATGTTACAGAAATAGGCTGGAGAAAGGAGGTTGAGGAAATTCAGATTTCCATTGGCTGGGCTTCTGGCGAACGTGCCAGGCAATCGTCTTTGCCATTTCGACAATGTTTATGATTCCTCTTCTGTTGTCGCCCAGCTGTGGCTTAGGGAGTCCAAAACTAACCATGAATAGGACTTTTTAAAATACTGTTCCAAACACATATGACAAGTGGAGATGCTAAGGAATCGAGTGAACTGGATTTTCCTTCTTTCTGGGCATTTGGTTAACTGAGCCATATGGATTTTTCTCATGAATGGCACTGGGGCAGTTTTAGGATTTCGGGGACTGGAAGGTCAAATAAGATAGCTTTCTTCTGAATGAGTTTTTATCTTCACATTGCTTCCTTAGTTTGGAGTCCCCAGCACATTCCAAGTTTCCTGAGCAGCAGACATTTATCCTGCAGAAGCAAGCCTCGGAGACCCAAGGAGGGGGAGTTATGCCAGACGTGGGTGACTCGGGGACTCTGCTGTGGTCCTCTGCACCCTCAGAGACCTCCGTCTGGAGCCCTTGTGCATGCGTGTGTTGGCGTGACATGAAGTGTGTGCTTGCATGTGTGGGCTCTGTGTCTGTGTGTCTCTCAGAGAGGGAGGGAAAGAGCGAAGTCGGCCGGCACAGACAGAAGGTTTGGATATTTATGTAATTCATGCAGAGCATGTCCAATGCTGCAAGGCAGACACAGCCACCCATCCCTGGACTCTGCGGCTCTGGAGGGCCTGCACAGACCTGATCTGAATGTTAAATGCACGAGATGAAATTAGCATACTAACCAAGGATGTCGACCCCTCCTTGCAATCAGTAAATGGCCGTCTCCTCTCCAAAAGCCGGCACAGCCATGCGCGCCAGCCACTTAACTGCGTCCTCTGCCAGATCCTTTTTTGTGTTTGTTTTTTTGTTTTTGTTTTTGGATGAAAGACTGGAAATTCATTAATGAGGAGGGAAAGAAGGGTTTCAAGGGCTGTAATGAAAACAAATGATCCTCTTTAAGTCTCATGACGGCCAAAGCGGGAGGGAGGGGGCTGCTTTCTGCTCTGAGACTGGAGAATAGGAAATTCCACAGACAACAGACCACTTGACAAGAGCCAAAGAATGCACTGCTTGGGAATATTTCTTCTATGTGGCACAGGCTGGCCATGGCCAGTAGGTCTGTATGAATAAACCTAGAATGAGCTTTATTTTCCTAACTCTGAAAGAGAAATGTGGTCTACCAGATGTCTTTCCATTCAGGCACAGGTTATCAGTTTCTTGACCTTGTGAGGGTAGGAAGAGCATTCTGGAATCTTTTGGCCAACTGCCTCTGCCTTTAAAGTAATAAAAACCTTTCTTTTTTCACTATGCAGCAGGCCTTCTGCAAAGGCAATGGCCTCATTTGTTTTGATCTCTATCACACCAGGAAGTGTACAGTGGAAAATATTTGACTTCAACTTGTGCAGAGCCCCTTACTGAGGTGGGCAGAATGTTGTCTTAGAGCTGAGAACCAAGCACTGCACCTGAAGTATTTGGGCTGGTGAAAGGTTACTTGCTTTTTCTTTATTTGAGCTGCTTTATGCTCAGAAACAAACTGCTTCCCTTCCATTGTACTTTACTGGTTTGGTTTTAAATCAGGGGTCCAAGTCTTGGCAATCTCCAAGACCTATGGGAGCCAGCTTGAGGAGGCTGCAAAGGAGGATGGGGCTCTTGAAGGCAGAGCCTTTCAGCTCTGATCACCTGGCCTTTGGGAGAAGAGGAGCCCTATTGTGTTGCTTGAGCTTCCAATGTGTTAAGAGGTGGTGGACAGTGGTATGTTTAAACATAAACATCAATTTAATAAACTATATGGGTTATATAAAACCTATATGCAAACATAGTCTTCACCAGCAACATGAGGTGGGCAGAATGTTGTCTTAGAGCTGACACCTCAGTTTTTGGTCTCTGTTTTTAGTCTAAATTATCCAACACAGGTGTTTTAATATTTATATTGATTTAAAAATACAGATATCATCAACAACATGACAGACCTTGTGGCAGTGCACATTTTGTTGGGATTGGAGAGAAAAATTAATTTAAAACAATAAAAATGAAGAACATGGATACCTGGGTAGCCTGTTTGCTCTATGACACTGCTGTCTTGGAAGGTGTGTTGTGACACCATCTTTCTCTAGGGTGGTGACCTCCACAAAGATTTCTTTCTAAAGTGTTATAATAGGGAAGAGTAAATATTCAGAAAGAAACATGTTTGCCCAAATTTCACACATATTTCTATGATTGTAAAAGTGATTTGCAACAGGGACTATTTTAAATTTTTTTTTTTTTTATTGTCTTCTGCATTCACAGAGCTCTCCCTCTCGAGTGGGCAAGAGAAAAAGATAGAAGTCCCTGGAAGAGATCCTGCCTGCAGTTTGGAAGAAAGTCTTTCCATGGTGCCTGAAATAGCTTCAACAGAAAAAGGCACTTCAGCCAGTGGCAGAGGGCAGCAAGAAGGCCCCTCTTCTCACACGACAACATCTCACAGCCGTCCAGCTTTCAAATTTCCAAGGTGCTCTTCACACGTATTATCCTGTTTAATTCTCACTCCAGCCAGTGATATGGGGGATACAGACAGTATTTGCCTTACTTTACAGCTGAGCATACTCAGGCTCTGGGAGAGCCCCTGCCTAAGGTGAAAAGCCAGGGAGAAGAAGTCATAGATGGTCTGGATCTTAATCTGATGCTATGTTATTGTTCTTCATAGGTCCTCACCAAAGATATCCTTTTCAGAGCTCCTCACCCAAAGCCTCCTTGAGTCTCAAGTCTCTTCTCTACCCCTCACTGCCTCACTAGGAGGTTTCCATCATGTGGCCTTTCCCGTGTGAAGCTTGTACAGTTTGGAGATGCTCCCTTGTCCCAGCAGCCCCGGAGTGTGCAGTTAGCTAGGTCACCTCTGGCAGTGCAGAGGCGCCTTCCTAACCCTTCCTCCCTCCTCCACTTGCTCCTACCTTCTTGCTCCTTTGAAAGTCCACCTTAGCCACATGCTGCCCGCGTTCATTGCTTCTCTCCTCATGGCGTCTCCACCCAACCTTTCATTTTTTCTTTCCCCACTAAAAATTCTCCATGGTACAGCCAATTAAAACATGCTTTCCTTCCCTGCATCACTGTGTTGTGTTGATCACTCCCTCTTTCATAAAACTCTCCTTCGCCTTACCCGATGCTGTTGTCTTTGCCTTTATTTGTGGCTACTTGTCTTCAGGCTTTCGTCTCAGACATTTCTTCCATTTTTAATCCCTAAAATAGTCATGTTCCTGCATGGAGTTTCTGTAACTGTCTTCTGATCTCAATTGTGCACACTTTACTCTGTGTAATGCCAGCCACTGGCATCAGCGATCCTCTCTACATCCACTACCAAGTCACCACCTCCAGCCCAAACACTCTCCTGAACTCAACCCCAGGAGTTTGTATTGGCTGGGTGACGGGTTAGATGCTGCTGGGAGCTGGAATAAGTCCCACACTGTCAGTGCCCTCAGAGTATATGCTTTAAAGGTGACCTCAGCAAAATTATAGATGATTCACATCAGGTGTCTGCATCTAGATACAGAGAATTATGTGTGATTTATATTCCTTCTAGTCCTCCTCCCTTGGTTTATGTATCTGGTGACTTTTCCAAAAGCTTACTGTTCTCATTCTCAGAGATGCATGACCCCAGGTGCATTCGCTATACCACTTTAACTGGTCCATAGTGCAGCTATGATGGCTCTGCTGGCCTCTGGGAGATCCTTCAGAGGATGCTGCCTTCCTGCTTAGCCTTCAAGGATGTGCTCATGATCTGCTTTTGCCTCTCTCTAGCCTTCTCCTTTGTAACTCCTGCATTTGACACTCTATGCTCTGGGTCACAGAATGTCTTAGAACTCTTTGCTATGTTTAGGGCAGTGATGGCAAACCTTTTAGGGCTCATTCACCATCAGTGCTCTAGGGTTTCATAACATGATCCCACCTTGAGGAATGTTCAACTCTACTGCACGTTTTTGTGACATGGGATATTGCTTTGTAGTCTAGGCCAGTCTTGAACTTGCTATGTAGTCCAGGATGGCCTTGGCCTTGCAATCCTCCTGTCTCAGCCTCCCAAATGATGGAACTATAGGTGCGAGCCATCCTGCCTGGTTCACCTGCACCATTTGAGTAATTCCTCTCTACCTCCAACAGTCTTCAAGCAAGAAGCACACCCTCCCCCAACCCTCCACTGTGTTCTGTGTGGCCCAAAATCCCCCTCCTTTTCCTTTTCCCACAGCTTTTATCCCACACTTACAATGGCCAAAATTTCCCATTTGAACTTGAGATGCTTAGAGGAAAAGACTATGCCTTTTATACCTATGTTCCCGGCATCCAGCAAAGTCCTGACATAAATTGGGCCCTTAATAAATTAACATTACTATTTTTATACTGAGTACCATAAATTCTGTTTTTTCAGGTGTAAGATCACAAGGTCTCCAAAATAATCAAGCTGAGCGAAATACAGCAACCATTTCCCATAGAGAAAAAGGGATTTCCTATGGTGCAATTCTCACCTATATCAGTTCTTTTACTTCTGTCAGGAGAGAGACAAACACTAGGGTGGTCCTTAGGTGTTTGCTGATGCAGTAGAAACTTTAGAGTTAATTAGCAGCTCTGGCTAAAGCTGAACTTCCTTTGTGGAATTTCTGGGAGGAAACACAAAATTAACAGTTCAAGGTTGCTATTAGAAAAATGGCCTGTTTCCCTTAAGTTACGCCACAGGGAACTTGCCCTCCTCCCTGAGAATTCTAAGGTGTTTCCCCTTCTTTCCTTTTGATCTGGAATCACTTGCTACCTTAAGGTGGTTCCTTTCAGTAAAGATGTACACTCCTGAGGTCAAGGACCACTTCTTTGCCCACCTCTCAACAGCAAGAGACCCTGGATGCTCCTGGTTACCCAGTGGAACTGAATACTGGGAAAATCTGCCCACCGTAGCACAGGGATAAGGATAGTTTTGTAAGTTCTCATCTTTCATGAAACAGAAAATGGCCCTGGGGTCAGTAGTGCCATACTTCCCTGGTAGTCCCAAGAAATATCTCAAGGTATTATTAGGAATTGTTATATTTGGAAGTACATTGATTTTCATTTTTGCAGTAGTTATGTTTTATAAAGTCACTATGGACACCAAATTAGTGAATACTGAGCCATTGGTCCTAGAGGAAATAGGGGAATAGTTTCCTGCAAGCCTCTTAACATCTTCTTCACCTGATCAATACACAGCCTTGTTTTATGTGTGTTCTTGTTTAAAGACTCCTTATTAAATATACATTGTTACTTTCTTCACATTGAACTCAGGGCCAACAGCACTATAACACAACCTCGGAGAACGCTTATGTAACACATATGATTTCTTGGTAAGGCACATCAGAGCCATCTTGTACTTAGAAGCACAAGAAAGTATTTTGCTGCTGCGCTTAGGTGGAATTTTAAGTGATAAAATCACCAACCCAAAGCACACAATGTAAAAAAATGTGGTATTGTAAAAGGAACACTTGTTTATAGAATGAAAAATCAAACAAGAAGTGAATGTCACCTCATTTGACCTCGGCTGGGAATGTGCATGCCTGGCACACAAACTTTTCTCTTCTTTGTGTGTGCTGGTGACTAACCCTAATCATTTCACAAGGACTGATTTTGGAATTACAGTGGAATTTCATTAGTCAGCAACTTCACAAATATGAAATCTGCAAATATTGAGGACTGGGCATACTACCTGAAAAATATTATTTCCAAACACAGAATATGAGGACCATGTTCATGGGATGATTCTGAACTGGAGACATTCTCTAATTTGTACAAAATGTCTACTTCCTTAGAACTCGGCATATAAATAGTTGCCACCCAGTTGAGGTTATCTATTGGGTGGTGATGTGGCACTTCGGTTTTTCTCAAAGAAACGAAAGTGTTTTGCTTCCATGAGAGGCAAAGGCTGGGTGATGAGTTAGATGCTGCTGGAAGCTGGATGCTGCCCTGCACTGCTAGAGCCTGTGATTCAAAGATGATCTCAGCAAAAGTATAGATGATCCACAGTAGGCCTGTGTGTCCAGATATGGAGGATTACACATGATCGTCTTACAAAGTCTTTGAGTCATTTCTTCACTTATGTTTCATGTTGCCAGCAGCTGCTAAGAAATTCATATGTGCTTTTCAAATTATTATTATTGATCCTCATCGTGTTGGAAAGGCCGGATTTACAAAACTATAAAACAAGACACTATCCTTTCATACAAACCAGAGGGATAGTGGCACATGTCTTTGAGTAGACAGGAAAGGGGGGCAAATTGGGAGCCTAGAGCGGGCAGGAAGGAAAACATGCCATGATTCGGACACTGAGCATTACAAGCAGAGCCTGTGGAGTGCCTTACTGCTTCTCGTGAAGTACTTTGGTTCTATCCTAGCTGGAATGAAGTCTCTGCTCTGTTATTTATTAGTGCCGTGATCCTAACAAAGCCAGTTAACTTCCTTGAGAACTTTCTACACTTCTGTGAAATGAGACCAATATATCAAGTTCTTGGAAAGACTCTGAGGATGGAATGACATAATGATGTCAGGTGCTGAGATAATGCGTGTCTAAGTCCAGCAGAAAATTCTATGGAAGCAGCAGTTGGTAAGTGTTGCTTCTGTTAGAATTTTTCCAATTCCTAAGCAGCTACGAGACTTCTGAGTCATGCGTATTTATGAAAACATGGAAGATTTGGGGTGAAGAGACCTCTGGTCAACTTCTTCCTCGTGTAGAGGGGGAAATAGGCCACACGGGATCTAGCCAGGGTAGCACCAGATAAGCTAGGGCAGGGGCAAAAGGAGAGCCCAGCTCCCTGCGGCCAGTTCACAATGTAAAGTTCTATGCACTTAGAATGCCCTTTAGATCCTCTGTCCCCCACTATTAACTGCCCACCTACTCGCATGCCCACCTCAACAGCCTCTGCTCAGTGGGTCACTATCATCACTGGCAGGAAGACTTGGTGCTCATGGCGTCTGTCAAGTAGAACTTTTAAGATCAGGATCCACTGAGTAGTTTCTTCATTTTTTTTTTTTTTTTTTTTTTTTTAGGGAAGGTTCTACAGGGTGTTCAGGGTCTCATTACTAGATCAGACTCACAGTGATCCACCTGTTTACAGCCTCCCAAGAGCTGGGATTACAGGTTCATGTCATCATGCCCAGTCTCATTTGCTAGTTCAGCGTGTCCTGGGGGCATGGCCAGCACAGTAGGCTCAAGGATCGAACCCCTAGCCCCTGTGCCTGCTTGCAGGCACTTTAATCCACTGAGCTATTTGGCCGGCCCCTCTTCGTATTTTGACTATGCATATAAATAGCTATGGCCAGACAGCATTCATGACATAGTAATGTTAGACAAATCCAAAGGATCACACGAGACATGGAAGAAATACTTATTTTTTGTGGTGCTAGGTATTGAACCAAAGACCTTTGTAATAACCTATAGCCTCAGCCTTTAAAACAAAACTTATTTATTTATTTTTTTTTAAAGATAGGATCTTACTAAATTGCAGAGTTCTGCCTCAGCCTCCTAGAGTACTGGGACTACAGGTGTGTACTACTGTGCCTGCCAGGAAGACTTTATTTTTGAAGGGATCAGTTATTTCTGTAGTTCTCTGTAGCTATTTACAAGATGCTGTCTTGGAAAAATCCAAAGGAAAATGCTGCTGGATATATAACATCCTTCCTGGAGCTTAGAAGCAGTCATTCAACAAGGGGACAAGAGTTATGCTCCACAAGCAGAGATGAGGCTGCTGAGATCTCACCAGGCTTCTGCTGAGTGCAGGGCAGGCTTAAAGAGGGCTGCTCCAAGGTGTCAGTGGTATTGCTATCAGCTGGAGTTTGGGGAAGTGGGTGAGAAAGGCAGTCCTGAGGGCGCCCTTG
>NW_004524587.1:11035449-11146938 GCF_000260255.1 Octodon degus
CTTCCTTGCCCGTCTTTCTCCCGGAGCCCTCTACATCGGCTCCAAAGCCCTGCCTCGGAGGTGAATCTTTAGTCCCGATGAGTAGGCAGCAAGCCCCTCTTGCACACAACAAAGACTTCTATTTTTTTTTTTTTTCTCTTTTTATCTTTTGGGCGACACGATAAAAAATAACCCTGTATTTATGCAAATTGCAAAGTAGCGTGTGATAATGAAAACAAAACAGTGCTGGCCCGCAGCCAAGACATGGCGCTGACGGGGGCTCCCGACCATTTGGCTCTTGATTCTTCGGGGAAAGCAGCTGTAGAGAAATGAGAAGACAGCACGCTGTCCTCACGCGCGCACGCCCTCGTCCATCCGCGCGCATTCCGGCACCGGCACCTTGGAGCCAGCCAAACTCGGGGATCCGAAAGCGGTTCTGCCTCCTCCCTCCGCGGAGCACTGCAGCGTCGTCCCCCACGAGCCTCCCTGCCCCCTGCTCCTGATTCCCTTTCAGGAATTTACAAACATTTTCCCCAGATCAATATCCGTATTGATTATTCATTGTGAGTGAGTCGTGTGTCTTTGGTGATCCAGCTCGCAGAGGTAGCAGCCAAAGGCTGCTGCAGGGGAAGAAAACTAACAGAAGGCGAGAGGGACCCGGCTCTGGCTGGGTCTGCGGCTGTCGGCAACACAGAGAGGAGGAGCAGGAGGAACAGAGAAGAACGCTTCCAGAGGAAGGCATGGCCAAGGGTGGAAGAGAAAGAGGGAGCAACAGCAAGAAAAGGAAGTGAGGGCTGGCTGACACCTGGTCCCGGGAACCGCATCTTGATGGCTTGAGGAAATCCCCATGTTGGCTCTGCTGCTCCGTGCAAAATGCGGTGGACTTGCTCTGCTCTGGGATTGAAAAGTGACTCACAGTTTTGGTATCTCCTACGTAAGAGCTTTGGGGGATCCCTTGGCTCGCTGACAGGCGAGGAGGAACGCAGCAGCCGTGAGGTAAAACGCGCTTCCTTCCAACTGCCTTGCGGAGGATACGCAGTCTTTCGGCTTGCCTTGAACAGCTTGCGGCTCTCTGATGGCACGCGGAGGGAGAATAATTAAAAAGGCCAGCATCACTTACTAAGTGAGTAAACGCAAAGCCCTTCCAAACGTGCTCTCCAGCTAATGAGAAGCTGTAATTTCTTATACTTCAAGGCAAAACAAGACAGTGATGGGGCTCAGTGGAGTGTGTGTTTGCGTGCATCTGGGGGTGGGAGGTGGTGGTTGGTGGTGGAGATAAATCGACTAATTGTTGGCAATGTTTAAAAAAGGGATTACTGGAAAAGACAGTGAAATGATGACAGGAAAACATCTTGGACCTGAGCCAAAAAAAAAAAAAAAAATTGAGGCAAATCAAGTCTGCAGCTCAGAGAAAACACCCATCGCTGAGGTGGGAGGCTCTGATAGGAATTGCCCGGAGTTCCTCAGCCAAATGCGGGATACTGTGTGAGCACAAGAGGACAGGATCTGGGACCACCGGCGTGTTCAGGGCAAGGAGTCACAGCATGCCAGCTTACACATGGTAGTATACATTGAGGAAAAAATGATAAATGAAACCCAAGCCCCCAAACCAATCAAACCAAAACAGTAAAAACCAACCTGTCCTTTCTTTTTAATTGGAGCCTTCTGCTTCCCCAAAATTGCTTCAGTGTATTGAAAGCCAACCCTCAGCGTGCCTCCTGACACCAGGAGCTGCTGCTTCTCTCTCTGTCTCCAGGAAGCTGCCGCAATGTTACAGAAATAGGCTGGAGAAAGGAGGTTGAGGAAATTCAGATTTCCATTGGCTGGGCTTCTGGCGAACGTGCCAGGCAATCGTCTTTGCCATTTCGACAATGTTTATGATTCCTCTTCTGTTGTCGCCCAGCTGTGGCTTAGGGAGTCCAAAACTAACCATGAATAGGACTTTTTAAAATACTGTTCCAAACACATATGACAAGTGGAGATGCTAAGGAATCGAGTGAACTGGATTTTCCTTCTTTCTGGGCATTTGGTTAACTGAGCCATATGGATTTTTCTCATGAATGGCACTGGGGCAGTTTTAGGATTTCGGGGACTGGAAGGTCAAATAAGATAGCTTTCTTCTGAATGAGTTTTTATCTTCACATTGCTTCCTTAGTTTGGAGTCCCCAGCACATTCCAAGTTTCCTGAGCAGCAGACATTTATCCTGCAGAAGCAAGCCTCGGAGACCCAAGGAGGGGGAGTTATGCCAGACGTGGGTGACTCGGGGACTCTGCTGTGGTCCTCTGCACCCTCAGAGACCTCCGTCTGGAGCCCTTGTGCATGCGTGTGTTGGCGTGACATGAAGTGTGTGCTTGCATGTGTGGGCTCTGTGTCTGTGTGTCTCTCAGAGAGGGAGGGAAAGAGCGAAGTCGGCCGGCACAGACAGAAGGTTTGGATATTTATGTAATTCATGCAGAGCATGTCCAATGCTGCAAGGCAGACACAGCCACCCATCCCTGGACTCTGCGGCTCTGGAGGGCCTGCACAGACCTGATCTGAATGTTAAATGCACGAGATGAAATTAGCATACTAACCAAGGATGTCGACCCCTCCTTGCAATCAGTAAATGGCCGTCTCCTCTCCAAAAGCCGGCACAGCCATGCGCGCCAGCCACTTAACTGCGTCCTCTGCCAGATCCTTTTTTGTGTTTGTTTTTTTGTTTTTGTTTTTGGATGAAAGACTGGAAATTCATTAATGAGGAGGGAAAGAAGGGTTTCAAGGGCTGTAATGAAAACAAATGATCCTCTTTAAGTCTCATGACGGCCAAAGCGGGAGGGAGGGGGCTGCTTTCTGCTCTGAGACTGGAGAATAGGAAATTCCACAGACAACAGACCACTTGACAAGAGCCAAAGAATGCACTGCTTGGGAATATTTCTTCTATGTGGCACAGGCTGGCCATGGCCAGTAGGTCTGTATGAATAAACCTAGAATGAGCTTTATTTTCCTAACTCTGAAAGAGAAATGTGGTCTACCAGATGTCTTTCCATTCAGGCACAGGTTATCAGTTTCTTGACCTTGTGAGGGTAGGAAGAGCATTCTGGAATCTTTTGGCCAACTGCCTCTGCCTTTAAAGTAATAAAAACCTTTCTTTTTTCACTATGCAGCAGGCCTTCTGCAAAGGCAATGGCCTCATTTGTTTTGATCTCTATCACACCAGGAAGTGTACAGTGGAAAATATTTGACTTCAACTTGTGCAGAGCCCCTTACTGAGGTGGGCAGAATGTTGTCTTAGAGCTGAGAACCAAGCACTGCACCTGAAGTATTTGGGCTGGTGAAAGGTTACTTGCTTTTTCTTTATTTGAGCTGCTTTATGCTCAGAAACAAACTGCTTCCCTTCCATTGTACTTTACTGGTTTGGTTTTAAATCAGGGGTCCAAGTCTTGGCAATCTCCAAGACCTATGGGAGCCAGCTTGAGGAGGCTGCAAAGGAGGATGGGGCTCTTGAAGGCAGAGCCTTTCAGCTCTGATCACCTGGCCTTTGGGAGAAGAGGAGCCCTATTGTGTTGCTTGAGCTTCCAATGTGTTAAGAGGTGGTGGACAGTGGTATGTTTAAACATAAACATCAATTTAATAAACTATATGGGTTATATAAAACCTATATGCAAACATAGTCTTCACCAGCAACATGAGGTGGGCAGAATGTTGTCTTAGAGCTGACACCTCAGTTTTTGGTCTCTGTTTTTAGTCTAAATTATCCAACACAGGTGTTTTAATATTTATATTGATTTAAAAATACAGATATCATCAACAACATGACAGACCTTGTGGCAGTGCACATTTTGTTGGGATTGGAGAGAAAAATTAATTTAAAACAATAAAAATGAAGAACATGGATACCTGGGTAGCCTGTTTGCTCTATGACACTGCTGTCTTGGAAGGTGTGTTGTGACACCATCTTTCTCTAGGGTGGTGACCTCCACAAAGATTTCTTTCTAAAGTGTTATAATAGGGAAGAGTAAATATTCAGAAAGAAACATGTTTGCCCAAATTTCACACATATTTCTATGATTGTAAAAGTGATTTGCAACAGGGACTATTTTAAATTTTTTTTTTTTTTATTGTCTTCTGCATTCACAGAGCTCTCCCTCTCGAGTGGGCAAGAGAAAAAGATAGAAGTCCCTGGAAGAGATCCTGCCTGCAGTTTGGAAGAAAGTCTTTCCATGGTGCCTGAAATAGCTTCAACAGAAAAAGGCACTTCAGCCAGTGGCAGAGGGCAGCAAGAAGGCCCCTCTTCTCACACGACAACATCTCACAGCCGTCCAGCTTTCAAATTTCCAAGGTGCTCTTCACACGTATTATCCTGTTTAATTCTCACTCCAGCCAGTGATATGGGGGATACAGACAGTATTTGCCTTACTTTACAGCTGAGCATACTCAGGCTCTGGGAGAGCCCCTGCCTAAGGTGAAAAGCCAGGGAGAAGAAGTCATAGATGGTCTGGATCTTAATCTGATGCTATGTTATTGTTCTTCATAGGTCCTCACCAAAGATATCCTTTTCAGAGCTCCTCACCCAAAGCCTCCTTGAGTCTCAAGTCTCTTCTCTACCCCTCACTGCCTCACTAGGAGGTTTCCATCATGTGGCCTTTCCCGTGTGAAGCTTGTACAGTTTGGAGATGCTCCCTTGTCCCAGCAGCCCCGGAGTGTGCAGTTAGCTAGGTCACCTCTGGCAGTGCAGAGGCGCCTTCCTAACCCTTCCTCCCTCCTCCACTTGCTCCTACCTTCTTGCTCCTTTGAAAGTCCACCTTAGCCACATGCTGCCCGCGTTCATTGCTTCTCTCCTCATGGCGTCTCCACCCAACCTTTCATTTTTTCTTTCCCCACTAAAAATTCTCCATGGTACAGCCAATTAAAACATGCTTTCCTTCCCTGCATCACTGTGTTGTGTTGATCACTCCCTCTTTCATAAAACTCTCCTTCGCCTTACCCGATGCTGTTGTCTTTGCCTTTATTTGTGGCTACTTGTCTTCAGGCTTTCGTCTCAGACATTTCTTCCATTTTTAATCCCTAAAATAGTCATGTTCCTGCATGGAGTTTCTGTAACTGTCTTCTGATCTCAATTGTGCACACTTTACTCTGTGTAATGCCAGCCACTGGCATCAGCGATCCTCTCTACATCCACTACCAAGTCACCACCTCCAGCCCAAACACTCTCCTGAACTCAACCCCAGGAGTTTGTATTGGCTGGGTGACGGGTTAGATGCTGCTGGGAGCTGGAATAAGTCCCACACTGTCAGTGCCCTCAGAGTATATGCTTTAAAGGTGACCTCAGCAAAATTATAGATGATTCACATCAGGTGTCTGCATCTAGATACAGAGAATTATGTGTGATTTATATTCCTTCTAGTCCTCCTCCCTTGGTTTATGTATCTGGTGACTTTTCCAAAAGCTTACTGTTCTCATTCTCAGAGATGCATGACCCCAGGTGCATTCGCTATACCACTTTAACTGGTCCATAGTGCAGCTATGATGGCTCTGCTGGCCTCTGGGAGATCCTTCAGAGGATGCTGCCTTCCTGCTTAGCCTTCAAGGATGTGCTCATGATCTGCTTTTGCCTCTCTCTAGCCTTCTCCTTTGTAACTCCTGCATTTGACACTCTATGCTCTGGGTCACAGAATGTCTTAGAACTCTTTGCTATGTTTAGGGCAGTGATGGCAAACCTTTTAGGGCTCATTCACCATCAGTGCTCTAGGGTTTCATAACATGATCCCACCTTGAGGAATGTTCAACTCTACTGCACGTTTTTGTGACATGGGATATTGCTTTGTAGTCTAGGCCAGTCTTGAACTTGCTATGTAGTCCAGGATGGCCTTGGCCTTGCAATCCTCCTGTCTCAGCCTCCCAAATGATGGAACTATAGGTGCGAGCCATCCTGCCTGGTTCACCTGCACCATTTGAGTAATTCCTCTCTACCTCCAACAGTCTTCAAGCAAGAAGCACACCCTCCCCCAACCCTCCACTGTGTTCTGTGTGGCCCAAAATCCCCCTCCTTTTCCTTTTCCCACAGCTTTTATCCCACACTTACAATGGCCAAAATTTCCCATTTGAACTTGAGATGCTTAGAGGAAAAGACTATGCCTTTTATACCTATGTTCCCGGCATCCAGCAAAGTCCTGACATAAATTGGGCCCTTAATAAATTAACATTACTATTTTTATACTGAGTACCATAAATTCTGTTTTTTCAGGTGTAAGATCACAAGGTCTCCAAAATAATCAAGCTGAGCGAAATACAGCAACCATTTCCCATAGAGAAAAAGGGATTTCCTATGGTGCAATTCTCACCTATATCAGTTCTTTTACTTCTGTCAGGAGAGAGACAAACACTAGGGTGGTCCTTAGGTGTTTGCTGATGCAGTAGAAACTTTAGAGTTAATTAGCAGCTCTGGCTAAAGCTGAACTTCCTTTGTGGAATTTCTGGGAGGAAACACAAAATTAACAGTTCAAGGTTGCTATTAGAAAAATGGCCTGTTTCCCTTAAGTTACGCCACAGGGAACTTGCCCTCCTCCCTGAGAATTCTAAGGTGTTTCCCCTTCTTTCCTTTTGATCTGGAATCACTTGCTACCTTAAGGTGGTTCCTTTCAGTAAAGATGTACACTCCTGAGGTCAAGGACCACTTCTTTGCCCACCTCTCAACAGCAAGAGACCCTGGATGCTCCTGGTTACCCAGTGGAACTGAATACTGGGAAAATCTGCCCACCGTAGCACAGGGATAAGGATAGTTTTGTAAGTTCTCATCTTTCATGAAACAGAAAATGGCCCTGGGGTCAGTAGTGCCATACTTCCCTGGTAGTCCCAAGAAATATCTCAAGGTATTATTAGGAATTGTTATATTTGGAAGTACATTGATTTTCATTTTTGCAGTAGTTATGTTTTATAAAGTCACTATGGACACCAAATTAGTGAATACTGAGCCATTGGTCCTAGAGGAAATAGGGGAATAGTTTCCTGCAAGCCTCTTAACATCTTCTTCACCTGATCAATACACAGCCTTGTTTTATGTGTGTTCTTGTTTAAAGACTCCTTATTAAATATACATTGTTACTTTCTTCACATTGAACTCAGGGCCAACAGCACTATAACACAACCTCGGAGAACGCTTATGTAACACATATGATTTCTTGGTAAGGCACATCAGAGCCATCTTGTACTTAGAAGCACAAGAAAGTATTTTGCTGCTGCGCTTAGGTGGAATTTTAAGTGATAAAATCACCAACCCAAAGCACACAATGTAAAAAAATGTGGTATTGTAAAAGGAACACTTGTTTATAGAATGAAAAATCAAACAAGAAGTGAATGTCACCTCATTTGACCTCGGCTGGGAATGTGCATGCCTGGCACACAAACTTTTCTCTTCTTTGTGTGTGCTGGTGACTAACCCTAATCATTTCACAAGGACTGATTTTGGAATTACAGTGGAATTTCATTAGTCAGCAACTTCACAAATATGAAATCTGCAAATATTGAGGACTGGGCATACTACCTGAAAAATATTATTTCCAAACACAGAATATGAGGACCATGTTCATGGGATGATTCTGAACTGGAGACATTCTCTAATTTGTACAAAATGTCTACTTCCTTAGAACTCGGCATATAAATAGTTGCCACCCAGTTGAGGTTATCTATTGGGTGGTGATGTGGCACTTCGGTTTTTCTCAAAGAAACGAAAGTGTTTTGCTTCCATGAGAGGCAAAGGCTGGGTGATGAGTTAGATGCTGCTGGAAGCTGGATGCTGCCCTGCACTGCTAGAGCCTGTGATTCAAAGATGATCTCAGCAAAAGTATAGATGATCCACAGTAGGCCTGTGTGTCCAGATATGGAGGATTACACATGATCGTCTTACAAAGTCTTTGAGTCATTTCTTCACTTATGTTTCATGTTGCCAGCAGCTGCTAAGAAATTCATATGTGCTTTTCAAATTATTATTATTGATCCTCATCGTGTTGGAAAGGCCGGATTTACAAAACTATAAAACAAGACACTATCCTTTCATACAAACCAGAGGGATAGTGGCACATGTCTTTGAGTAGACAGGAAAGGGGGGCAAATTGGGAGCCTAGAGCGGGCAGGAAGGAAAACATGCCATGATTCGGACACTGAGCATTACAAGCAGAGCCTGTGGAGTGCCTTACTGCTTCTCGTGAAGTACTTTGGTTCTATCCTAGCTGGAATGAAGTCTCTGCTCTGTTATTTATTAGTGCCGTGATCCTAACAAAGCCAGTTAACTTCCTTGAGAACTTTCTACACTTCTGTGAAATGAGACCAATATATCAAGTTCTTGGAAAGACTCTGAGGATGGAATGACATAATGATGTCAGGTGCTGAGATAATGCGTGTCTAAGTCCAGCAGAAAATTCTATGGAAGCAGCAGTTGGTAAGTGTTGCTTCTGTTAGAATTTTTCCAATTCCTAAGCAGCTACGAGACTTCTGAGTCATGCGTATTTATGAAAACATGGAAGATTTGGGGTGAAGAGACCTCTGGTCAACTTCTTCCTCGTGTAGAGGGGGAAATAGGCCACACGGGATCTAGCCAGGGTAGCACCAGATAAGCTAGGGCAGGGGCAAAAGGAGAGCCCAGCTCCCTGCGGCCAGTTCACAATGTAAAGTTCTATGCACTTAGAATGCCCTTTAGATCCTCTGTCCCCCACTATTAACTGCCCACCTACTCGCATGCCCACCTCAACAGCCTCTGCTCAGTGGGTCACTATCATCACTGGCAGGAAGACTTGGTGCTCATGGCGTCTGTCAAGTAGAACTTTTAAGATCAGGATCCACTGAGTAGTTTCTTCATTTTTTTTTTTTTTTTTTTTGTTTTAGGGAAGGTTCTACAGGGTGTTCAGGGTCTCATTACTAGATCAGACTCACAGTGATCCACCTGTTTACAGCCTCCCAAGAGCTGGGATTACAGGTTCATGTCATCATGCCCAGTCTCATTTGCTAGTTCAGCGTGTCCTGGGGGCATGGCCAGCACAGTAGGCTCAAGGATCGAACCCCTAGCCCCTGTGCCTGCTTGCAGGCACTTTAATCCACTGAGCTATTTGGCCGGCCCCTCTTCGTATTTTGACTATGCATATAAATAGCTATGGCCAGACAGCATTCATGACATAGTAATGTTAGACAAATCCAAAGGATCACACGAGACATGGAAGAAATACTTATTTTTTGTGGTGCTAGGTATTGAACCAAAGACCTTTGTAATAACCTATAGCCTCAGCCTTTAAAACAAAACTTATTTATTTATTTATTTTTAAAGATAGGATCTTACTAAATTGCAGAGTTCTGCCTCAGCCTCCTAGAGTACTGGGACTACAGGTGTGTACTACTGTGCCTGCCAGGAAGACTTTATTTTTGAAGGGATCAGTTATTTCTGTAGTTCTCTGTAGCTATTTACAAGATGCTGTCTTGGAAAAATCCAAAGGAAAATGCTGCTGGATATATAACATCCTTCCTGGAGCTTAGAAGCAGTCATTCAACAAGGGGACAAGAGCTATGCTCCACAAGCAGAGATGAGGCTGCTGAGATCTCACCAGGCTTCTGCTGAGTGCAGGGGAGGCTTAAAGAGGGCTGCTCCAAGGTGTCAGTGGTATTGCTATCAGCTGGAGTTTGGGGAAGTGGGTGAGAAAGGCAGTCCTGAGGGCGCCCTTGTAAGAAGTGGGTGGTGCTATGGGATGATGGATCATGTGGCCTCCAGGCAAGAAGTTGTACCTGGAGGGACAGTGGCCTTAACAAGTCAAGTAACAATGTGCATAGCATGTCCTGGGGCTGAAGCAGGGGTCAGAGTGTGGGCCATAGCCCAAATGGAGCAAGTATTCTGTTGCTATGGAAGGCAACTAAGAGAGCTGCTGAGTGATTTAAGGCATGAAAACTGGAGTGAAGCCCAAGGCTCTGGTTGGACCCATCTCTGTTCAGTTGGGTTAGGTGATAACAAGCAGGGATCAAGATTTGGAAGTGGCTATCAGGTGTGGGGAGATCAGTGCGCCTTCATCTATCTTACCATACAGAGATAAATCTTGGCTACAAATAGCTCATGCTTGAGAAACTGAATATATTACTCTGCAGGCACTAGACAGTTTAGGAGGTAGTGGTCAGATCCTGTTTCATTGGAGCTGTGTCTTCCTCCCACTGTTTTTCTCATTCAGTTCATACCCATTGAGGCTGATGATCCACAGAAGCTAACAGGATTTTGCTAAACTTGCTAAACTCATATTTACAATTTATATCAAACATGTCTGGAACATTCTCTTTGGTAGATGGAACAGATACTCCCATATAACAGCAAATGCTACATTGTGAATACCTTCCATCATGGTTTTGCTTCAGTTGTGTCACCATCCTACAGGCACAGAAAACTATCTTAAGAAATAACACAAAAGCAACCCACAGAACGTGTTTTTCTTTTTGGTAAGGTTTGCTTAGTGCCTCAATTTGGATTTATGCTCAACAGTTGCCTCACTTATTTGGAAATCATAATGATGAAGATAAAAACCCTCTAACAAACTGTAAAGTGATCACTGATGTCACAGCACCAAAGTTTAGAGACTGCAGAGAAGGCCTCAAATATTCATTCCCAGTTGGATCTAGACTCCTTTTCATCACCAGCTTTGAATAGTTTCCTGCTGTCCAGAAGCTTTGCAAGGTAATTGCCTCATGCACAGCTGCCTTCCCTTGAAAGAAAGAGTTGTGCAAACAGGATCTGGGCTCTTTGATCTCTGCTTGTGTTGGATACTCATGGAGGTCACATTGGGTTTGCGAATGGTAGCACTGCTCCAATAGAAGGTCCTCTGGGATCTACAGTTCTTCTTGGTCGCTGCAGATTGCCCTTACTCAGCTGCCACTTCTTAGAGGCTCCATGAGAATATTTGCATTGCGAAATAGGGCTCAAGTGTGGAAGGAACCCAAAGAATTATGGGAAACATTATCCACAGTAACACTGTCGTAACAACAGAGCCTGAAAATGTAATAGTAGCATCCTGAAGAATTTCCATGCTATGGGGAAGATCTGCTGGGAGTATTTCTGAGTACTGCCACAATGATGGGATATTCCACATAAATATCCTGAGACAAGGTTGGGCACACAGGCTGATGCATGAAGAATGACACAGAAATCAAAAGGGCCCCCAGGAAGAAGGTGTCCTGCACACCAGGCACTCCTGGTGGTGATCAGTGATTGGTGGCCAGGAATTTGGATGAATGGGGCATGACTAACGGACTCCTAGGTCCCCCAGGTCTGCGAAGTCTTTATTCATAGGTGCCACCTTCCCACCCAGATTGGGAGCTGTGGGCACAGGGCTTATGGATAAACAGATCAGAAAGGCAGACTCCAGCTTGACTGCATCCCTACGCGGCCAGCAGGTCACTGCCATTCACTGACCCCGAGGTGCCAGCGGGGCTGAGCTTTTGGAAGCAACTTGATTCTGCCTCTGTGGAAGGGACTCTTCCTAGCTGAAGGGATCTCATGGTGACTCTTACTGCTAGTCCATTTGTTTATTTAAAACAAATGAGAGTCCCAACAGATTTTCCTTCTCAATGCTCTCATCTTGATGTAAGTCTATTTTTAGATGTGTGATATTCTTAAAATAAACAATGCCAGTCCTTCGGATAACCCACTACTATTATGGACTATTGGACTATATTGGATTATTTTGCTGAATTCATGCACCTACAATATATAAATGGCAATGGAATACCCATCTCGGGCAAAAACTAAACAAAGAAAGGGGATACAAATGAAGGACCATTTTGTATCTGTATATCCAAAATAGGATACATATACAGCTACTTTCTCTTAGTTCAATGAGAATAAAGATTTGTACTAATAGTGTTTGGACAGGTTATCATGTCTTCATCTTGTACTATGAATAACCACTATGAAGACAACAATATGCAAGGTATTAATTATTGAAACTGTCCTACTAATCAGTTTTTTTTTGTACAAGAATGTTTAGCACATTTTTATTGATAATGACCCTAAGCTGGAAATAGCCCAAGTTCCATCAACAAAAAAAATTGATAGGTGAGTTGAGATAAATTTATACAACAAAAGGACTCAGCAATAAAAAGGAATTCAAAGGTGCAGTTAATGCTTATGATTTTTTTCTCACTTTTTCAACCAATTTTGCATGCTTATATCTGGTTATCTGAATAATTTGAAGACAATATGCAATCTAACAACCATTGCTGAATTCTTTGTTTAGTGAAATTCTGTATCATTTCTTTTTTTTTTCAAAGTTTTATTGATAAACAGATAGCAATGAGACAGTTTCAAATCAAATCGGAAGTACAGTTTCAACAAATAATACACTGCATATATTCTTCTTAGTGGTTAATTGCTGAACAAGATGCGGACTTGTGATCCTATTTACAAACACCATTAGAACAAATCATTCTATTCATTAAGAGAATGCAACTATATATCTATCCCAACCACTTTGAATACACAGATACAAAATGGACATTCATCTGTATGCCCCATTTTTTCTAAGTTCCGTTATTGAATATTATAGGTGTGTAAACTCAGCAAAATATTCTAAAAGAGTCCAGTAGCCCATAATAGCATTGGGTCTTCTGTTTAACTGGCAATGTCAGAAATTGTTGACCTGAGTCCCCCACAGCTCAACATAACAGCATGGCTTTATTTCCTATATTTCGTCTTCATACTACTAATCAGTCTTGAAACTCTCATTGCTATTTGTTTCTGAATAAAATTAATAAAAAACCAATACTTTGAGGTCTACTTTTCTATGCTTAAAATGTAACTGATTTCAATTTCCAGATAATTAAAATGTATACATACTAGTAATTCTAAAATGGTTCCTTTGTTCTTTTATTTTCTAGGCACTTTTTCATTAGTATATTTTGCTGTACATAGTGATTATATTCATCACAGGGTGTAGGGTTTTTTTTGTGTGTGTGTTTTTCTGAGATCGCTCTTGCTGCACAGTTCAGCTTGGCCTTGAGCTCACTTTGTAGTGCAGGCTTGTCTCAAGCTCACAATGATCCTCCTGCCTCAGCCTCCTGAGTGCTGGGACTACAGGTGTGCGCCACCATGCCCAGCCTGGGAGGTAGGTATTTGAATGATTGAGTAACTGCAAGCTTAGAAGTTTCATAGTATAACACTTGGTGTGTTTAGAGGTCAAGATATATACATTTATGGTCCTTGATAAAAATGTATATTTGCCTTGGGTTTTTTTAGGCACAAAGTGTCAGTTGTATGTGTGTATGTATATATGTGTGTGCATGTAGTATGTCTATGTGCATGTGTATATATATGAATATAAGTATAATATGTATATTGCCACACACATATGCAAATGTGTTATGTATATTTGTTATATATTTGTATAGATGTGCATGTATGGTGGGTATATATGTACATTGTGAATATAATGTATTTCTGTGTATACAAGCATGCATGTGTGTGTATGCATACATATACACTGTATATATAATAGGTCTCTGTGTATCTGTGCGTGGATATATGAGTATGCTTGAGCAATGTACATATAACATGTCTCTGCATATGTGTCTCAATGTGGAGTGTGTGCATCTGTGTGTTGTGGGTCAAGGGAGGCTGTAAGAGCTGCCTTTACCATGTGTTGTCTACACACTGGGATATGCTATCTACTTTTATGCATTACATGAGTAAGAGCAAAGATGGCTCACTTTGGCAGTATAAAGTTTTATAAAAACTAAATATCAGGATTTTATTCCAAAACACCGAGTAATATGGTACTTTAAAAATAATTCTAGTCATTTAAATTTAAGGCCCTGGAAAAAAGTCCAATCTATGGTCCAAATCTATTCTCTGGCCCTGAGCCCAAAGCATTTTCATCACATCAAGAACTGAATACAATTTCATTCACTTTAAGCACTTGTTGCTCGGTATTTTGTTCTTCAGAGGCAAGCTAACAAGTGTCGATGGCCATGTTGGCTTCAATAATGAGTCTCCTTGCCCTGAATGAGCTAGTTCAGGTGTATTATTGCCATTTAATATGGCCTTGTGCTCACAGTCACATTTTCAGTGAATGCATGAGGAATGCAGAGATTTCTCCTACAGGGATTTATCTCTACAGTCATTGACTTGCTTGGAGAAAAAGTCTTTATTTTCTTTGAAGCCATGTGGAAATCGAGGCTATGTAAAGAATTGTCTTTGTACTTTCCTCTTTCTTTCTTCATGAATATGTTACCCAACTGTACTAAGATTTCTTTAGGCTTAATTCAAACTCTACTATGGCCTTTACAAAGATAGTACTAATGAATACGTAAAAAGAAAGGTGACTCATCAGTAAAATGGACAAAATACTTGAACAGTCATGTCACTAAATGGCCAATTGGTGTACAGATTCAAGCCATAATGGGAAATCACTTCCATGCCCAATAACTTGACAAATATTATGGTTTGACAACAGCAAGTGTTGGCATGGATGGAGCCGAATGTTGGAATTTCATGTACTGCTGGTGCAAGCTGGCTCATACTTCAGTGTTGTCTGTGTTCAAAGCAGAAGACGATTGTTGAACAATTTTGAAAACAGGTATTCATTCTTATTTTCATTCAATAAAGCAAGTATGCTTTCTCCACCAGCCTGTGGAAGCAGTCAGGATATGGATTCACTAGTTGCATATAATTCCCAAGTTAGTCTGTCCTGCCAAAAGAGTGAATTATGAAGACGTGGACCATGGCATGCTGCAGGTGTGGTGAAGCAATCGCGACAGTGGTGATAACACAGCTAGCTCTGAGCACTTGGACACCACGCTTGGCTCCACGTGTGGTAGGTCTATCATCTTTAGTTAATATAATGACACATATATGATTAATCTACTTTGTAGATGAACAAACTAACATTTAGAGAAGCATATTATATATCCAAGGCTATGCCATTTGAATCCAGGCAGGGTAATCTCAGACTCTCACTCTGTGTTGATATACTAAGACCTGCATTAAAGAGTAGAACCAACAAGATGTTGTCCTTCTGCATCCTTCTCAGGAGATGATTATTCCACGTGAAAGCAGGTAGGAGCAGGTTAGGAATAAGGGTGAAACACATTCACATCTCAACTTTATTTCTTTGAGGGGCAGTGGTGGGTGGGGACAGAGCTAGGAAAATGAGACAGTCAATAATGAGTGCTAAAAGAAAAACATGGAGAAAATATGACAGCTTAGCTTAGAGTTTATTTATAGCTGCTGGGCAGGAAGGGGTTGAATATTCAGTGTGGATTCATCAAAAGTTTTCAGCACAAAATGGACATGCTGAAAGCTATGCTTTTAGGACAATAAAATTGCCATCAGTGAGTAAGACGGTCTGGAGGAGGCTAATGGAGAGGCATCTGTAGGAACCCATAGGGCAAGCAGTAAGGGTTGGCGCTGGGGTAGTGACTCTGGCAACAGAGGCTGGGAGGAGAAGGGGACCAGGACAATGGATGTAACAGCCACACTGACTGCAAGGTGCCAACCTGAATGACAGGCTGAGGGCTCTTATTAAGACGAGCAGGAAAAATAGGTAGTGAAGAGAACATGGAAAGGTACAGGCCTGGAATGTGACTCTCTGGCAAGATGCACAGGGACCTTGTCTGGGAACTTAAAAGGGAAATCAGAGTTGAGACTAAGTGGCCTTGAAGAGTGCCAGGAGTCACCATCATGAATACGGATGAGAATGGGAAGGGAGAGAACACGTTGGTGAAGCAAGGGCAGGGAAGACAGCCTGGGAAGACATAGAATGACAAGACATGTATTTAGGCACAATGCTAAGAAGTCAGGAAATCTAAGGCGGGAGAGATGGGTGGAGAATCAAGAGTAGTGTGGCCCAAGGAGAACAGGATTTGGAGAGAGAAAGGGAGGTGAGAAACGAGGTGAGAGGTCATGGAAGATGAGACCCAAGGGAGGAGTGGGGTGCAGCAAGGACCATGAGCAAGGGGCTTCTGTAGAGTAGGGGAAGGGGGAATGGGGCAAACGTTGGGTGAGAAAGGGGAGTAGGCAGCAGACGTAGGACTACGTGTCAGATGGCGTGATGAAGAGGAAGGAGCGATACATAAGGACAGCGCCAGGGGTAGAGGGACACAGAGAAAGCTTAGCTGCTGGTAAAGGAGCCAATATTTAGAAGCCAGGAGGAAGAATCCAGTAGAACTGAGAAAGAAAGACAAGAATAGAAAAGGAATAAGTGTCACCAATGCAGGCTGGTGGGAGCAACTGGGAGACCAGCACGAGGTGGCGGGAGGGAGGGTGACTATTCTTCAAGGTTTACAGGAGGAAGGAGAGGATGAGGACAGCTGCAGATGTGCAGGGCAGCTGAGGAGCACTCAGGAGGCCCGACCATCTCCAGAAAAGAGCCAGAGTGCATATCACGTGGGCACTTGATGAGAGGACAGGTTGGGACACGCACAGTGAGGAGCGTGACAGAATCCAGAGGAGACAAAGGAAAGGTACGGAGGAGCAGTAAGGACCACCTGACTGGACCACACACATATATGGCCAACCAGCTGGATTGGCTCAGCGACTTCCTTTATGCTGCCTTGGGTAGGCAGGGAGCAGACATGCGGAGGAGCCAAAGATGGAATTCTCTTTGATTTGAGAGCTGTTAATACGAGGCTAACAGAGGGCTGAGATGCTAGAGTCAGTAAAGGACTGATGGAGAAGTGAAGACTAAACAAAAGGCCTGGCATGGTGGATTGGAGGGCGTCCTGTTGAGGTCTCCCTTAAGATGACCCACTCTGGTAGCAAAGCTGCCTGCATCTCCCAGTTGTCTTTGCACCTTTGGATTCTGCAGTATCTGTCCCAGGCCAAGATGCTCCAGCTGGTGGCTGAGCTGTTTGTCCTCTACTCCACCAAGAGCTCCTCCACCATGGGACATTTGCTCATGGACTCCTTATTGGCTCTGGCTGGAATTCTTCCTCACTGTGTGTGGTCTGAGGGTCCTCCTTCTCTGATGCTTCCTTCCAGAACTCCTTTTATTGGTGTTGGAACTGCATGGTGCTTTTTACGCACTCCTGTTCCCTCTTGCCTTACAATTTACAAGTGTTTTCTCCCCACCGGCCCCTTACACGTATAACTCTGTTCTGGCATTGGTTCTGTTGTGAGTCCTGAATGGACATGCTCTGTACTGCTGTTCTCTGTAGAGGGCGTAGAGACAGGAAGGTGTGGTCAGTGAGATGTGAGTAGGAATGTGTGAAGCTCAAGTTCGTGTGATTGCTTTTTTGAAATAATTGCAGATTCATAAAAATTAAAAAAAAATTAGTGCAAGGAGTCTGTCTTCTGGACTCTTCACCCAGCTTCCTCCAATGATAATGTTGTACATAATTCTAGGAGAATGTTAAAACTAAGAAATTGACATGGATATAATATTGCTGATATATGCGGTTTCTCATTATGTCTCTGTCCACCTCATGGATATATTGATCTCATGCTCATTGCAAAAAGCCCACTTAAGTATCAATTCCTTTCGAAGCCAGCCAGCTCTATAAGCACATGGTTCGTAAGGTGCATAAATAAAGCTTTGAGTGCAGGAACAAATAGAAAACGAGACATGTCCACCAAGGAGAGCATTACCCATCCATCCATCCATCCTCCAGCCACCCATGCTTGCTCAGCTGTTCCTAAGTGCCAAGCAAGAAGCACCGAATGCATAACTTTGAAATAGTGATGTCAAAATGGTGGTAGCAGCTACCACATCTCTGTTTGGGGTCAAATGCAATAAGGAACTGAGACTCAGAGTTGCTTTTTTGGGGAAAAAGATATCTGGAGCTGTCCTGTGATCATTGCCACACTAGCAGTAATTCAACTGATAGCAACCTTATGTTCAACAGCCAGAATCGTGCCTTTTTATGAGTCATTGTAAAGTGCCAAGTGCATTGACATATACTTCATAAATGCTAAATAATAACAAGTCAGTGAACCTAGAAGTATTGGATTCAGTATTCAAGACATTAAATCCAAGTTATGCTGTTCTAGAAGCAAGACAAACAAATAAATCAACCCCAAATCAAATAAAGCCCACATCCATCTCTAGCCAGCAGTGGGTGTTGTCTGGAATGCTCTTTAAGGGTGAGTGGCTCTTTCATGAAGGGGCACTTGTTAGTATTTTACTTGACAGATCACATATAATGCCTTGCCTGTGATTTGGGAGAAGAGTTTTATATCCAATCCGCAGCAGACAACAGCGACACTATATTCTTAAGGCTCCATTTCCCTTTATTTGATGCCAGAAAATCGTATCTGTTGAAGCTCTGGAGAAGAGCAACAGTCACCCACAGAGCAATTAGACTGATCCTGGCAGGGGGCTCTGTAGGCAGTACTGGGAATCACTGTTTGTATTTCAAAGCTGGGATTTAGTTTTCCTCTGAGACATAAGTCTCTTTAGGGGTCCCTGTGATTCCTTAAAGGTTCAGGGAACACAACCTAGAAAGCCTGAAATGCTACATAATCCTGAATTAGCAAGAGAAACCTATGACAGTACAGTCAGAGTGGTTTTCTGCTTCTCAGTCCTGAGTTCTGGCCATGGCTCGGTGTTGCGTGATTTGGGATCTCTGGACATGGTGCATTTTCTCTAGGAATCTGCTACCACAGCTGTCTATGCAAATGTCATTTACCTGACTATGTCTTCTTGGTAATTTCATAGTGAAGACTCCTTTGGGAGCAAAGCCAAACCCTCCCAGCCAAAGAGCAGAGTGCAGGTAAGAAGGTGGTGACTGGGACATTGCAGGGAGTGACATGGACTGACATGGTCCACGTTTGGAGATGACATTAAGTGGTACCATCCTTCTATGGTTATTTGCAAAAGAATTGCATTCTCATTCAATGGCAGTCAAGGGGAGGGAGCCAAGAAGCCTCTATTAGACACTCAAACACAGCAAATTAAGTGTTGAGTGGAAGATTATGCCAAAGGGAATGGGCAGAGACATGAGTCAAAAGGTAAAACAGCCATCAGAACCTGATCTTGCTAATTCTTCTAAAAATGCAAGGCAAGTCCAGAGAGTTTCTGCTTGGTACAGACCTTGCTCATCATATCTGATAGCATTGTGTGCTTGCAAGAACAGATTGGTGCTGCCTAGAGTTGAGAAGGCAATTTTCAAACACAACAGTGTTCCAAACACCAGCGAGAGCACATTAAAAAGACAAAGTCATGCTTTTCTACCTCAGGGATTTCAACTCAGTAGATCTAGAATGAGGATTTCAGTCAGCACTGCAATGACGAAAACTGATCATCCTGTGAGAAGTTTGATGGACTCTCAGTCTATCATCCCACTGGGCAAGTGGGGCAAGCATGGTCCCCAAAGCCCACCATATTTTGGGAATAATTGCTTTAAATCATTGTGTTTTAACCTTCACATGTGTGAGAAAAGTTCAGAACACTACCTTCAAAATTATCCAGTCCAAATTTCTAATTTTGAAGATGAGGAAACTGAGAGGTCAAGTGACCCTGTCTTAGTCACTTGGTCAGTTACAAACATAAAGTTAGAACTCAACGACACCAGGAGTCCCCATGCCTTTTGTACTGCTTATATCATTTTTCTTGGTGACTTTCCTTTCCTTGGGCCTGTTGGACATATATACAAATAAGTACAAACTAGAACTTGCATGGATCGTGGTCTAATGGTATAATAATTCCAATGAAAAAATTATAATTATAATTATAATAATCTTCATCATTTCTATATCCCTTGAGACAACTGGCAAGAACCTGGGTTGCCAAAACAGACAATAGAAAAAGTGAGTTCAGAAAGGAGCTCTTCCTACCTTCTCCAAATCTGTGGCACAGAAGATGACAGCAGGGGCTCAAAGTTGTCCTCTGAATGTGCAATGCCTGCTTCACCAAATAGGTGCCTACAATAAAGCAAAAAGAAAGTGTATATATACCTGATACTCCACTAAAAGAATAGGGAGTGTTTCCCACAAGCTGTGCTAGAATCAATTAGATCAAAAGGGTTGCTATTTTTAGGACAATAACTCACTTTACATTGTGTGACCGTTATCAGTTTAACCCAAAGATGTTTGCGTCTTCATAATTTCCAGATGTATGTTTATAAAGACAACTGAAAGATTAACAAATAGGGTTGACTCTGAATTAGAGGACTGGTCTGACATGGTCACAAAGCTCTGGAAACTCCACTCACTTGGTGTTCGATTCCTCTCTTTAGATAAGACAGTGAAAACCAGACAGCCCTTCATGTGAAATGAAGGAGAAGCCAGGGAAGCCCTTCCAGAAATGATGACTAGATTTACATGATCTAAGAGTTTGAACTCATTGGGTAACTGATGACTTATTAATTTATGCAAGAAAGATTTATGAAAACTCTATGTGGCTGGTAGTTTTTCTGCTCAGTAAGACGTAGAGATTTACCCAGAATGACTCTCTGGGAGTCAGGAGGCCTGGATCAGGATTTTGTGACCTTGACTATAGGTTGGCTTCTCAATGCCAACCCTGTTGAGATTTTGGGCCAAATAATTCTTTGGTGTGTGTGTGTGTGTGTGTGTGTGTGTGTGTTGGAGTGACTGCCTTGTGCACTGTAGGATATTTAATAGCATCCTTGGCCTCTATTCTCTTGATCCCTAGATGCCAATAGCCAGGCCTTACCATGAACCACGAGCACACATTCTTCTATAATTGGCATTCTTTACCCAGTATTACATTTTTTAGTTGTTTTACTTCAATTGCCATACTTAACAAATTGACCACACCATATTCAACCACTCTCCTTTGGGTGAGCACATAGGTTTCTCCCATTTTTCAGTGTGGCAAGTCACGCTGCCGCACTGTAGGAAGCAGAGCTCCATGTGGGATTCCCAGGCTGTAAGACAGGCACATCTTCAACTTTTATTAGATATTGCCAAATTGCCCTCCAAAATGACTGCACTAAATTACACTCCCTCCAACACACTATAAGATCATTCATTTCTTCACATCCTTGCCAGCGCTAAGCATTTTCACACTTTATAATGTTTGCCAGTCTGACTGGGGTGAAATAGCATATAATTACTGTTTCAAAAGACTGTGTTCCTAACCAGTCCTCCTACTGTCTACATTTATTGAAGCTTCAGTTATGTAAAAATGGAGAAAGTACCTTTGTCTATTTCTTGGTGTAGTAATAAAGTCTCCTGGTATGAAGTGTGAATGCATTTTGTAAATATATAAAGTGCCAATTTTGTATGCTACTGGTGGTAGGAGAGAAAAACATACAGTTTCTATAGCAGGCAATCTATGAAAATTTCAAATGCACATATATTTTCTTTGAACTTAAAATAATTTCAAAATTCTAGAAAAGTTTCAAAAATGGTGAAAAGTGGTCCTGCACATCCAGATCATCTAATGTTAATATTTTAAAAATCATATTTGCATTATAATTCTCAATTTCCCTTTCTACTCTCTTCCACTCTTTTTTGTATATCTGTATTTATACGCATGTATATGTGCACACACATTTTTATAGTGAAATGCCAAGCATCTATAAAATATTAAAAAATTATTTTAGAATGATTCTGTTAAAATGTTGGTCATTTGGAAAAAGCAAATTAAAACAACCCTGAGATTCCTTCTCACCCTAGGAAGAATGGCTATCATCAAGAAATCAAACAATAACAAATGCTGGAGAGGCTGTGGGGAAAAGGAACCCTTCTCCACTGTTGGTGGGAAGGTAGACTAGTGCAGTCACTGTGGAACTCAGTGTGGAGATTCCTCAAAAAATTAGAATTAGAGGTCCCTTTCAACCCAGCTATTCCTCTTCTGGGTATTTTCCCAGAAGAAATGCAAACATTATACCACAGCGATTTGTGTGTACCCATGTTTATAACAGTACAATTTGTAATAGCTAAGTCTTGAAAATACTCCAAAAGTCCATCAACTAATAAATCAATTAAAAAAAGATGTGGTAGTTTTATACAATGGAGTATTACTCAACTATAAAGAAGGATAAGCCTGACACTTTTATGGTAAATGGAAGCAACTTGAGACCATCTTCATAAGTGAAATACTCAGTCACATGTGTAAACACTGTATTGTCCCCCTTGCGTAAGAAACTGAAAGAGTAAATAAGATCCCAAAGGTATGACAGATATAGTGAAAGGGAAAGAAATCACTTGAAAGGAAAGAAGAGCTGGGATGAGGGAAAGGAGAAAAGAGAGAAAAGAGAAGAGGAAAAGACTGCACGGACAAGATAGCTGAGGTAATTGTATTACTAATTTCTGTCAGTTCATTCACAGGATCAGTTAGTGCTTATATTTTGGACTAAGTTTGCATGCTAGTACCTTGTAATCTGAGCAACTACTGTGAAGACAGTAATGTGCAATGTAATAACTGCTGCTGATTTCTTATCATCTTACTTTGAAATTCTGTATCATTTTTTTTGCTTTTTGTCTCTCTAAAATAAAATTAAAAAATGTATAAGATTGGAAAAAAGCATAAAATATACAACTGTGTATCTGGTATGTTACTGTTTTTTATTATTTTATTTTATGGTACTGTTTATGATCTACTACAAGGTAGAAATATACAAAAACACATATATATTGTTTGACAAAATTTGTAAGATATATCTGGAAAAATGCACAAGAAATCAAGAATACTAATTATTTGTGCGGTGGAGAACTGGGAGACTTGGGGATCAGAGGGAAGAAGACTTTTACTACCAAATTTCTTTTTCATTAATTTTCTTTTGTCTTTTTGAGACAGGGTCATGCTGTGCAGTTCAGGCTGCCTTGAGCTCACTTTGTGGCCCAGGCTGGTCTTGAACTCACAATGATCCTCCTACCTCAGCTTCCTCAGGGCTGGGATTACAGGCATGCACCACCACACCTGGCTCCATCAAATTTCATATAACACCCAAACTGGGAACCATATGAAGTAACAAATATTAAACTATTATGACACATAAAATAAAGTACCAATTGAATCTAAGATATTAATTGCTAAATAAAATATCAGAAGAAAAAAAATCTGTTTTCTGAGGAGGAATTGATAAGATCAAAATATGAGAAATGCATGTATGAAAATCTCCATAATCAAGCCCAATATTTTATAAAATTAATATGCTTTAATAAAGTATATATTAAAGAGAAATTTTTTTCTGAGACAACTGGCTAGCCGTAAGTAACTGTAATTTGGCCACTGTATTATTCCATTTTCTGTTACTATAATGAAATGCTAGAGCCCAGGTGTTTTTATAGACCAGAATTTCTGGAGGTTCAGGGACATGGTGCTGGCATAGGCTTGGCTCTGGTGAGGGTCACACGGTAAGTGGCATCGGCATGTGTGGTAGGGTGAGGTCACATGGAGTGACGGAGCCAGAGAGAAACTGGTCAGGAGGTGGTTGTGCTTTTATAACAACTTACTCTCATCAAGTTACAAGGTCTCACAAGAACCTTAATTTCTTCCAGGGCAGTGACCACAGTGACCCAGTGACATTCTACTAGTCCCCAGCTCTCAATAGTTCTATGGCACCTCTCCTGTTGCCGCTGTCCTGGGGGACAGGCCCTCACACATGAGCCATTGAAGTATGGACCACGCCCATGCCACAGCAATCACTTGCCTTTCGCTCAATTATACAGTCTCATGGGTTTTGCTGATTGAGCATTCTACCTATAACATCGCATAGTAAAGTCAGGGAGCTATTATAAGCCAGAGAAAAATGAATTTGAAGTAGGGCTAATGAGTGACACACCATCTGAAACCACAAAGGATCAGGTTGTTGGACTGCTAGTAACGCTACATTTTCACTTTTGTATTAATACAATAAGTATTTTTGAATGGAAGTGTGAATGGGTAAGTTATGGAAAAGTAAGATAGGGGAGAAACTGTGTTTCACCACTTGAGTGTCAGGAAGAGCCTTGAAGGTACAGGAATAAATAGAAAAAATAATCTTAATGTAGGCAGATCATATTTGATGCATTTTGTTATTTGATATTTTATATATAAACCTTAATGTCATAAGGCAGCAAAACAGCCTAGCAGCTGAGATCATGGATAGTGGAGTCTAGCAATTTATGTTCATATTTTGGTTCTGCCAAATTAGTCACATGATCTGGGTCAAGTTCTAGGCCCACGCTGCTTAATTTCTCTTCTGTTAAATGGCATCTCAAGATGGCAGTGACGATCTCATGGAAAGTGTTTAGAATTGTGCTCACTGTGGAAATCACTCAACAAATGTCAGGTATAAATTCATTGATTCTTAGACCAAGTAAGTCTTCAGAGATTAATCTGTGTATTTTATTTTCCAGATGATGACAAGGTAAAAATAGAACCTGAGGAGACAAAGGGGCTGCCCAAATTTTGGTGTTGTTCAATAACAAAATGTGCTGACAAATTCAGTGTTGGCTTCTCTTCAATGCGACTACTTTTATAATTTATCTCCAAGAAGTTTTAGGTGGCAGACTAATTTTCTACTTCAATTGACTGTCTGTGTCATCCTCAGACTGCCTCTGTCCTGTGCTAAAGGCAGAGGGGCAGAAGGGGTGGAGGCGGGGGTGGGGAGAGAGAGAGAGAGACAGAGACAGAGACAGAGAGAGAGACAGAGAGACAGAGAGAGACAGAGAGACAGAGAGAGAGACAGAGAGAGAGACAGAGAGACAGAGAGAGAAAGAGAGAGACAGAGAGACAGAGAGACAGACAGAGACAGAGACAGACACACACACAGAGACTGACAGAGAGATAGGAGAGTGGAGAAGGGAGAGGAAAGGAGAGAGTGAGAGGGTAGAGAGTAGAGAGAAAAAGAGAGAGGAAGAAGAGGTTAGAGCGGACATGGAAAAGGGGAGAGGGGAGACAGAAGAGGGGAGAGGGGAAAGGGGGAGGAGACAGGGGAGAAGAGAGGAGGAAGGGAGGAAGTGGGGAGGGGAGCGAGGGAGAGAGGGAGAGAGGGAGTAGAGGAGGAGAAAAAGAGAGAGTAAGAAGAGGAGAGAGGAGAGAACAGGGGAGAGGAAAAGAGGTTTGGAGAGGTGTAGACAGGGGAAAAGACAGGGGAGTGAGTTTCAGGTCTTCTAGAGTCCCAAATCAGGGTTTTTCAGCAGCAGAAGGAGCAGCAAGAGAGACAGGTGCAGGACCTTGGTCACAGGAGCCATCTTGCCTCACCTCTTACTTCCCAGTCTCTAGACCCCTGTTGTGGACCATACAAATATTGTTGTGCTCAGTAATAGTTGTTAAGTTGTTTCTGTAGGATCCAAAGCAAATGTGCTTCCCTGGCCCTTACTGGGAGGTGCTGGGCCACAGGGAAAGCATCCTGTGATAGTTAAGCTGAACTGTCAGCTCAATTAGCATGAGAGCTGCCTGAGGGATTGGTAAAGAACATGCTGGGTCATGAGGCATGACTTTGGTCCTGTACTGTGTGCAGTCCTAGGTTCCTTTCTCTTGCCTGCTGTCTCTGCTCTGTCTCCGCATCACCAGGAGGCAAACAACATTCTTTTGCCACAATGTTCTTGCTTTGGTGCTAGCTGGCCATGAACTGAGTCCCTTGAAACTATGAACCAAATAAATCATGTCATCCTTTAGGCTGTGGGTGTCAGGTACTTGGTCCCATCAAATAAATACTGGCAGACATCCTATAAAATGCTATCAGAGATTGAGTTTACTGAAAGGCAGGATCTCAAGGGCCCATTCCTATCTTCACCTCTCCTCTGTTTCACCTATTGCTTTGACTTTCATCAATGCCTCCCATCCTGTCTTTTCAGGGTACTCATAACCACTTCCAGAAATAAATGGTTTCTTAGTTTCATGTTTGTATCTTTTTTTAAAAAAATATATTTGGTTGTAACAGGGTCTCACTACGCAGCTCAGACTCATAGTGATCCTTCTGCTATCAGCCTGTCCAGCTCTGGAATTACATGTGTGCACCACTATGACCAAACTCTGTAGCTGGCTCAGTCTGCCCTGGGGGCAGGGCTGGCACAGCATGTGGTGTGAGGATCGAACCATGTTCCCTGCACTTACCTAAGCTTGCCTAAGCAGGAGCTTTAGCCCACTGAGCTATCTCACTGGCCCTGCATGTTTGTATCTTCTAATCATTCTTCTTCTTTCCAAGACTAAGGTTTTGTTCATTTTTCTCCTTTATACATTACTCTCAATCATCCTCACAGAGGTGATTCTAGAAATGGCAGGCTCCTGGTAAAGCTCCCCAGTCGCTTTTAATCAGGATCTTAGAATGCTCTGGTTCCTTTCTATTGCTTGGAGGCCAAACACACATGTGCAAAGGAACAACCTGGCTTTGGAGCCAAGAGTGGAGTTGTCTGAGGCGCCAGAAATCCTGGGGCCAGGCAGTTACATGAGGGGCTAACGATGAACAGCTTGGATTAGTTCTTCTCTTGTTTTCTTTTTTCCATGGCTACTTTCTTCACTGCCTAACTTGATGTTGGACTCAGTTTACAGAATTTGTCCTCATTGAACTTTGAAATGAATGTTGTTTCCTCTCAGAACTCTTGAAATAAGGTAAGGGACTCTGCTCACACAGCTTGTAAGAAAGCCGCTCTGACCAGCTCCACAAGCCAGTGGTGGGTATTTGGCACTTTTGAGAGGTGCTTTTGGAGGGGGGTGAGGAAGTCTGTGTTATCACCTGGAAGCCCTGGGCCGTGACCCCAGTGGCCCCTCGGAATTTCCCTGGAGTCTGTTTGGTGCCTGCTGGTGATCATCCACTTGCTTGAAGTTTCTGGGTATTTGTCTAAAAATGGTAACAGCGACTTGCCGCACTGTGACTGGTGATGGAGGAGGAAGACAGTTGAGGTTCTACTGACAGGCCATTAACCTTTGTTGCCCAAAGCGCAGAGCACTCTGGCGGGAAAAGCTGGAGTTCCCAAGGACAACAATGATTTGAACAGCGGCTGGGTGCATGTGTCCCCTGAGCCATTCTTTCTTCCTGCTGGAATTTCCCCAACCTGATGTTTCTCTCCACTGTGATTAGAGAGGAGAAGCAACATGGTAGTCAAGCACTTAACTTTGAAGACAAGCCATGTACTCTTCATAGCAAAGGGACAGAAGATTTTCAAGGGAAAGCTCTCGTTGCTGTCTGCTTCATCAAAATGGGGTAGTACGCTGATTTGGACTGCAAATATGACCTGTAGGCCCCAGAGACATAGACAGTGCTCCTAACCCACACACAGTAGGCTGTTAGGGCTGAGTTCTTTTCTGAGTTATGATGTCTTCAAAAATCTAGCATGTTATGGCTTGTGTATAGATGCTCCTCAGAGTCTCATGTACTCATAAGTGGGGCTTTTCAGAGGTGGCTGGATGTAGTGTGTGACTGATTCATGGTGCAGTGCTAGGACCAAGGGTGCTGGGATTAAGGGTGAGGGATTACTAAATTAGCCCACTCATTGATTTGACACCACCCTAATCCATGTAGCCTGGACACAAAAAGGGAGCAGACAGATGCTGTTAAGACCCCCTTTTTTGCTTGCTTTGCTACCTCCTGTCCACCATGAAATGTTTTTCATCTATGATGCTTGTCTTCTGTGTCACTCTGCCTTGGAGTCAATCAATTATAGACTGAAACCTCTACAAAATGTAAGCTGCAAAAATAGTTTTCCCTCTAACTTTGCATGTTGAGTATTTTGTCTCAGCAATGAAAACATGTAAGACACAACACAACAAACTTTGTGTTAGGTTTTCGAGGTGTATAAATGGCATAGATTTTAGAGTGTCCCTACACATTACAGATTTTTAAGCAATCTTGCATACAAGTTGGTATCTACACTTCCCCTTTTAGAATCAAGAAATATATCAGCAACTACAATGTCAAGTGCCATGAAATGTGGTCACTAAGAACCTTCATAGTGCTTTTGTGAATGAATAACAATTCATAAGTATGTCCCCACTTCCCAGGTACAAAGCAGACTACAGACAGTTCTGAGGCTGGGCCATGGTTACTGGGATTCTGAGTGGCAGAAAGGAGAGTTGAACCCAGGCCTCCTGACCCCAGTGAATTCCAATCCTTTCTTTTCATTAAAAGTAAAACTGTTATTTTCTATTGATTTATCAAAAAGAAAAGTTAATGCTTTAGTTTTTTCTTTTTAATTTTTTACCAATTTTGCATGCTTATATCTGGTAATCTGAACAACTAATTTGAAGACAATATGCAATATAACAATCATTGTGGAATTCCTATCACATTATTTAGTGAAATTCTGCATCACTCCTAATTTATTTTTATTATTTTTATTCTCTTTAAAAATAATTAAAAAAAACAAAACTGAAAATAAAATGAAGGGAAAGTTTACCTAATGTAAATCACTTATGACTGCAAAGATGAATGGGAAAAGCAATACTAAATCTTCTCAACCACCTGGGGAACCCGAGTTTTGGTCTTAGAAGCCCAGGCTCACTGAAGCTCAAGGCCATTCCGGGCTGAACCAAGCCAGCCGATGGGGGCTTCAGCAGGCAAAGGGGATCAGGATGGAAAGTCTTCATGGCCGGAAGTCAGGGCTCCAAAGGAAGAGGCATCCTGCAGCCATGAGCCCATCTCCTGGTGTTATCTAGTCGGGTCCCTTTGGGCTAACCTTTCCAGGTGGCTCAGTGAATGCTCCTCCTGGAGGCTGGGTACCAAACAAATGCCGATCTGAGCCCGGTTAGTTAGCACTAGTCTTCTCTGTCTGTCTGCATCTCACTTTCCCAAACTTAGACTTATTCTACCCACTGCCACCCAGCTGCCCCAGCGCAGTTGCAGTGGTCACGGGAGAGCAACGGTGACCCCCCAAGACCCTGTGTCTAAGACTCATGATGGAGCCCCAAAGGGAGCAGATATTTTCACACCAACTAAAGGGTAAGATAATAATTAAATGGAAGGAAGGGAAAAGAAACTGCAAGCATAATAATGGGGGCCGGAGCAGTGCTGGTATTTAATAGTGATAATAGTAGCAATGCTAGTAACTGTCCATGTTTACAACAGATGTACTCAGAGGGAGGGATGGGGGGGGGTTTCAGAAAATGCAAAAAGTAAATACCCTCCCTTCCTTCCCTCCCTCCCTCCCTCCCTCCCTTCCTTCCTTCCTTCCTTCCTTCCTTCCTTCCTTCCTTCCTTCCTTCCTCCTTTCCTTCCTCTCCTGATTTTCTGAGACAGATCTTGCTATGTAGTCCAAGCTTATCCTGAAATTGTGCTTCTCCTCTCTCAGCCTCCTGGGTGCTGGGATCACAGGCAAGCATCACTGTGTCTAGCTCTGGATTTCCATTTCTCAGAAAGTGTGGTGGTCTGAGCTAAGTTTGGCCTATGTGTGGCTTTGCTGGAGCACATCCGTTCCCCCAGGGAGGAGGGGCTACTCTGCACCGCAGAATTCTGGGACTACAGCTTTAAGAAGCTACACAGTACCTCCCTGTCCAGCTCTATGTTGGTATGAGAACAGTAAGGAATACAAGAACCAGTGTAGTGCAGGAGGTGCGTGGTTGCTCAGTCAGGCAGCTAGAATTGCTCCCAGAACCATACTACAGGAGACTGACATTTAGATAAACTTGTTCTCAGCCACCAGCGCAGTGCCCAGCGTAGGGCATGTATGGCTCTGAATGGCTTTGGCATCTGTTTTGTCGTGCCTCATGCCCACATACTGAGTCTGCTTGTTTTCATCCAATAGCAATTAGCACCGTGGTAAATGCCTTGTGCTCTGTGCTAATTCAGAAGAATAAGCGTGTCGCGCTCTGCCAAGAATTCCAGCTAATCACAGAGGGCTCTGGGCACACCTGCGGCTTTTGTTTTAAAATGAGGGGTTGGTGCAACCTGAAACATTGCATTCTCCCCTTGGTTAGAGATAACCATGGAGACCCAGGGAAGGCCTGGTCGGGCGCCTGCTTGCTATCCCTCAAGACAAACTCGCAGCCAAGGAGGACTACAAGAAGCAGGCAGCCGAGGCAACTACTCACAGTGGGGTACTTGCAAACAAAGTGGGCCGGGAATCCTCCACCAAGGTGCAGAAGACCAGCCACAGTGGCACCTGATATTGGAAACCATCCAGGAGCCATCAGGGACACAGTGTACGGGAGAATAAGGGCTGTGGCTGGCACCATGGGTGGTCTGAAAGCCTCTTTGGCCATTGTTCCTTTTAGCCTGGCACCTGCTCTGATTCTAAGAAGCACCCATATGCCCTAATTGGGTATTTATTATATATCGATTTTAATTAAAAAAAAATCCAGGCTGGTTAAGGCATCATTTACATTCAACAAAATTCTCCATTTTGAAGTATATGAGGCTGGGGAGACAGCTCAGTGGCATATGTACCTGACTGGTATGTACAAGGTCCTGAGTTTGATCCCCAGTACGAAAAAAACAAAACAAAACAAAACAAAAAACAACCCGAAAAAAACAGAAAGAAAAGAAATAAAGCACGGTTCAGGGTGTGGTAACAGATGTCACATGACCACTATCACAGTGAAGGTATAGAGCAAGTCCACTGTCTCAGAAACTTCCTACTGGCCCCCTCTGTATCAACCCCCAGCCTGGGCAATGACTGGTCTGATTTTGTCTCCATGATTCTGCTTTTGCCAGAATGCCACACAGATGGATCCTTCAGTAGGCACTTGTCAGTTCTGTCACTGAGAGACACCAAGCCCTGACGTTCTATGTACTAGCAGCAAATTCCCAGCAAGGTTGTGCCAGGATTTTACTTCTACCATTTTGCTATTAAAGATGATACTGCTGTGAGCATTCATTTACACCTCTCTTGAGGGAATACGTTTTGAGTTTTCTTGTGAAGATTTCTAGGTGTGGGATTGCTTGGCCTTTGGTCATGTGTTTGGCTCCATAAAACACTACCCAAATATTGTCCAGAGTGGGCACATCATATGCATTGCCATTAGCAAGTGTATAAATGACAGCAGCGTCACTTCCTTGCCAACTTTTGATATTGTGAGTTTAAAAATTTTTAACCCTTTGCCCCCTCTACAATAATTTCGTGGTTTTCCACATTAGATTTCATTTTTCATGTTATAATGTACTCAAAGTCACTTTGAACCTACTCTTGGTCAGATCCTTGTTGAAGACAGTTCTCATTTAATTTATGTTATTAGGGATTTGCCAACTCCCTGCTGTGTGCCTAAAAATAGCTGCATTGGGGGATGTGCAGGGAGCAGAGGAACTGTGCTTAGTAGCTTTCCTCCTTGTGTTCGGCTCGGGGCAGGAATTGATTCGTCACAAAACCCACAGCGGCCGGCTCAAGGCCAAAAGCATCGCAGGTGGTGGTTAGATATTTGATTGCTGACTGAGGCAAGATGGCAGCTCATGTCCCAAGAGAACATGGCTACAGTATGTGTACATGGGGTATGAGATGTCATAAACAGAGAGGGTTGGTAGATCACTTAAAAGTTTTTATGTAGTGGGGTCATTAAAGCCATAGAGACACCAATGATCCTCAAAGTGCTCCTCATTAGAACCAGCTAGGGAGTTTATAAAATGTACATGCCCAGGACTAGAGGAGGGATTGCCTGGAAGCTAACGAGGCTGTAGCTTACAAGGTGCCCTCTGAGCATGGGGGAGGGCTGGGAGTTCTAGGCGAGAGGCAGAGGAAGCCAGGCTGCAGTCAGAATATTCAGTGGTTTCTCAGAAGCAAGGGCCCTGGTAATCTGTATGATTTCTCATTTGAAGAAATCCTAAACATGAGTTTTTTTTTTTCTTCATTTTTTTTTTTGTTGTTGGTGATTTTTGTTTTGTTCTCTTTCATTAAGAAGTTTTTCTCAAAACCTGTATTTGTTCTCACTGGCCTTCACCCTAGAGGATATGATTTAATTTGTCTGGTGTGGTCCAGGTGCTGGCACCTTGGCATTAGTTGGGGTGTCCCCAGGCTGGGGCCACATAACAATGAGGTGTCCACTAATGATCCAGCATAGGCCACAAGGCAGGATTCAGGCAGCCATGAACTCCTGTCATTTTAAGCATCAGTCCTTCAACCAGATGGACCTTCTTTGTTCCCTACAAAGCCAATCTTCTTGCTTTTAGGCATTCTCTGGCTCAAGAGTCCCATTTGCCAGGCCTATGCCACTCTGCAGTAGGTCATCTTGCTCCCTGCTTCTCAGTGGCTTCTCTGGACCAACTGGCTGAGGCCAGACTACTAGGTAGGAGCAGTGTGCCCAGCTGGCAAGGACTTGGGGAAGAAGCTAGAGTCTGTATGGCAGGTTGGCTCTTGAGCCAGAGAGAACCAGATCACAGTGCCACTATGCCCCTGACCAGCATCTTTGTGACCTTGGCATTTCAGGTAACCTTCCTGGGCTTTAGTTTCTTCATCTCTAAAATGAGGACAAGAGGAACATAGCTTTTAAACAAAGATGGAATGAAATGGTTGAGGTAATGCATACAGAGCAAAAATGGTCTGTGAGTGCCTAATAAAGGTGGAATTATGATGTGGCTGAGCAGATCAGCATCTCTGTGGATCTTGCTACCCTTCTCCCTCTCTCTCTCTGCCTCCTCCCCTCCTACCTCCCTTTACCTGGCCACATTGCTTGAGCCCTTTTCTCATCCTTGTCTTCTTTTCTTACCTTCCTTTGATCTTTAAATTACACTTTCAGGGCAACAACAATATTATCATCCACAAGAATCATGATGCCCAACATATATGTCTAATTTACAGACAAGTAAGCTGCACCTCGAAACAGTGAGAAACTGGCTAGATTCACAGAGCCCGTGGGATAACATTGATTTGTGACAAAGTCTTAACCAGCCTAATGCAAAGTGAGAACCAAGGGAAACCTAATCTATTTAAAGGAATTACCTTTATTCTGAGAGTATAACCTTTCTAATTGGAGGCACAATTAAATGTAAATTGCAGAAAACACTTAAAAATATTTTACATTGCAAAGTAAATATGGTGTATCCTATATTTGTCTCTTATTATTATTATTATTTTTTTTTTGGTGAAATTTTATTGGTCTTTAAAGTGAAAAAGACTCAAGGTCTGTTACTCCAAAGAACAGTTCCACATAAAATGATACTCTGTCTGCAGTTATTAATCAATGCATATGACACTTTTTTTCTGATGTAAATATGCTGCCATGGAAGGAAGGAAGAGAAAGTCCTTCCACTTCTGATTAATTTTTTTCTAATATTTATTGAGCATCTAATTGGTGCTCAGCATGTGCTGGCGTCTGAGGACATGAAACAAATAAAACACAGCCATTGCCCTGAAGGAGTTCAGCATCATTTCCAACTGTTAGTTTGGGAGAAGTAAACAGAAACATGTCTGTTGACAACATTCCTATTATCAGTATATGATCAAAATATGCAATCAATACCAATATTTGCTAACGGTGTCTTTGGACCCCTGGAGGAAAAAAATGTCACTGAGAATATAATATTCTTGCTAGGGATTCATTTGTTAGTCCCTGCACAGGTAGCTGACAAGGGTGGTCACACCCTCAATTGCTTATATTTTGGGGACTCATCTAATAAAAAGAAGAAAGGCAGAAAGTTAGAATATCTCACAAAAAAATCACATAGATGTACAAGTCTATAAACCATGTGAAAAGTGTTCACTGAGATATGAAAAGTATGTGAGCTCCATAAACCCACCACCTAAATAATCCCTGTTGGTTACGAAAATAAAATGTATTTTATCATGTGGCTAGAAAATTCAGCTTAGCAAATCACCTGTAAAGAAAGCACATCAGAATCACAGCTCACTCCCAATACAAACCCTCAAGTCAAGGAGAGCTTGGAGTGAACTATTTCAAGTCCTCCAAGAAAACAGACTCCAACCCAGAATGATGTACTCCACTAAATTATCTTTCAAAATTGATGGAAAAATAAGATACTTCCATGACAAAGAATACCTGAGAAAATTCATGACCACAAAACCAGCACTTGGAAATATACTGAAGGACATTCTACAAAGAGATAAGGAGGACTACAACTTCAGAGATCTCAACAGAGTGAATCTACCAGATAAGACAAACAAGAAAATAGAGTGAAAGAAAGGGAGCCAACAACGGGAAAACAACATGGCAAGAATAAGTCAGTATATATTAGTTATATCCAACAATGATAGTGGTCTCAATTCACCAGTCAAAAGAAACAGGCAGAATGGATCAAGAAGCAAGATCCAACAATATGTTGCAGAAAAGAAACACATTTAATTTTAAGAGAAATTCATAGACTGAAAGTCAAAAGATGGAAAATAGTAACTCTATGCAACAGGAATCTGGAAAAAAGTATAAGTAGTTATTCTACTTGCAAACAAAGCAGATTTCAAGTCAAAACCGAATAAGAGTGACAAAAAGGTCAACTATATCCTTGTAAAGTGAACAATTCAAGAGGAAGAGAAAACAATCATAAACATATATGAAACAAATATCAATGCACCCAACTACATAAAATAAATATTAATGGACATCAAAAATCAAACAAGCACTAATACAATTGTATTGGGGGATTTCAATAACCTGTTGTCACAAATAGATCAACTAGACAAAAATTCAACAATGAAAATTAGAACTGAACCAAACTTTGGAACAAATGGATGTAGTAGATGTCTTCTAAGTGTTCCACTTTACAACATCAAAATATACATTCTTCTTAGTGTACCAGGCATTCTCCAAAATAGACCACATACTGGCTCATAGAACGTGTTTGACTAAGTGCAAAAGAATTAAAACTATCTCATGTATGTTATTAAGCCATAGTGCAATGAAATTAGAAGTAAATAGCCAAAGAAACCACAAGACTTCATAAACACATAGAAATTAAATAACGTCCTCCTGCTTAACCACTGAGTCATGGATAAAATTAAAGAAGAAATTAGGCAGTCTCTACAATTAAACACTAATGTCAATATGACATTCTGGAACTTATGGAACACAATGAATGTGGTCCTATGAGGGAAATTTATAGCAGTGAATACTCATATTTGAAAAAGAGTGAGCTCAAATAAACAACTTAATGTTGAACCTCAGGTTTCCAGAGAAAGAAGAGAAAATCAAACACAATGCTCATACAAGGGAGGAAATCATAAAGCTCAGAGCAGCAATTAATGCATGCAATCAAGAAAACAATGTAAAATAATCAACTAACTAAAGAGTTGGTTCTTTGAAAGATTAAACAAAATTGACAAAAACCTTAGCCAACCTTATCAAAAGAAAGACTCAAATCCATGCAGTTAGGAATGAAATGGGTGAAATTACAATGGATTCAGCAGAAATCCAAAAGATCATCTCCACCTACTTTAAGGACTTGTGTTCTAATAAGATGGCAAGTACAGAAGAAATGGACAGACTCCTAGATACGTATAAACTACCAAAACTGAATTAAGAAGATATAAAAAATTGAAATAAAACAGTATCATGTAATGAAATTGAAGATGTAATTAAAAACCTACCAACAAATGAAAGACAGGGCCCTGATGGATTCATTACTGAATTTTAAAAGAAATACAGAGAAGACCTAACACCGCTACTCAAATGCTTTAATGAAATTGATAGGGAAGCAATATTCCCAAATTCATCCTTAGAAGCAATATTACCTTGATACCAAAGCCACAGAAGGAAGAAAGAGAACTATAAGCCAATCTCCTTAATGAACATAGATGCAAAAATCCTCAACAAGATAACTAGCAAAAAATGCAGCAAATTAATATACCATATTAACAGAACCAAGGACAAAAAACCATATGATCATCTCAACGGATACAGAAAAAGCATTTGACAAAGTCCAATGCTCATTCATGATAAAAAATCTTACAGAAAATTGGAATATATGTTCTTTATCTCAATCTGATGAAAAGCCATCTATGATAAATCAATAGCTGATATCACACTGAATAGACAAAACTGAAAACCTTCATTCTAAAATCAAGAACAAAACAAGGATGGCCACTGTCATTACACTTATTTAGTGTAATTCTGGAAACTTAGCTAGAGCAATTAGACCGAGAGAAATAAAAGGAATAAGGACAAGAAAAGAAGTTAAATTATCATGATTCACAGATGACGTGATACTCTACATAGAAGGTCCCCAAATCTGGATTCAAAGTCAGCACTCAAAAATCAATAGATATTCCTGTACACAAATAACAAATTTGCTGAGAGAAGAGTTAGGGAAACAGCATCTTTCAAAATAACATCAAAAAATGAAACACCTAGGACTCCATCTAACAAAGTAAGCAAAAGACCTTTACATTGAAAAATAAAATACTCTGAACAAGAAGCTTCAAGAAAATATCAGCAAATGGAAAGTTATCCCTTGTTCTTGGGTAGGGAGAACCAACATAGTGAAAATGGCCATGCTTCTAAAATTGCTATACAGATTTTTAAAAAATATATTTAGTACAGAGTCTACAGGGTCTCACTGCACATAATGGACTTGCAATTATTCTCTTATCTTCAGCATCCCAAGCACTAGGATAACAGGCACATGCCACCATGGCCAGTCTCACTATCTTGCTCAGTGTGCCTTGGGGTGGGGCTGGCATCCCATGCTGGGGATCAAACACCAGGTCTCTGTGGCTGCCTAAGCAAGCGCTTTAATCCACTGAGCTATCTGGGCAGCCCTGATATACAGATTTAATATAATCCTAATCAAAATTCCAAAGGCATATCTCACAAAACAATCCTAAAATTCACTTGGAACCAGAAGAGAACTAGAATAACAAAGGCAAATCTGAACAACAAAGGCAAGGCAGGGACAATTCCTCACTTGAAATTATACTACAAAGCTACTGTGATAAAAATAGCATGATACAGGCAAAAGACAGACCTGAGGATTAATGAAACAGATTATGAGATGCAGGGACAACTCCAGGCATACTTAGCACCTAATCTTTGACAAAGGTGCCAAACACATTCACTGGAAGCAAGATAGCCTCTTTAATAAGTAGAGCTGGAAAAGCTGGATTTCTATATGCTGAAGGTTAAAATCAGACTTGTATCTTTCACCATGCACCAAACTAAAACTGAAATGGATAAAAGATCTAAATATAAAGCAGAAACATTAAATCTGTTGGAAGACAGAATAGGTAGAACTCTTGAAGACCTGTTGTAGGCAAAGACTTAATGAACAAAACCTTTTTTAAAATTTAATAATGATCTTTTATTGTCTCATTAAAGTATCACAGACTGGCTTTATAATCCAGAAGCCTGTTTCTGTGGTTGGATTAACTCTTGGATCTTACTCATCTGGCTGCTGAACTGTTCCCTTTTCAGAAACATAGATACCATCCAAAAATTTTCTGATATCCTTGTTTTTGACTGTCATGGCTTGCTGAATCAAAGCAGATGAATTTGAAACAAGTTCAGTGTCATTTCCTTTAAGGATTAGCTCACCTTTCTGGGCTTGAGATACTGAACAAGTAACACTTGCCCTCATATGAACTCGGTGAATTTATTTTTTACCCAAGAAATTTTGGATTTTGACAAGAGACCCATTGTCTTGAATAACGATGCTGATGGGGAAATGAGCACACCCAGACCTCGTCTTGTAACAGAAGCCCAGTGCGACCCCTTTGGTCGTGTTCTGTACATGGCTACATATCATGTGGATAGTTGCCAACTCCTTTCTGTTTCCCCACTATTTGTCAACCCAGAGCCTCTTTTTTTTCTTCCCAAGGAGACTGAGTTCCACATTGATGTGGTTGAAGTCCCTCCGCAGGGTTCCTCTGGAGCCCTTCACAATAACTGTACATCCTTTCAGAGTGATGTCAACATTTTCTGGAATGTCGACAGTCTGATTGCTAAGAATGGTCTTCATTCTTGCAGGAGATGCGGCTAAGAGCTGAACAAAACCTTGATGTACAGAAACCTATCACAAAGAACCAACAACTGGAATCTCATTATATTTCAAAACTTTTGCACAGCAAAAGAAACCACCAACAGAGTGATGAGACAACCCTGAATGTGGGGAAAATGTTTTTCCAGATGCTCCTCAAGGGAAAGATTGCTATCTAGAATCTATAAACAATTAAAAAAAAAAAGACTACGTCAAATTTAAAAAGTCAAACCCCAAACTGGGCATCTGAAATGAATACATACTTCTCAGGTAGAGAAGGCAAAACAGCAAGTAAATAGATGAAAAATTGTCCAACATCATGTATTATTCATGAAAGGCAAATTAAAACAACTCCGAGATTCCATCGCATGCTAGAAAGAATGCCTATCGTCAAGAAATCAACCAATAGCAAGTGCTGGCAGGGATGTGGGGAACAAGGAACCTTCTTCACTTTTGGTGGGAGTGTAGACTGGTGCAACCAATGTGGAAACCAATGTGGAGATGCTTCAAAGCTCTAGAAGTAGATAGTCTGTTCTATCCAACTATGCTTCTTGGTATCTTCCTGAAATGATTAGGAGCATCCTACCACAGTGATATAAGCACACTCGTGTTAACAGTAGTACAGTTTATAATTGCCGCATCTTGGCAATGGCCCAAATGCTGATCAACTGGTGAATGAATAAAGATGTATTACTCTGCCACGATGAAGGATAAGCTTGAGACATGTCTAGCACCTCGAAACCATACTCACAAGTGAAATAAATCAGATATGCATGTATAAATACTGCACTGTTTCTCACAAAAGTGTAACTAAGGAGCAAAATGTATATTGCATATTGTGAAAGAGGAAAACAATGTTCAAGTGGGAAGGGGAATAGAAGGGAGGGGGGAAGGAAGAAAGGGAAAAGTAAAAAAAAATGAGAAAATAAGGAAAAATGGAAATTAAGTTTTTGTAAGCAAGCAGGGGAAGAAGAGCTGAAGGGAGAGTAGAGGAATGGGAGGCAAAGAATCAAGTTATTTCATGTACAGGTAAAGATTCCCTATGATGAATGTGATCATTACATATGCATAAAATGTACCAAAGAAAATCATTTTCTTTGAAAAAAAATGATTGCTGTAGGTTCAAGGCCAGCCAGGGCTACACACTGAGTTTAAGACTGGCTTGAACTATGTAGCAAGACTCCGTTTCATGAAGCAAACAAACTTCAACTCAAGTACAATAATCCATAAAATGAAAATAAACCCATAAGTAGGTCACATATTTGTTCAGAAACGTGTCCCGTGTATACACCTGGAAATGAAAACATAAAATACAACTCACACCGTGTGCATAACCCACCCACGCTTTTATTCACTTCCTCAAATCATCTCTGCTTAAGTGCACTTTCCTACTTGACCACACATCCCGAGCATGTTTTTAATCAGTTCATGGACAACTCTTCTCTGTTTTAGATTTATCTTTATTGTGGTGTGAAATCGTACTTCATTAATTTTCAGTCCCGCATAGGATTTCAATAAAAATCAAGAAATAAATATTGTTTTAGACACAACTGATGTTTTGAGTTTTAAGAATCTACCAACATTTCAAGGGGTCCTTATATCATGCATTTTTTGTTCATTTATGTTTTTTATTTTAACTGCATGTAGCAAAAGAACCAAATAAATATAACTGAAAACAAAACCAAAAAAGGCCATTTAGTATTTCAACGGAGGATGTTTTCAAAGCAGCCTCCACTTGCCAGATGTTTAAGATTTTAATGAACATCTTGGTATATATATTTTGATGTAGTTTTGAGGGATATACAGAAATTTTTTTTTCAAATTGTTTAGCCACTTTATTTATTTATTTATTTATTTATTTATTTATTTATTTATTTTTTGCGGAACCAGGGATTGAACTCAGATCCTTGCATTTGCCAGTCAAGCGCTTATCCTACTGAGCCATCTCCCCAGCCCCCTCAGAAATTTTTGATATGTGCAACTCTGTATAAAGGAATATATGTGTTTAGGGGCTGCAGGTGTAGTTTTGTGCCAGAGCACTTGCCTGTCATGTGCAAGACCCTCAGCTTTAACCTCAACCCTGCCAAAAATTAAATTTTTTATAGTCCTTAGGAAGTTGTCTTTCAAAACCCTGTATTCTTTATACTTCTACAAAGAATAGCTGTATAGTACCTGGCCAAGAATTTATTGACTCAAACATTTGCATTTTTGCTAGTTTAGCATTGATTTTTGATATTACGTTGCTTGTATTTTGTATTGGGGTTGTTCAGATTTATTTGTTTGTATAAAATCAAGTGTATCAATTTTTGCTTTGAGTTCTGATCTTTACGCACAGTTTAGAAAGTGTGTTCACTTCCAAAGCCTAAGTTGATCTATATTCTTTTCTATAACTTATGCTTTTGTTCTTATAAAGGCTTTAATCCATCTGGGATTTGCATGTATTGACATGATATTATTTTTTTCTTTTCATATGTTTAACCAGGTGTTAAACACTATTCATTAAGAAATCCATCTAGGCTTTACTGACTTGGTATGGTATCTTTATTTCACATTTAGGTCTATTTCTGGAATTTATCTTGATTCTATCCATCTGTCTATTTTTTTAGCAGTACCAAATTGCCTTAATTATTGTTGCTTCTTAATCTGTTTTGATAATCTGATAGGGATAATTTACTCCATTACTCTTCTCTGCCTCCCTTCCTGAAATTTCCTAGCAATTATACATTTATGTCACAATAATTACCAGTATCATTTTCTTAATTTTCTCTACTAAAAATGACTCAAATGCAATGCATGTAAGTATGAGGTGGCTGAATCTTTTTGATACAGCATCTTCATGGGCTCAAGAAATTTCCTTTACTGGTTTAGGTTACTTCCTTATGTTGCTAAGAATCTTTACATTGAATAAGAATTTACTGAGCTGAATGATTTTTCTCCATCACTTGAGATGACCGTTTTGTGTTATTACTTGTATCTATTATTTAAAAGAATATACTACTCAGCTTCTGGATTTAAGCCAGTTTTTGGTCCCTAAATTAATTCTTCCTTCTTAATAAACATTTTTTATTTTTCATACTCTGCTGAATTTGATTTGCCAGTCTTGTGTTTGCCCAGTTCTCTTGCATCTAGGTCCATAAATGAGGTTGGGTTCTATATTTCTTTGTCAGATTTGGAGATCAGTACTAGCCCCTGATAACATAAATTGGGCAGCATTTCTTTCTTTTTGTCCTCTGAAATAGAATGTTAAGAGATTTTTTGTTTCATAAATTTTCATAGCACATGCAATGCTTTCCAAAAGTATTGTCATCTGCAATGAGAAGGTTGATTATATATTTGATTTTTAAGTAGTTAATATTTACTCTCTCTGAAGGCAATATACATTTTCCTAGAACACTATGAATTTCTCCCATGTTTCAAACATTTGGATAAAAAAATTATAAGCACTGAAAATTTAAATTTGTTTATAGATAAGTTCTTTTTCACTTCTAATAGCTATTTTTCAATTTTTAATTTCTGGTTATGTAAAGATTTCTATGTTTATATATAGAGATATAACATTTATATATTTGGTCATATAAAGATTTATTTTCCTATCTTTTTTTTTTTTTTTTTGAGGCAGGGTCTTGAATGATTGTCAGGCTGGCCTTGAATTCCTGGCAATCCTCCTAGCTCAGCCTCCCAGGTGAGTGCTACATTATAAGCCAATGCCACTGCAGCCAGCTTTCTGTTTCCAAACAATAGCTGGTTATGTTGATGGGCAGTGCTTTTGAACTGTGGAGTGTATATTTATTATTTTAGAAATGATCCTTCCTTTTTTAAAGCATATATACCAGTTACAGATTTTTATAATAAAAACTAAACATATATAATATTTTACCATGCTCTTGAGCTTAGTGTAATACATATTTTATCCTTTGAAATCTTCCTTATTCATCATCTTTTTTTTGGCAGAACCGGGGATTGAACTCAGGCCCTTACGCTTGCCAGGGAAGTGCTTATTCCACCGAGCCATCTCCCTGGCCCCTCCTTATTCATCTTGACATTGCTACTTAATATTTTGATTCTAAAGCACAAAATTATTTTGAAAAGTAAGCAGTTAACTAAAGTTGACATATTTTGCTTTCTCTTTTTTCCTTAGGAGGTTTTTTGACACCCTTCTAATTCTAATAATAGTTATTTTAGTGAATTTGAGAATATTAAACATATATATATATATATATATATATATATATATATGACTTTATTTTCCTTAGTCTTAAAAATAGTTTAACTGGGTATTAGAAATATATGCAACTTTAACTTTTTAGTACTATAATCATTTGTCTTGGGCAACTATTGTTAATCTAGCTTTCATTTCTTTTAAAAATAATTTGTCTTTTTCTCTAATAGCTTTATGTTTTTGGTGGTTTCATTATTGTGTCTATTGTATTATTTTTATTTAGCTTCCTTTATATTTAAAGTGCTGTCATATAAGAAATTAAAACTTTAATTCCATAAAATTCACCATTGTTCTATTCTCTTTTTGTGAAATCCACATCAGCTGCTGCCTCACACTATCTTTAGAAATCATTAATGTGTGCATATTACCTGTATCAAGTGTGGAGGTAGTTTTGATATGACTTGCTCACTTTTGACTTTCAAGGTTTCTTTTTTTAAAAAAATAATTTTATTGAGAAACAAATAACAATGAGACAGTTTCAAAACCGATTAATAGGACAGTTTCAATAATTAATACATTGCATATTGTTGTCTTCGTAGTGGTTATTCATAGCACAAGATGCAGACATGATACCCTGTCCACAAACACTATTAGAACAAATCTTTCTATTCATTGAATTAAGAGAAAGTAGCTATATATCTATCCTAACTTTTGAATACACAGATACAAAACGGACAAATTTATCCTTTTTTTTTTTTTTTTTTTCCATTACCAGGGATTGAACTCAGGACCTTGCACTTGCCAGGCAGGTGCTTATTCTACTGAAGAAACTTTTTTTTGGTTTTGTTTGGTTTTGATTTTGGTGGAACCGGGGAATGACTCAGGCTCTCGTGCTTGCCAGGCAAGCGCTTATTCTACTGAACCATCTCCCCAGCTAACTTTCAAGGTTTCTAACCGGTTCTTTTCTCATATTCACCAGTTTCTCATTTTATGTCTATTTCCAGATGATAGTTTGGACTGAGTTTAAAATATTTATTCTTCATTTTTAATGGATGTGACCCTTTATTAATCTTTGAACACCTTAATCACACTAAAATTCCTCATCAGACTGTTTCAGAATATTAACTTTATCTCTAGAGCATTATATGTTCTCCTTGTAGATTCTGTTCCTTATGTTTATTGTTGCATATTTTTTCATGCACTTAGAAATTGGCCTGCAGGTTCATTTTAAATCTAAGGTTCGGTGATAGAAATGTCACTTTAACTTCACCTTTCTGTATATTTTTCTAACTCTACTCAGGCCTGGACCCAAGAGGCCACAAATGAGATGTTACAAGCATGGTAGTCAGGACTTTTGCCCCAATGCCAGCCACACTGGGTATGCATAGGTCCAGGCCCAAACTGCAGATGCCTTTGTCATTTTCCATGCCCTACAAAGCTGTCTTTCTAGGTAACACACATGCAGGGCTTTGATCCCCCTCCACTGCCCCAGTTTTTGTGGTGGCACTGAGCAACATTCCCAGCCCTTTTTACTTTTTAAGACAGGGTCTTGCTAATTCACTAAGTTTTCTAGGCTGGACTCAAGCTTACTATTCTTCTGCCTCTGTCTCCTAGAGTGTTAGGATTAGAGGTGTCTGTCACTGCACCAGGCCACAGAATTTCCCCTTCCTTTTAACCCTGTCCTCCCCTCTGCATTCAAGTACAGAGAAGCACACAGCCTACTCTTTTCTCATCCTGCAGGAAGCATTTTTTTCTCTAGTGCCCGTGGGAACCCAATTCTAGGCTGTCACTGCCTGCTTCTGAAAGGGAAATCTGGTGGGTCTATGGCTTTCAACTCACTTGTTACTCTACATCTGTTTCGTGGGTGTTATCTATATCCTGGCTTAAGTCCAGCTATATATTAAACATTTTCTCTTCCGATATTTTACATATTGGAGCAGAAGGGGGTGAGCCATTGTGTGAATTTCCCAGGCTGTGACATTTTGGCAAGAAATCCGTGTGTGTGTGTGTGTGTGTGTGTGTGTGTGTGTGTGTGTCTCAACTGTGGTTTTCAAAGAAAGATTTTTAGATTTTTTTTTTTTTTTGGTAGAACTGGGGATTGAACTTGCCAGGGAAGCAATTACTTCACTGAGCCATCTCCCCAGCCCCAGATTCTCAGAATTTAAGAGTATCCTTATCATTTGCCAAAGTTTCAGGCGGTCATGGTTTGTGGGTGCTCAGAAACAAGTTTGCAGGGTCATCTCTAGAAATTCGAATTTGTTAAACTCCCCATGCATAATCAAAACTTTTCCTTTATACTTTTGCCCAGAAATATAGTGAAACTTTTGGAACCTTTAAGTCATAGGCAATATTTTTCTGCTTCACACCTAGTGCTGAAGTTCGTGATGATAGAGAGTGATAGAGAGTGAGGGGTGGGGACGAGGGAAAGATTATATTGGGACTTCAGATGATGGTGTTTGCAGGCCATAACTTTAAATGCTTTTCCTCCCTAATATAGCAGATCATGTAATGTATATTCTCTGATCTAGTTACTCGCACTGCTTGATTTAAGAAAGCAGACGTTGGAGTGGTAATTGTTTTTCCATATTGCATTTGTTACAGTATGATGCCTCATACGATGCAGCTTGCTTAATATTGAAATCCATAAAATGAAAGGAAATTATACTCCCATTTCTTTGATTTTTATTGCATATTTTCCTCTTTTTTGATATATATTTTAAGATGTACAGCATGAGGTTTTGATAGACTCAGACTAAAATGGTTTCTTTAGTTCCTAAGTGTGAAGTCATCTTGTCATATTTCTGCTATGGTTATTTTTTTACTTTTTCAAAAGTAGAATTCTTTTATATTGTCACAGAGAAATCATTTAAGGCAAATGTCAAAATTCCCATGAACATAGGAAATCTTTGTTTCTTGGAGGAGAATGGGTATTTCGGGGCTAGCAGGTCACCCTGTCCAATGGGGGCAAAGCAAGCCTACTTCAGAGAATGGGAATTCCTTAGGACTACAGCTGGCTGTTTTTCTTTCTACCATGTAAGTTTGAGGATGTTTCTAACCAGTAAATTTCTAGATCATTAAAATGGGCCCAATAAGTACAAACGATTGAGCTTCTAAAAGGATGGGTTCTACAGAACTGGGAAATTAGTTAAATTAATACTGTCTTGATATTTTGAATTGCTTTTATTGAATTTATTGGTAAGTTCCTTCAGATGTGTACAGATGGCTCCAGATTTTTGCTTTTTCTTGAAAGCACTTGGAAAGGGTGCGACAAACACTTGCTAAGTTGATTTACAAAACACCGTTGGCGCAGTCTCAACCTCTTAATCATGACAAATCTCAAGGCTGACAAACTGCATGTTGATGGCCTTGTTTTCTATCTAATGAAAATATTTAATTTTCAAAATGAACCGAAAGTCACCCCAGCTTTACTTAACACCAGCCTTGCCTAGGATGACAAATTATCCTCAAGGGCAGCATGGTGGCCCCAGAGTCCCAGAGTAAGGCCACTTGCTCTGGCTTTTTGCTCTAGGTGCCGGCTTATTTGTCTTTCTTATCAAGCAAAGGAATCTTTATTAAAATCCAAGTATCAAAGTGTTTTCCTTCCAATCCATTATTTCTGGAGGAGAATAACTCCACAAATTGTGGGAAGAAAAAATTTTTTATGACTTTGTAGTGAAAACCTTTCCACCTGTAGGTCACCAATGCAACTAATAAAAGCTGGGGGACAAGTCACTGGTAATTTTTGGATTCAGTGTCTTTGTATTAATTCATCTGTCTTGCTTATATGATGGAAAGAGAGCTGTATCCTTTATTTTTTTGTGTGCCTAAAAGGACACATTCTTAGCTCTCTCATTCTTTTCCATAAATTTATGGAATTAGCATGTGAGCCTGAGGAAGAAATTTCTCAAACTATTCAATTATAAAAATGTGGACTTTGATACTCTACTCAGCGAAGTTTTAGCTCTTGCTGGTGGTGGTGTTGGGAATCTCCTGGTGAGAGTCTTTATCATTATCGTCTTTCAGATAGTCAAAAGAGTGAGCTGAGGTGGAGAGGTAGCTCAGTGGACTAAGCACCTGCTTAGGCAAGCGCAGGGACTGGGGTTCAATCCCCAGCACCCCATGCTATGCTGGCCCTGCCCCCGGGTGTGCTGAGCCAGCCACCAGGTTGGGCGTCCCAACACTGGGGAAGCTGAAAACAAGAGAATCACTACAAGTCTAAGCTGTGTAGTGAGACCTTATACCAATACAAAAAAAAAAAAAAAAAAGAGTAAGCCGACTCCTTCAGATTGTTTTGGGCAATGTCTTCTTAATAACAGAGAAATGTTCCAATTTTTTGCTCAACGGACAACATCAAAGAATTCCATCTCTCTTCTCCAAAATTGGAGGCAGACCCACACTTCTCAGCTGACTAGAGTATAATATAACATCTTTGCAGTCCTAACTTTCCGTGTTTGCGTCTCAACTGTAATCCACACAAGATGATAGCTTTATTTTAGATTTTTCTTACCTTAGAATTAAGTTATTGTTTAATGAATTTTAAGGTAGAAAACCCAACAATGCAGCCAACAGTGTTGCTTTTCCCCTCAAATGGGTTTTTAGAAAACTGAATACCAGATAGTAATCAGATATTTGCTACCAGATACCCAAAGATGTATTTACCTGCCATAAATAAGTTTACTGGGTATTTTATTCTACTAGAGGTCACCAATATTAAATGCACCACAGATAGAGATTTATATGTATTAGGGACCTCAATGTGAGGTATTATGTTATGGTTATCAAGATTTTCACATTGAAAAAAAATTTAAAATATTAATTTTAAAATTTTTGGGTGTTTGTGAGCATAAGGGAATGTATTTGGTTTTTTGAGACAGTATCTCAGTTTGTATTCAGGTGAACCTTGAACTCCCTAAGTAGTTAAGACTGACCTTGAACTCAGGGAGAGTCTCTATTTTTAAAACTTTACAATACTTTAAAGACAGCCAGGCATGATGGCACATGCCTGTAATTACAGTATTCTGGGAAGTAGAGGCAGGAGAATTGCAAGATTAAACCCAGTCCAGGTAAGTTAGTGATTTAGCAAGTCCCTGTCTCAAAATAAAAAAATAAAAAGGAGTCAGAAGGTAGTTCAGTGCAAAGGACCTCCCTTCAATCTTCAGTTAAAAAGAATTAACCAGCAACTCAATGGAAATTGGAAATGATCTCTCTCTGTGTGCACGAGTCATACTAGCACCTCTGGAATTATGCTTCTCATCATCTCAAATGGCATAGTGAGGACAACTAGCTCCTTTCATTCATACAGTTTTGGATTTTCTCGACAATGGTGAGATTCCTTATACTTAGAAGTTTGGCAACTGCTAGAAACCATCTCTCAAGCAGGACAGGCTCCATTCATGAGGACTTACAGCTACAATGTGCAGAAAGCTGTAGCTAATGGGACATTAACCTACCCCTCTAAGAATAGTTCTGCAGCTGAGCCAGGAGAGCAATCACTACATCCACAAATAACACAGGGAAACAAATTTTAAAAGTATCTAAAATGCTCCTGTAATCTGCTGATAAGAACTGTGCATGTCAGAGAAATAGTCACAGACAAATAGGACATCATAGGGAGCCCAGATATGATCCCATGTATAAACAATCAAGTAAGTTTCAACAAGGGCACCAAGAATTTAAATTTTTTTTTTTTTTTTTTTTTTTTGCGGAACCAGGGATTGAACTCAGGCCCCTGCGCTTGCCAGGGAAGTGCTTATTCTACTGAACCATCTCCCCGGCCCAAGAATTCAAATATTGAAGGATAGATTCTTTAATAACTGAGGCTAGGAAAACTGGATAGCTATGTGTAAAACGTTGGACCCTTATCTTATGCTGTCCACAAAAATGGGTTACATATTTAAACAAGACCTGAAACCATAAAATTCCTAGAAGAAAAAATGGAAAAATGTTTAGCAATGATTTTAAAAGACACACACACACACACACACACACACACACACTCACATGCACACGCACATGCATACGCACACACACACACACACACACACGTGCCTGCATATGCCCCCCCCCCGGCAAAAAGCCTAGAAGTAAACAAATAAGACTACACTAAACTAAAAAACTTCTATAAGCTTCTCCCTTTTTAGGCAAGTAAAAGAAAACTTCAAAAAAGTATCATTGAACTCAAGCTCATACATTTCTGATAGAATTAGGTGGCTCTTCATTTCTAGATGATGATTGTAAGGTATTACAAGATACTTAAGGGCAGATTCAAGGGCCAGCAAGCTAGTTCAGCAGATTAAATGCCTTCTTAGGCAAGTGCAGGGACCAGGGTTTAATCCCTGGCACCACATGCTGTGCTAGCCCCAGGCATGCTGAACTGGCCAAGACTGGGCATGGTGGTACATGCTTGTAATCCCAGCACTGGGGAGGCTAAAAACAGGAAGATTACTAGGAGTCTGAGCTGTATAGGGAGACCTCATACCAAATGCATAAAAAAATTAATTAAAAAGCAAGAAACAAATTAAAAAAATAACTTCTGTAGAGCAAAAGAAATGGCCAACAAAATGATGAAGCAACTGTGGAAGGAGAGGAAATATTTGCAAACAGTCTATCTGATAAAGGATTAATATTCAAATTGCATCACTCTGCAACCGAATATTTAAAAATCCCAAATAGTTACATTTAGGAAATAGGCAAGGGATGTGAGTAGACACTGATCCACTGGCCAAAGCTAGAGGTGGATATATGCAAAGGAAATCAACATCTCTAATCTCCAGCAAGGTTCAAATCAAAACTACAGTGAGAAGTCTCATGTTAACATACCTCACTCGCAAAAGAACAAGGTTAGTGTTGGCGAGAATACAAAGATAAAAGAACCCCTCTTTACTGTGCATGAAAATATAAATTATACTCTCAAGAAATTAAAAATAGAACTGTGATATGGCACATATGTGTCTGAGTGTATGTCCAAAGGCATTGAAATCAACACGTGGGAGAGACATTTGCGTTCCATCCCACACTCACTGTGGCATCATTCTCAATAGCTATGGCTTGGAGGCAACTCAGATATCCATAAACAAGTAAATGGAGACATTTGTGGTATGTACATACAACAGAATATTACTCAGCCTCAGAAAAGCAGGGAACTTTGCTCTTGGTGAGAACATGGATGGACTCGTAGGGCATTATGTTAAGTGAAATAAGGTAGACACTAAAGGACAAGTGTTGTCTTTAATGCTTTAATTTACACATGAAGTCTAATTTCACACTCATAGAAGTGGAGCATAGAACAGTGGCTTCCACGAGGGAGAGCAAAGCGGGGTGATGACGGTAAAAGGGGGCGAAGTTTCAGTGTAGTGCCCATTGCCAGCAACACTGTATTATATGCTTGAGGTTGCTGAGAGAAACATAACAACGCTGAGTTTACATATTTCAAGTTGCTAAGCGTGCACACCTTATGCTGAGTGCTCTGAATAAGACAAGGAAAGAACAAAGACAATGATAAAGGGGCAAAAAGAAACTTTGGGAGGTAGCAACTATGCTCCCAGGCTTGGTGGTGATGTTTTCATGCGAGTGTGTTCATCCCCAAACTCACTAAGGTGCAATCTTGTGTATATTATGACTACTAACTGATTTAAAAGACATAGAAAAGCTTGTAAGACACACACACTAATCAAAAAATATCACAGCCTGAGTGTCTTAGTTACTTTTCTTGTTATTGAGACAAAACACCTGACCCCTAAAGTTAAATGAGCAAAGGTTTATTTGGCTCACAGTTTGTAGAGGTTTCAGTTCGTAGGTAGTTGGCTCCAAGGCAGGGTGGCATGGCAAAGGTGCAGGGTGAAGGAGGAACAGTCATGGCAGGCAGAAGGTGGCAAAGAAGCAAGTAAGAAGTGACAAACGACAAGCACAAAGCAGCCCTCGTTTGGTACCTCACATTTTATCCAGGCTACTTGCCTGTAGAGCAGGCAGCACTCACATCCTTAACCTCAGCATTGTACCCTGAATCAAATCCCAGCATCATATCCTTAAACTCAGTACCAAACACTCCAGGTGCAGCCATCTCCAAAAAGCAACATGTATGTATGACCATGCAAAGATTTGGGGGACCACCTAGACTCAAGCCACGACAATGAAAAAGTTGGAGAGGTGCTGATTACCTGGCTTGATTTGGGGCCAGAGATGGAGAAGCTAACTATAGAGAATAACAGGGGAGACTCCAGGGGACTCCAAACACAATAGTAGCTTAAGAAAATCTAGCAGATGCACCAAAATGAATGTCTCATGTAAAAAAAGCTCACTAAAGTTCTGAAGAACAATTCTGAAGTTCTTAGACTTTCTGTGCCTCTTTTATTTTTCTAGGAGTTTGCTTATGAAATTGAGATTTTTTTTTTCTTTTCTTTTTGGTGCCAGGGATTGAACTCAGGACCTCGTGTTTGCCAGGCACACGCTCATGCCACTGAGCTATCTCTGGGCCTGAGACACTTTCATTTGCATTTCTTTCTCCTAGTACCAAGGCTTTCACTCCCACCTCTGCCAGTGGGTGCTGCTACAGCAAAGCCCAAAGGCTGTCCGGTTATCAGCTTATCTCCCTTGCTGGTGACTTGCACATTCTGTCTCTAAATCTAAACAATTTTTCATTGGCTTTTAAGGTTAAAATTTTTTTTTAAAATCAGACTATAGCTCAAGGTTAGTATTTCTCTAATAGTCAAGAATTAATTTATAGGGACCTGGGAGATAGCTCAGTAGAATAAGTCTCTGCCTGGCAAGCACAGGGTCCTGAGTTCAATCCCTGGTACTGCGAAAATAAATAAATAAATAAATAAATAAATAAATAAATAAATAAATAAATAATGTGTAGTACTCTTTTTATTTTAGGGGATTCTGCCAGCCAGTCTATATTTGAAACACTGTATTTGTAGGTTCTCTACTGCAGAAACCTCCACTCTCTTTCTGTTGGGTTCCTTTTTGACTACTTTACACAATGATTATATTGCCCCTTCTGTCTTTTTTCTCTGTGCTCACCTTCGTTAATTTAAACCTTTTATAAAAGATTATAATTTTACTTTAGCTGGCCACATTTTAGTTTTTCTATACATTCTAACACTCTTGATTTAGTCTTCAGTTTCTCACTTCAATTTAATTATCTCCTTTGTATTGTTTTATGATATTTGCTTTTTAAAATATACGTTATTGCATTCTTCAAACATGCAGTATAGTTACATAGGCTTGTCTCCTTTCCATTGGTTTATGTTCTCCTCCAGAGTCAGCCTTCATTTTTCTGTTCATTCTCATTCGTTTAATATAAACTTAGTGAGTTTCTACTACGTGCTGTTTTCATAATACCAAGGAAAGAACTGTCAGGGCAACCAAGTTCATGCATTCATGGTGTTATAATCCAGACAGAAAAGTCAGACAGCAAATAAACAAATATATATATATATATATATATATATATATATATATTCACGTGTCAAGTAAAACTGTTTCCATTAAGAGCCAGATAGTAAATACTTGGGGTTTGTCAACTGTATGGTTTCTTGTCTCAACTACACAGCTCTGCCCTTGTCATACAAAAGAGGCCATAAACAAAAATAAGCGAATGTGCATTGCTGTGTTCCAATAAAACCTTGCCAGCATCTGGTTTAGGACAACTATTTTCCGAGGGCCACCTTCCCCTCTCTTCAGTATTGCTTCCTGAGGGTGTTTTACATAGCTAAATCACAAGAGGTCCTGGATGGCAGAGGAAAGCGACGAGAAACTGGTGACTGGCCTGCTGGAAGGGCTGGAAAGAGAAAGAACCATGGCGGGTCCCACATGTGCGGAGCCCTGTTTCTCACACCATTATTTTGAGACCCTGGGGAAAAGGAACTTTTGGTCACCTCTGGTCATGACTCATTTGTAGTTAGCTGTTCATATAAAAGAGATTAAAGATTGGAATTCAATACAAGATTTTTCCTGTAGCACACCAGACTTGCTAAGGGGTTGACTTATCAGTTAATGAGGGACCCAGAGAAAAAAAAAGAGTATGGGAATCCATGCCCCAAAGATGTTCCCTGGAGTAGGAGGCCAGAGGCACTGGATGACACCTGGTGACTCAGCACTTCTTCTACTTCCTGGTTTCTTTTAGGCACAAGGTACAGTTTCATTGGTTAGGTGTCTGCTTATTTTCTTAGGCCACTAAGCACTTAAAACTCTTATTAAACAGTCAGTTCTTTTTTAATGCAGAAACAAATGCAGACAAAGAAAATAAAAATGGTTCTTAATCGCTCCTTCTGAGATAACCAGTGCTAACGCTTTGATTTATGTTCTTCCAAATAATTTCCTATAAATTGAAGTCTATTTCAAATCCTAACATGCATTAAGTGCATTATTATGTAATAAAACATTAAAGTGGTCTCATATTGAATATTTAGAATACCATAGCTCTCAAAAAGTAATACGTGATACAAAAACTACCAGATATGGAATGTTCTTAAACTGCAACCTGCTGTATGGATTTACTAATTTATTATTATTATTTTACTGTACCAGGGATTGAACTTGGGATGTTGCACTTGCCAGGTAGGCATTTATGCTGCTGAGCTACATCCCTGGCCCATTTACTAATATATTATGAAACCTTTCTCAGATATTGGTGTTCTTTTTGCAGTGGTTTCATAGTATTCCACTGCACAGATGTACCACAATTTATTGTTGAGGATTTACTTCTATTTTTCTGATAATCATAAACAACACTGATCTAACCTTTAATTTAAAGATAGGCATACATTCTCTCTCTCTTTTTTTTTTTTTTCCTTGTGTGCTCTCTGTAATAGAATTGTTTTTTATAAATGCATTTTACTTTGGGCATTTGCATCATTTTTTACCTCGAAAATTAGGTTTTGGTTTCCCTGTGAGAAATTCTGGCTCCTTTTGCTAGTTTGGGTTGTGTGGGAGGCAATGGAGGCATTGTCTGGATTAGAACTAGGACACTGGTGCTCTGTGATGCAGTCCCATGAGGAACTGAGGCCCATGAAGCTCCTTGAAGAGATTAAGGGACCCAGTAGAGGGTAACTGTGACAACCGGAAATCCCATTGTGACCATCACTACCCAACACTAGGAGGGCTCTATTAAACCATTAAATACCAAAAAATGGGCCTGAAAAATTCCAAAGGGTGTCGCCAGCTGACAAAGGGCACAAAATTCATAGTGAGGGTTGACATTTAGTCCATAAGACATTTAGTCCATAACATAACAGCACCAGACTCTGCGGGTTGTGTCAGAATGGGGACTAGGAACAACTCTCTCTTGCTGTCTATGACTCTACCTCACACACTAATCCTACAGAAACCTTTGCACGGAGACCAGAAAATGCATATTTTTTAACGGATAATGCTTAGTCTGGTCAAGGCCATCAGGGAAATATATACAGAGATGGGTGGGGCTTCACATCTTATTTATATTTATACCTCTTATGTAAGCCCCCTGTTATTTTCCTGAGAATGTAGGATATAGCAGGCTCTGGGGAAATAAGTATTGTAAAGTTGGCAGGTAGAAGGGGTTTTTGGCTGTTGTTTTTCAAACATATTACACATATTTTTACATTATTAAAAACACAAGCACATGCACAATTCCATTTCCCCAGAAGCCTTTTCGGCTGACTCGTGTCAAGCCTAGTGATTTATAGGATTGTTTGCATATATTATATTTTAAAACACATATTGCTTTTGTAAAATGTGTATTTATTATACATTTTGGAATTCATAATATGTACTGGAAAAGCTGCCTCTGCCGTGCTGGATCTGAGACAGTCTGTCATGAAAATACATTTCTGGAAGGGACAAATTCTTTAGATGGAGCCAACCAATTGTTCCTCTGCAGCCTCAATGGTCAATTGCTCACTTGCTCTCTCTCTCTCTCTCTCTCTCTCTCTCTCTCTCTCTCTCTCCCTACATCCCTCCCTCCCTGCCTTCTTCTCCACCCACCCATACATACACACCTACACACACACACACACACACACACACACAGCTTTTTTCTCCGTCTTTCCTGTGTTTCACACCCATGCAAATAAATAATAAAAACAGGCATAAAATCACAGCCCCAGAGGAATGCTCTGTTAGGAATGTCTTACTTTTAAAGCCACACAGTAATCAGGCATAACCCGGCGCAGAACAGCAATTCACAACTCTACAGATTGGGCTACCAAAAATTAGGAAACGACTCTGGGAAGCCTTGTGAAATGAATTCCAATTCTCCACACTGTGACCCTGAGGACAAGAGCTACATTTGAAGTGGAATTGCACAGTCAATGTCCATCCAGGGCCTTGCAGACCCCAGTCACCTTCCTACACCTAGCTGAGTGGGCGTGTGGCTGTGTAAGCACACCCGGCTCTGCTCACACACATCGGGGGGAAACATTTCCCTGCGTACCACGAGCCCTGATCTGTGCAGCCTTGCAGTTCTCGGGTTTGCTCTCACAGGACCGAGAGTGGTCCGCAGAGCCTCTGTGCTGCGGAGATGGACTGCGCGTGCCCCCATTAAGGCTCTGACCCTGCACATTTGCTCTTAGACTTTCAATCTCAGTGGGGAGATGAGGAGGAGGAGGCCCAGAGGTCTGGCTTTTTATCAGCGTGGCTGTCGGCTCTTCTGCCTGCCACACTGCGGAAGGAGCAGAAGGGCAGCCATGCAGGCCAGCTGGACAGGCAAGGAGACAGAGAGCGGCCTCGGGGTGCATCCAGCCAGAGGAATGCAGGGCGCCTGTGGCAGACAGAAGCTGGATTCAGCACCTTCACGCTGCCTTATTAGCATAAGAAGGAAAAATGAGCCCAGCTGCTAAGACCCTGCTGATGTGCACCGAGAAAATCCCATCGATCCACAGCCAGCTTTTCCTCACCTATGGAAAATGGGAAGCGTTGGAAGCGCAGCCTGGACGCGCAGAAAAAGCGCTGGGTGCAGGCTGTGTGCCTGGGTCTCCCGCAAGCTGCCGACCAGATGGGCGTGCGTGGTTACTCAGCTCGCTCTCGGCAGCGGAGATGGATTTCTTTCACGTCCGTGTTATCAAACCCTCATACTTTGTCACCCACTAACTCAGTTTCCCCCGCAAATGTCTTGGACTGCCTTCTCCACAGCTTTTATGGTAGCAGCAGCCTCCACCACGCACAAAAGGCAGCGCGAGAGCCAAGATTATGTCTTCAGTGCATTATGGGCCCATGCAGTGCGTATATCTTCAGTAAATAACCGCCCGTTTTCACATGGATTATTTAGAATTTCTGATGAAACTGCAGAAATGTCAATGCGGGGTATGAACCACCAATCAGAGCACAGCGCTGCAACCCCTCTCTTCTTCAGCCCGACTGCTATTATCTTCAAGGGGGGAAAATCTTCCTTGTCTCTTGTTATACCTTTTTTATGATCTAGGATGCTGTTAATAACTACTTTGTGTTACATAAAACAGATACATTAATGTCACCAAGTCCCAAAAGTACTGAATCAACCCTACTCCTTCAAAATGGAAGCACACAGGGGATGAACAGAAAAAAGGACTGAAGAGGGGCTCCTTCCCTGAAAAGGAGAGAGGTGCTCGGTCGTTGGCACAGTCCTCTTTGAAGTGAGTTTGTTTGTTTATTTATTTTTGGTACCAGGAATCAAACTCATGACCTCATACGTGCCAGGCAGGTGCTGTGCTGCTGAACTATTTCCCTGGCCCTGAACTGGGATACTTAAAGGGCCTTGTGGCCAGGAGGAAGATGGGGTGTCTGGCTGAACACCCCTCTGAAGGGGAACAAATGGAGTATGAGGCTTGAGCTGGTGACTGAAAGCTCCTCTGACCTGATTATGTTTGTGTGCTCCCAGGGAAGTTCTTCAGAGAGAGGGGTAAGAAGGAGGCCTGTGGATCCCTTGGCAGGGAAAACACCTTTCCGATCTAACGCAAGTGGGCAATTCAAAACAACATCTTCAGGGGAGCCAACCATTTGTTCTCCACACAGGGAAGAAACCCCTCTGCCTTGCATCCCATGTGATGTACCCCAGACATTTGTCTTCAACAAAGTGGGTGGCAGGTCAGGTACTGGACAGAGGAAGCACTTCTCAGTGGCTCATAGTGAGGTCTCAGACTGGTCAGCCAGGTCCTGTCACTTTGAGACCCACCTAGTCAGAAGTCACAGCCCCTTTTCATATATTCTCTCTTAAAACCAGGGCAGCCCATCTCAGTCCTGTTGGTGAAGACTAAAGCCACCTAAGACTAAGCCACCCATTTGCTATCTTAGGGAGCATCAAAGGAGTACAAGCCCTCCTGAATGAGTCCAGATATAGATGCAAACTGGGAATAAAGAAGGGAGTGTGATAGGGAGGGAAGACCTTCATAGAAAGTCTCACCAAGCTCCTGACCCACCACATTATCCAGGATGCTTTGGGATGCCCCACCCTTGACTCCTGACTGCTATGAGCATAATTGTAGGAAGGAGATTATTAAAAAGGGCCACAAGACTGGGCACGGTGGCAAACACCTGTAATCCCAGTGCTTAGGAGGCTGAAAACAGGGAGATCACTATGAGTCTGATCTGTTAGTGAGACCCTGTAGATCCTGTACTAAAATACACTTAAAAAGGGTCATAAATATTAAACAGTATAGACATGCGTGCGCGCACACACACACACACACACACACACACTCATGGATGCACTTGGTTCTCCATATCTGTGGGTTCTGCCTTGGTGGATTCTTCCAACCATGAGTCAAAAATATTTGAAAAAATTTCAATGAAAATAATGTAACCACAATAAAAAAAGTTAGAAGTAAAAAAAAATACAGTATAACTATCTTCACTTATACTGTGTTAGAAATCATAAGTAACCTTGAGGTGATTTCTATGGGAGGGTATGTGTAGATTATAAGAAAATGCTGTAACATTTTCCATAAGGAACTTGAATATCCACAGGTTTTTCATATTCATGGGGTATCCTGGAACAAATGCCCTGCTAACACCAAAGGATATCTATATATTTATATATAAACTAAGGATAACTCATTTTTGTTAATCACAAGGGTCTGGCATGTATTTATTGTATGCCCACTGTATGTTAGGCACTGTGCCCAACTAGAGTCTAAGTCTGCTCTCACATGGATTACAGTAGAGGGAAGCCTCCAACCAATCAATTGAATAAGTACAGAACCATATGAAAATCTTACAGGAGATTGGAGCTCATCTGAGCAGGTAAGAAGACTTCTCTGAGGAAGCACAGGGAAGCTGAGAGGGGAAATGATGAGGTTGCATGAGGTAGATGAGAAGCCATTGCGCACACTGGGGAGAGCTTATGAGAAAGCATTTGGGAACAGCACGTGGGAAACCTGTTGATAGGTCTGGTGACTTCTATTGCAGGATAAGAATTTGGAAGCTGTAAAGCCACTAGAAAGATCATCCAGTTCATTGGGTTAATCTCAACAGCCACAACACACACACACACACACACACACACACACACCCACCACCACCACCACCACCATCAACAACAACAACAACAACAACAACAACAACAACAACATAAAAATGCACTTCATTCACTGGATGTCCAGCTACCCTAGAGTGTGCTGTTGGATTATTTCATTCTCCTTTTGCTATTCCCCACACAGCTCTGAGTATGTCCACTTAGACCTCATCTTACCCTATCACCGCCTCCTCTGCCATCACAGGGTACCTGGTGCACAGGTGTGCCCATGACTCTCTTCAAGAGACTACAGGCTGGAGTGAGAGGCTCTCCTCAGAAAAGGATGGGGCTCTGCAGTGCAGGGTGAAGGCATTTGGGAAGCTGCCAGTGAAAGACAGCATCCTGAATTTTCTGGGTGTTGAGATTCTCTCCAGAATGAAGGTTTATTGGCCCCTTGCTGATTATGTGATTATACTGCAGACCTCCAAAGAGAAGCTTGAGGGATCATGTAAATCCTGCATCCTGACAAAAGGAGAAAAAGACTAATTTTTACACTACTGATGTCTCAATATGGAATTGTTCAGGAAAACATCTGTTTACCACTGATTGGAAGGCTTCCAATGGGATGGCATCTCCTAATTTCATCGCTGTAATGGAAAGTCACCCAAAAGTATCGTGATCCTGAAGGAGTAAGCAGGTGCTTTTAACTATTTGCGTTCTGGGCTAGAACCCTTGACCAGCCATCATGGTCATTTGAAGAAAGCGTGATAGACCTCGATGAGGATGCTTTTGATCATTTCCCATGAATGGTCTACAGGACCTTACCAAGGCTAGCTGGGCCTGGCTTTCAGCATGCCACATATTATGGGAAAAAGTGGTTACTGCACAATAGGAGAAGTGGTCTTGATGGGATGCTCTGAAACTTCACTCTGGGTTAGCAGAGGAAATTACCAGAACAGAAGCTCCTAAGTATTCATACAAAGGAGAGTCTGAGATACTGTCAAATACGGATATTTAAGTTCATCATGCGACATATTTAACAGACCGTTGTACAGATTGGGAAGATAAATTAAAGAGAAAAAATATAAACATTGCCCCAGGCCATTTGTAAAGCTAGAAGGAAAAGACTTTATTTTTAACAGGAGAAAGAAACAGAACCAGCTCAGAATAATGACCTTAGCCCTAATAGTGTAGATTACTGAGCACTGCACAGGGGGTGATACTGCTTGAGGGAGATGACAAATATGTTTTAAGAACTCTTATGAGATTATGAGCTTGCAAAGAAGTTCCAGCCCCTCTTCTCCAGTGTAATGGCCCATTGAAATGTCTGTGGCTTTCTTTTTTAGAGGCTTGGACATGTATAAGTTACATATATGCCACATTTTATTTTAATAGAATTCTGATAAGAGGCTAAAATATAAGACAAAGTTAAAAAGTTCCAGTTCTGAAGGAAATAGAGCGAATATTTAAAAAGAGATCCTTTCTATTATGGACATCAGTTCCCTGTAAGTCTTCAGCCAAGAAGAACACTTTCCTGAAGGGTCTAAGAGAAATTCCCCAGCTCTTCTCCCAGTATAAATAACTTCTACTATGTGCTTGAGTGTCTCTGGGGGATTATACATAAGAAGGGGATTGGGTGTCTGATGGGTTTCCAGAGAGAGTTGGAGGGCATAGGTATGTCTGGCTACTTGATTCTGCATAGATTTGATTCTAAGATACCCACATACTCAGATTGAAGGGAGGGGTATTTTAGAGGCTAGAAACAGAAATTTTGGGGGTATTTTAATAGGGGAACTTAAATTGAGAAAAATATAGGAAGCCTATTGAGAGTTCAGAAAGAGTCAACTCTACAGAGCCTGGATTCAGAGATGATGTCCACCATGGATGTGACAGTCCAGAAAGAGATAGACCAATAGCCTTGGAAACAAAGGGAAAGGCACAGTGCTGTGCCTACAGGTAGAGTCAGCCTTCAAACCCAGCTGATGTTTATGTTGTTGGAAAACTCACAGAGAGAAAGAATACAGTTTTGGGGGTAGGGAAAAGAATCAGAAGTAGTAAATATGAGTGTCTCAGTTATTCTTCTCTCACTGCTGGGACAAATACCTGACACCCACAATGAAGGAAGGAAAGGCTTATTTAGCTCACAGTTACTGGAGGTTTCAGTCCATCCTTGGCTGGCTCCAAGGCAATGTGGCACAGGGGAGAGAGCATCCAGTTCATGGTGGTGGAACAACAACAAGGGCAACAGGCAACAATGGAGAGAAAGAGAGAGAGAGAGAGAGAGAGAGAGAGAGAGAGAGAGAGAGACTGTCTCTCTGTCTCTCTTATATTGCATTCAGGCTCTCTGCCTCAGGTTGGGCATAGCACTCACACCCGTAATCCCAACAGTACTAAAACCCATAATACCAGCCTTGGATCATCCATAATCCCAGTGGATCATGAGTTAATCTGAGACTCTAGAAGTCCCTGCCCCATGACCGCATGAGGCTTTGGGGGGACAACTAGACACAAACTATAACAATGAGAAACTATTTTATTAGGTTCAAATGTTTGAGGGAGAATACCAGGAGTCACAGCTCCTGAAAGTTTAGGAGATGAGGTGTGAGAGAGACTCTGAGTCCCAATAGACCCAATAGACCTCATCAGCCCCCAGACCATATACTAGCTCACAGAACATGCTTAACTAAGTAAATTCAAAGAATTGAAATTGTCCCATGTATATTATCTGACCATAGTGCAATGAAATTGGAAATTAATGGCAAAAGAAACCACAAAACACCATAAACACCTGTAAATTAAATAAAACCCTCCTTAATAACTAATGGGTCACAGGTGAAATTAAAGAAGAAATCAAACAATATATACAACTAAACAAGTATGCAAATATAACACACAGGAACTTATGGGATACAATGAAATCAGTCTTAAAAATGAAATTTATGGGGTGAATTCTCACATCAGAAAAACAAACAAACAACCTAATTTGCATGTCAAGCTTCAAGCTCAAAGCCCATACAATGGAGGAAATTATAAAGATCAGAGAAGAAATTGACACAATTGAGGCTAAGAAAATAGTACAAAGAATTAACAAGTTGCACAGTTGGTTCTTTGAAAGAATAAATAAAATTGATAAATCCCTAGCCAACTTTAACAAAAAAAGGAAAGAAAAAATTCAAATTCTTGCAATGAGGAATAAAAAGGGTGAAATCACTGAAGATTTTGAGCAAATTTAAAATATCATCAATACCTACTTTAAAAATCTTTACATTCATAGGATGGGAACCAGAAGAAATGGACAACTAGAAATGTATGAATTGCCAAAGGTGAATCAAAAAGATATAAACATTTAGAATAACCTAATATTAATTAATGAAATAAAAAATATTATCGGGCCGGGGAAATGGCTCAGTGGAATAAGCACTGCCCTGGCAAGCACAAGGGCCTAAGTTCAAACCCCGGTTCCACCAAAATAAAAAAAAAAAATATTATCAAAAACTTACTAACAAACAAAGGGCCAGGTCCTGATGAGTAGACAGCTTAATTCTATAAGAGAGGATGTAATGTCAATATTTTTCAAACTCCTTAGTGAAATTGAAAGGGAAGCAATTTTCTCTAACTCATTCCAGGAGGCAAGTATTACCCTGATATCAGAGAAAGACCCAACCAAAAAGGATAACTCTAAGCCAATCTCCCTAATGAACACAGAAATTGGAAAGACCACACAACTCACAATAGCATCCAAAAAGATGAACTACCTAGGAATCTAACAAAGGAAGTAAAAGGTATGTACAATGAAAATTACAGTGCTCTAGTAAAAGAGATTGAAAAAGATATCAGAAAAGGAAAGATATCCCTTGCTCATGGATGGGAAGAACAAACATAGTAAAAATGGCCATACTCTCAAAATTTTCATACAGACTAGATGCAATCCTAATCAAAACACCATTAGCATATCTCACAGAACTACAGAAAATATTTCTAAAATTCATTTGGAACCAGAAGAGACCTAGAACAGCAAAGGCAATCCTGAGCAACAAAGGCAAGCCAGGAGGTGTTATAATCCCTGCCTTTATATTATATTACAAAGCTACTGTGATAAAATCGGCATGGTACCTACAAAAAACAAACAAACAAACCCAAGATCCAGTGGAACACATTAGAAGATGCAGTCACAACTACAAACACACTCAGCTATCATATCTTTGACAAAGAGGCCAAACATGTTCACTGGAAGAAAGATAGCCTCTTTAATAAGTGGTGCTGAGAAAACTGGCTGTCCACATGCCGAAGATTAAAACTAGACCCACGTCTATCACTATTCACTAAACTAAAGTCAAAATGGGTCAAATATCTAAATATTAAAACAGAAATGCTAAATCTACTGGAAAACAAAGTAGGAAGAAATCTTGAAGATGTAGGTATTGATAGAGAGCTCATGAACAAAACCCAGAATGCATGAAAAATATTTCAAAGAATCAACAACTGGGATCCCATCTTATTAAAAAGCTCTTGCACAGCAAAAGAAATCACCAACAGAGTGAAAAGAAAATCCATAAAGTGAGAAAAGTTTTAGTCAACTGTACCTCACACAAAGGACTTCTATCTAGAACATATAAAGAACTGAAAAAGATCAGATCCCCTCAAATTCACAAAATGGGCATCTGAGATGAATACACATCTCTCAGATGAAGAAATATAAATAACAAATAAATACATGAAAAATGTTCAACATCACTGGTCATTCGAGAGAGGCAAATTAAAACAACACTGAGATGCCATCTTTTCCCATAAAGAATGGCTATCATTAAGAAATCAAACAACAACAAATGCTGGAAGTGCCGTGGGGGGGAAACCCTTCTCAAGGATTGGTGGGAGTATGGATTGGCACAACTAGTATGGAGACCAGTATGGAGATTCCTAAAAAAGCTAGGATCATAGGCTGCATTCTATACAGTTATTCCCCTTCTGGGTATCTTCCTAGAGGCCTTAAAAGCAGTATGCCACAGTGCTACATGTGCACACATATTTATAGCAGCAAAATTTTTAATAGTTAATCTTGGAAGCAATCCAAACACCTATCAACCAAGGAATGGATAAAAAAGATGTGGTGTTATTCAATGGAGTATTACTCAGCCATAAAAAGGATAAATTTGAGTATTTTATAGGTAAATGAATGCAAATAGAGACCATACTCATAAGTGAAATAAATCAGACTTATGTGTGTAAATATTATATGTTTCCCTGGTGTGAGAAACTGAAAGAGTAAATAAAGTACAAAATGTACAGTAGATTTTGTGAAATGGGAAGAAATTGCTTAAAAGGAAGAGGAAACCAGGATGGGTGAAAAGGGAAAGGACATTAGGGAAGAAGGAAAAAAAAATGCAAGTTGGTTATACTATTAGTAACTCTTAGCTCATTAAAAAGGAAGGTTTGTGCTAGTTTTTTTTTTTTTTTTTTTTTTTTTTTTCTGTGCCAAGGATTGAACTCAGGACCTTGCACTTGTCAGGCAAGTGCTTATCCTACTGAGCTATGTCCCCAGCCCTTGTGCTAGTCTTGATTGGAGAAATTTTATGCCTATATCTTGTACCCCACATAATTACTTAAAAGATAACAGGTAATGTATTAATCATTGCGATTGTCCTATTATTTTGTTATGAAATTTTGTTTTATCTTTCTTCCATAAAATCAAAATCAAAAACAAAAAAGGCAACTCATCAACCCTTACAAAAGCACCCAACATCAGACAGGCGAAGTAGGAATTTTCACTGGAATCCCTTAGGAAGTGAATTATAAACTTAAATGAAAGGCAACAGTGATTGATTTTATATGCTTCTAAGATTTTGATACCTTTCATATCACTATAGTTTAATTAAATACATCCTATTTTCTTTTTTTCTTTTTTTTTTTTGTTATTGGTACATGAGTAATGGTGAGAACATTCCTCACAAGGATATTAGGGTAAAGGAAAGGGGTTAAAGAAATGTTGATTTTAAAGTTTAACTCTTTTTTAATTTTTCTATTTTTTAAATTTTTTATGTATTTAGTACACGGTCTATAGGGTCTCACTATACAGATTGGACTCCTAGTGATCCTTCCTGCTTTTCAGCCTCCCAAGTGCTGAGATTACAGGTGTGTGCTACCACACCCAGTCTCAGTTGCTTTCTCAGCATGTCTCAGGGGTGGGGCCGGTACAGCTGGCCAGGATCAAACCCCCAGCCCCTGCATCTGCCTAAGCAGGTGCTTTAGTCTACTGAGCTATCTGGCTGTCCCTAAAGTTTAACTCTCTGTGCATAGAGTCAAACCAAAGAGACAGACTAATGCATAGTCTGGCACTGCCGTGCTTACTGGGTCTGCCAACATAGACAATAGGAGAACATGTCTGTCTATCGGGAAGATTTGGTCAGTCCACAGCAGCAGAAAAGAGTAGCCATGGAGACCAACTTGGCAATGCCTAGCAGAAACCATTCATCAGAATGAGTGCATAATTGGAGTTTATGTTGTTTGCTTTTTGGTGTTGGCAAAGCCACTATGAGCACAGATTCATGAAGTGTTGGCCAATAGATTTCCAAGATTTGCAGCTATTGGTAAGCTCTCTATTATACATTTGGTTCACATGCTTTATCTTAATCAGATTCAACATTTTCTAGAAAACTTTTGGATTGTTTTGTAACTTTCTAAGTAACTACGTCTATAAGAATAAGGTTTAATGCTAAAAACTAGGCCAAATCCAGTTTCTGGAATAGTTGTGACTCAGAGTTCATATATTTATAGTCTGATTATGGTTTAGATTCCCATGCAACTTTCTTTAAATGGCAGAAAGAGCTAGATGTGTTGATATTTATTAAAATGAGTTATCTTTTTTTAAGCTGCAAATTTGTTATGTTACCTTTATTATATGTCACAAATTTAGCTTAGGGAGTTTATTCCTGAAAAGAGATGGGTCCGTTCCTGGAATGCGGGAGTCATGGCCTCATTCTTGCTACTGTAGAAGGTTGAAAACCAACCAGGTGACAGATGCTCTACCATGAGCCTTAAAGCCTTTCCCCAGATAAGTAGTGTTTCCCTCTCTGGTGTTCAGATGTCACTTATACTCACATTATCTGCAAACAACAGCAAGAATGCTTAATACTAGAAGGCAGGGGGCATGGCAATGTGCTCTTTATTCTGGGCTGTGAAGACAGTAGGGTAGGCCTGGGACCAAAGGACCCATAAGAAGATCAAATCTGAGTCAGCATGCAAAAGGCAGAGATGTGTTTCTATAAGGATCTTTGTAGATGGATAATAATATTGGCGTCCACAACCACACACTTCTGTGCATCTTACTTTCAATTATCCAGGGATTGAATCAGTGGGGGCTTGGGAGTGGGCTCTCTTCTGTTCCTTACTGTCCATTTGGCACTTAAGCTACTAGAGGTTGAGGAGATGACAGAAACCAAAACCTGGTTGTATCGGGGTGCTGCTGGTTTGAAGAAAGTGTCTAGAGCAAGGTGTAGATTTTCTATGGGTTTAAGTGATGTACTTATTAAGCCTTTCTTATTGGCCCCAAGAATTAAGCTCTAATTTGCAAAATCTCTCTCTCTCTCTCTCTCTCTCTCTCTCTCTCTCTCTCTCTCTCTTCTTCCCTCTTGAAAAAGACCTTCTTACTTCATATTATCTATCTTTTACAAATGGGAAGGGAACAAGAGTAGAAAGAAACAAGAAGGCATGGGTGAGGAAGGGGACAGAAAAAAGAACTAAGGTAAGTTATGTGTGTGTACAAACTCCTCACAACACATGTAATCATTACACACTTCTAACTTATACTAATAATTTTTTTAAAAAAGAAATAAGCTCTGACTATATAACTGAGTTTCAGTATAGTTTTCAAACTTTTGCGATCATTTTTTTTTTTTTTTTTTTTTTGCATAGTGTTAGAAATTCTCTCTGAACTGTTTGTAATGTTCTCAGGGCTACCATTTCCAGAAGAAGTTGATAACATTTAGCATGTCAGCAAATTCATTTGCTTTTGGCAAAATTTTATTCATGACAGAGACAGGAATGCTTCAGAGGAGCTGAGGGGGTTGCTGAGAGCCAGCGAGGGGCAGGACTAGGTTAGCAAGAGGTCTGCAGGACTGGGGTAGAAGCTGCCTCTTTGCACCTTGCCCTAGGCCTGGAAGGGTAGGGGTCATGAGGATGGAGGAAATGCATCAACAGTGTAAGCGGAGAAGGAGAGGCACAGCACCATGTCTGGACTTTACCCACCAGTGACCTCCTTGGCAGGCGCTAACCTCCAAACATAGCATAGCCTTGCCGTCCACTGTTCCTTCCCATTTCCAATTGCTCTGGTGGCAAGAATGGCAACTCAGCCACCTAGCATAGGATTGTATGGTTCAGCCACAGTTCATACAGCATTCTCAGAGAGGCTAACAGTTCCAGCCCTTTCTTTACTGCTCTGTGTGTGTGTGTGTGTGTTTGTGTGTGTGTGTGTGTGTTTCAAGCCATAGGACCCTTACCTTTGTACATTCTGTTTGGAAATAACAGACAATTGGTTCCTATTACCAATTAAATGCTTAGGAAATTTCATTTTAAGAGACATAACTGAAAATGACATAAAAATGTCCAAACTCTCTCATTTAAAAATATCTCTACAAGTGAAGGCCTTGTATGATAATGTGTAAGAGCAACGTTACAACTGTATTATGAAGATTGCGGAAATAAAGCCTGGGAGAAAAGATGAAAGATCTTTAATGGGCCTCTCATGCTTTCGATGTGGGAAATTAACACTAAGCATCTGTGTTTCTAAGCTTCATTTTGGAAACATACCCAAGGACAGACGGTGCGGTCCTAATGTGGAGACAATATAGATGAGTCCAATTAGAAATTATTTTCATTTAGCATATTCAAGATTGACTGGTACATTAGAAAGCATAACAAATTTACCAGACAATAATTCTGTTAAATGTTTCCTTCTTGCTTTCTATTTCTCTAGTTGCCAGCCTCATATTCAGAGAGAGAGAGAGAGAGAGAGAGAGAGAGAGAGAGAGAGAGAGAGATTGAGTTTATGCCCTGGATTGGTTGTCAGTTACCCAAGATACACAGTTTTATACTGATGGTCCCCCATTGATTCATGTCTCCACTTGGAATTTTTTGACTTTACAATGTTGTGAGAGCGTACCTGACCACCAATCTGTTTTTCACCTTCACTACAATAAACTGAACATGATATCCACACTAATATAAAATAGACTTTGTGTGAGATGATTTTGCCCAGAAATCTGAGCATGTTTAAAGTAGGGTAGTCTATCATCTTCAGTAGCTTAAGTATATTAGATGTATTTCTGTATTATGGTGGTTTTTTTTGGGACATAATCCCATTATAAATTGGTTAACATCTGTATTAGATCTTAATTATGGGTAGAATCTTTATGTTGATTTTTCTAAAAACATGCAAGTATATATACAGGATGGCTGAGATGATTGTACTCATAATTTCCATCAGTTTTTTAAAAACTAGAATCTAATGTTTAGAATTTTCACCTTGACTAACTCTGTATGCTGATATCTGTGATCTGGGTAACTACATAGAGGACAGCAATGTGTAAAGCAAAACCCATGGTTGAATACCCCTCATCTTGGTCTTCTAATTGTGCATCTTTTCCAACTATCAATTATAATACTCTCTTTAAAATAAATTTTAAAAAGGACAAGGAAAAAAATGAAGATTTCTTGAAAGCAAGCACCAATATTCAACTATTTCCCCAATCATGCATAACTACCTCTATTAATCTGAGCAACAGATTTGATGATAAAAATACATAATATAACAACCATTGTTAATTAGCTCTTCCTGTTTTGAAAATCCATAACATAGGTATCGTTGTATGTTACTCTGTTTCTGTCTTTTTTTTCTATTTTTTTATTTCTGTTTTTACTCTTCAAAAAAAATTAGAAAAGAAAACACAAAATACTGTTTCTACTACTGACACGATGATGATAATCAATATCTATCATGTACTTCTCAAAGTTCTTTCTATGCAAAATCTCATTTAGTTTTATAATAGCCACATGAAACACATAATTATCTATTTTTTAGATACGGAAACAGAGCTTAAGAAAGGTTAAATAATTGCCTAGAATCACCGAGCTAGCAAGCAGTGGAATTAGAATGCAAGTCTAACCATCCAGGTTTACAATTTTGATGGTGACACTCATGGTTGGGTGATATCTGCTTGTGTTTTGGAGCACACCATCATCCCCCCCCCATTTATTCCAAATGCTGGTAACCTCGACCTCTTCCATGGATGTAATAGATACACTATGTACACCCCCAACAAATAACCATTCTTTTTGGTCTTATTTATAGTACGCTGCAAGTAGAATGAGATAACTAGAAGACAAACTACTAAAAGTGCAAGTAAGCCAATTTCTACAGCTTCTGTGTCCTGTTCCATTTAACATAGAGTAGTCAAATAGGATGGAGGTAGCTTTGATACCTTGTGGATTTCTCTTTTCTGGAGAGAAATGAGCCACAATGGAGGGAGAATGTGTGGCTTTGGAGTTGGGTAGACCAGGTTGAAAACTCGTTCTTTTACTATGTGACCTTGGGGAAGTTGCAGCATCTCTAAGATCCTCTATTCTTTCCTCTGCAAAATGTCTTTGTGATTATCTTGTTGGCAGCAGGGATGAAATAGCATTCAGCACAAAGCCTGGTACAGAATGAGAACATAATTAATATTAGGCTGTGTTTTATTTATGTTGTTTTCTACTCCGATAGTTTTAAAAGAGTGCTGTTGATTGTAGCAGAGGGTAATTAGGAAGGAAGCTCACAGAATATACTTTAGGCTTCTGGGGCTCAGTGTAGGATAGAAGTGGTCTACTGTGATGCAATTAGCGGCCAAGGCCAAAGGACCAAGGGAGGCTAAGATACATCAGTGGACAAATTTTTATGAAGGATCATCTCTGATAGGATGTGGGCAGGGGAGGGAGATGTAGTAAGCAGAGAGAAACTCACTTTTAGTAAGTCGCTATCAGGTGCCAGTTCTGTCGCTGAAACTCATTCCACTACTTTGCAGCAGCGCCTGAAATGGGACAGAGTCTCTAGTTTGCAGACCTCTGAATAGGGCTGTGAACATTGTACTGAAGTTTATAGATACATCAGATGAAAATGATGTGTTTTTTAATATTTCAGATGTCAATATTCATTCCAATAGAGAGAGCTACGAGATAAAGGCCCAGAAAAGGATATTTTTATTAATGCCAAAAAGTCTCTAATGTGACTAATTTCTTCTCTAAATATAAATTATGATGATGATTATTTTCTGGCTGAGAATCTCTCAGCGAGCCCCTAGGATCACATACAGCATGGGGACCCAAACATTCCAGTCCTTAAACAATCTCATATGAACTACACATTTGGGATATACATCCCTTAGCTCGCTAATCCAACCAGAAAATGAAATAAGTTACCACATCAGAAAGCCACTGTTCAGTCCTTGGAAGAGGAAAAGTATTTTCTGGGGACATTCTGCTTGGAGTTCATAAGAGGGTGAAGTAACCTAACAATAGAATCTCTATCCCCAGCCACCTCCTGACTAGGCAGTTCTACCTTGAACATCAAAGCCTCTGCATTAAAATTTAATTTGAATTTAAAATCCCTGACAGGGACCAACACTGGGGAGGCAGGGGTTAACCATGGAGATAATGAGGCCACTGCTGCCACTGCTGATTCTGTTGACAGTAGTGCGTCATCTAATGAAAACGGCGCTATAAATCTTGATGAGGGGCAAGCTAGAGTCTCAGGAAAGGTAATGACAATGAGGAGGGGCAAGAGCTCATGCCTCAGATGAAGAGGAAAATCAATACGATGCCCAGCCTGAGGAGCAGTCTGGGGCCTGGGCCCAGAAAAGGCTGACTGTGAGCTGTATCCACATAGGATGTCCTATCTTCTGTGGAGCACGCTACAGGGCCAACCATGTCTGCAGGGTCTGGGGGAAGGAAAAGAAGAGTACTAAGAAGCCTCTGCTCAGAGCCAGCTCTCTAGAGGCCTAGCGAAACACAGAACTATGACATGTCCAAAAGCAATCAGGCCACTCCCCAAATCCTCATCACCTACCAACCTCTGCCTGCCTGCTTTTCTCTGTTTTAGCAGAACAAACAACAACAAAAATTTTACAAATCTTCTCTGTATTATTTTGACTGTGACTCATACTACCTTAATGTGCTCTGCCTTTTTTCCTGTTGAGTTTGGTACAGTCCCTTGACTATGGTTCTTTCCTAAATAAGTCTCAAAGATCACTGGGTAAAGGATTCCTCAAAATGCACCACTGTCCAAAAAGAAATCCCAGGAGGCCACCATGGTGATTGCTCCAAATGGGGCTTCTGAGCAGGCTACTCTGGGCTCAGCCGGGAGGACGTGAAGATCAGCGGTGTCCTTGCAGCTGCGGCCGACGACACAAGAATTCTAACAGCCAAGAGCTCTCTTCGAGATTGCAGATAAGCGGTCCAGGCTTTCCCTATTCCAGAACCTGTGATGTTGGAAAGAGCTCAACACAATCGTGCTGGAGCAGAATCTTGCACTTTCAGTGGAGAAATGAGCCACGATTCCAGAGTGCCTAGGATGGCCTGCGTTGCCAGTGCCGAGTGGGCTCTGTCACACCGGCGCCATCTCTTCAGCTCTAGGACTTGGAAAATAGATTGGTGGTGGAAAAACATCTGGACATATACTTTATACTTGCCAGCATCTCAGAGGCCTCTATTTTTCTAGGAGTCACAAATCTGGTGGTACAGGAGATACTTGGAAAGCTTAAGAATTATATGTTCGAGGGCTCACCCTCAGAGAGGCTACTGTGATGACTTAGTGTGGCTTGAACATCAACACGTGGTTGCTTTTTATTATTATTATTATTATCATAATCATCATTATTATTATTTTAAATGCCCGAGAGGTGGCTATCACCTACTTGTGGCTGAGGGTTTTCAGTGGATATGGAAAGAAAACAAGACCGGAAAATGGGAAATAATGCATTTTTCACAGCCTAAGGCAGGGCTCCTCAACCCTGGCCCCGGTGACATTTCAGATCTGATCTTTCTTTGTCATGAGGAGCTGTCTCTGTGTCATAGAATGTGTGGCAGCTTCCCTGGCTTCTACCCACCAGATGCCAGTAGCACCTCTATTAGTCATAGCAATCAGAACGTTTCCAGACATTGCCAAATTTCCTCAGGGTGGGATACGGGGGTGCCAATTTGCCCACAGTTGAGATCTGCCGGATTAGGCAGTTGGAGGGGCCTAAGCATCTCAAGGGGTACAGTGAAACAGGAAAAAGTCATAGCCAACTCTCTGATGGCTGGTTGCAATGAGCTATTTTTCACCTGGTGATTATATTCTCTGACAAAAAATAAAACCCCTTTATTTCAGCTTGTTACCCTTGTTGTTGTTACAAGGAATACTCTGTAAGATAGGTAGCGGATCTGAAGAGTCTGTGAGCATGGCCTCTTTTCATGGCTTCACTGGGAGGCAGACACCTGCTCTGGGTATGGTATGAGCCAGCAAGCTCTGTGGGGCCCACATGCTTCGCAAACTGTCTGAGGCTCACCCCACTGAACCTGTGCATGGGCCACACATGATGTCTTCTCAGGCCAGACATGGTAGAACAGAAAATTTCTTTACATGTTCCTTTATTTTTAAAAAATGCTCCTTTATTAACAAAGGGAAAATAAAGATCAGGGAAGCATAAGGATGAAAATATTCAAGGTTGTCATTAGCAGAAAAAAGCTACCTTTCTCCTTTCCTTTGTCTTCATTCCCACTCTCTCCTGTTTCTCTCATTCTTTTATCATTCTCCTGTCCTCTCTTACTTCTCTATTTCCTCTTTCCCTTTTTATTCTCCTGTCTGTCTGTCTGTCTGTCTGTCTGTCTGTCTGTCTGTCTGTGTCTCTGTCTCTCTCTCTGTCTCTGTCTCTGTCTCTGTCTCCCTCTGTCTCTCTCTCTCTCTCTCTCTCTCTCTCTCTCTCTCTCTCTCAAAATCTATTCCGTTGGCTTGCCCGGCAACCTTATAGAAACTTCTCTCAAGAGGAGCCTATTGAGCTATGCTCTCAAATTGCCCCCAGAGCCCACTGGATACTCCTTCAGATGTCTAACAAGCGTTGAACACAACTGAGGTTTAGAGAGACACAGAAATCAATACTGCGGCTTCCACCAGTCACGCTGAGGGATTAGTTGTCCCAAGGAAAAGCACAGACAGTTGAATAAGAGAATCATGACTCTGAATACCCTAACAGGTTTATGAACTGGAGAGCAGCCTCTGGCCCGGATCACCTCCAGTTGGCCTGGAAGAAAAGGGAGAAGGGGAAAACATTCACTTAGCTCACTCCCCTTTTGTATTAATGAGGTCAAGCAGTGGACCTCAGGGGCTCACCAGTGGTACTCAGAGGAACGACTGAGGAGGCCAACAGGCAAGAATGACCATATGAAAAGTGGTGCTCAGGGGCTGTGAGCATTTCCCAGATTTGGTGGAATCAATGGCCGCATCCTCAAGAAGGGGCCAGCATGGAGGGCAGATCTGGATGTGAGACAGAGAAACGACCATGCCTTGGACCATCTGCTGTGGGTTGTTGACATTGAATAATGGTGGGTGTTTATATTTTAGAAATCAGGACTATGAGAGATCAACATGAGTACACAAATAATTCAGGGGACTCTCTAAGTAGACAGACTTCCACAGAAGTGAAAAGCAATGGTGATATTTAAATGACAACACCACTACCTTGACACAAGTGCAGCTAGAGAGGGCCCATTGCAGTGAGTTCACAAGCCCCTCATATGCACCTCCTTCAGGCCATGTTCTGGAAGCCACCCCAACACCTCACACATGTAGCACAGCTGAGCCTAGGGTGGGCCTTTCATCCAGGCAGAGCCAAAGGGCTAAATGATGTTGGTTTCAACAAAAGTAGAATCACTTTAAAGCTGGACCTACCGGCTTGAGTGAAGCAAAGAACTAAAGCTATTATCTGTATAATTCAAACCAAAAACCTACCTTTCTCTAAATTTATAGGACAATTTAGGTCCTAGCTGAATAATTCAGAATAAGATAATCACCTCAATTATTTAGATGACCATCTCGTCCCCTCATTTATTCCATCTCTCTAACTCAGATATGGAAAGTTGACAGCCATTAAGTCTCTCAACCAAGCCACACACAGGAGGCCACTGATTTGCAAGACAAAGGTCGTGTCCCCAGAAATGTGATGGTGGAAACCAATAAGGATGAGAAATTCACACAGAAGACATGGATGGGCCTGACTCAGCTAGTGGTGCCTGTCTACCTGCTCGAGGTTCAGAAATGACCCAGTATCAAAGTCATGGGCCTCTGGCGTACATCCTCAGTTGCCTGTTTTGTTGAGGGGCAATATGGGTGTCACTGACTCTGGGACTGAGGAAATCAGCATTCTTGGCCCCACTGAACCTGTAGAAGAAGCTTGTTGGGCCATGCTGGGTGGCTAAGGGGCTATCCAAATGGGGAATGGCATCATATAAGTGGTGCTGGTGAAGAGCCCACGAGATGCCTGACTGAATTGGCAGGAATCACGGGGGAAAGTAGTTCTTTCTCTGGGTGACTCCAAGACAATGGTGAGGTCACACAGCTGGCCTACCTTTACTATGCTTTTCTATCTGGGTGTCACGTGTGCACCTCCGGGTCCCTGCATGTCCCTGTTGTTTGTGTGCCCCTGGCTTTACATGCACAGATGTGGTGCTGTGTGTCTGTGGCGTCCAGGCCAGTGGGTTCAGATTTCCTTTGTGTGAACATTTGTTTGCCCGGTCCCATCCCCCACCTTCTCCCTGCACATTAACCTAAAATATGAGCGCATGCTCTGGTCTTGAATGTGTTGGCTGCTCCTGCGCCTGCAGCATCCCTGCCCCCTTCCTCCAGCCCTCTTATCTAAAGCAGCGTGTCACTGCAATTTTATGGTCAACATTACAGACTCAAGCCCCCCTTTGAACCAATCACACTGCACTGAATATGTTAAGGGAATCCAGGCTTTCTGTGAGGAGCCTGTTTCCTGAGCCGCGCCGCCTGACCTCTCTAGAGCAGCCTCCATAAATCTGCCTCACCTGATGGGAGATGGGCTTTTTAGGATCTCTCAGGGTGCTTTGAGGTAGCACTTCTATGAACTCCTTGCCACAATAAATAATGCTACCTGCAATATGTCTTTGGGATGTGTCAGCAGTGGCTGTCCTGCCATGAATTTTTATTCTTGTGCCGTCTGGAAGATAGATTCCAGATTCAGCATTTCCCCGCACTTAGTGTCAGATCTCTTTACCCCCTTGCCCCAGCAGAATGACAAAGACCACAAATAAAATAAAGTAAAATAGAATAAAATAAAATAAAAATTAAAGAAAAAGCAGCCTAGGAAAAATGGCCCAAGACCAGAGGAAGAAAATCACATCCACCTTAGAACAGAGAGTAAGCAACCTATCTGATGGCAGTGCTAGGTGAGAGGACGAAGGCCATAATGGCTAGTTCTGGAGTCCTCAGGAAGGAAGCAATTGATGAGGAAAAGATGGAGAAAGGGATTCTCTACCAGGTGAAGTTGTTGGATAAGAGGAAAGCCCAAGTAAGGGGTCAATAGCCCATTATAAAGGAGAAGGAGCGAAATATTTTCAAACATCAGTTAGGTCGTCATTATACTGGGAAGATTCTAGGCCAGTGACAGTGAACCTATAGCACATGTGCTGTAGGGCTGTTTGTATCATTGAAAGCTCTGAAAGATTCACCATCACAGTTAGGGAATTGGCCCATAAAAAGAAGACAATGGATTCAGAAATAGCCTAGAGATGACATCAAAGGTGAGTTATTATGTTTTGGACGCTGGAGATGAGGAGGAAAGACAGTGCTACAGCTTAGGAATAGCAACCGCATTTCTTCCCAGATTTCACTGGTTTGCATGTCTCTGCTGAGCTAGAAATGAGAGCCCCCCATGGCTGTGTGTTTTCCCAGTTACCATCTCTGCAATTCTAGCTCACCTGGCAGGGCGGAAGCCAGCACTCACCACTGTGATGCCCAAGAATTTCCGCTTCTTTGAAATTCCCCAAGTCCCAGGAAGTTTCTGCATTAATAACTTGCCAGCCATATCCATTACGGGGAGAGAAAGCGCAGGAATCGAAAGAAAGCAAAGATGGCTTTGATATGTTAACATCGCATGATGGTAGATGATTTCATTTTATATGCTGCTTCCGCTTTGGAGAGAATAAAATTCAGCAGCCTGGCAGGAACAATGCTCAGGCCTGGTTTCTGTGTGCATTGAGATTCACACAATCTCAGACTGATAACTGAGCCCAGAACTTCAACAGATTTCTACGTTAAAGCCCGAATGTGATGCGCATTGGAATCAAGGGTGTAAGGATCTTATAATGCAGACCTCGGCTCAGCTGGAAAGGATGTGGCCTGAGATGCGGCTGTTAGATTACTGATGCTGCTAAAACTATTGGCCCAAATGTTGAGGAACAAGGTTTTGGGTTCTACCAAGTTTCTAATGTGAATAATACTGCTTTCCTCTAAAGTAGATAGGTTGGGATCTCAACCCAAGAGAAATCCAGTCTGTTCCTTTGCCCTTTACCTTGTATCTTCAGTTCTTTCTTTACAGATTACAAAAATCAATAAATACCAGAATGGTTTCAAAAGCTGTGGTAGTTTCAACATTTGCAATTTGCCCCCAAGTGAAATGGATCATTTCATGTGGAGGCCATGATAAGAGTGTATTTGAGGTTCCTTGTGAGTGGACAATCAGGAGCAATGGGCCTTCTGGTTCAGCAGTGATAAGGTGTGAGGCCCTACCAAAAGGGAATAAGGCTGCTTATGCAGAAGACCAGCCTTGAAGGGTGGCCCCCTCAATAAGGCATATCCCACAGTCAACGCCATATCGTCATTTCTAGCCTTCTGGGGGCATTGTGACAAGTGCCAACATTCCCGAGAGAAGGTTGTAGGGTTAGGTGAAGACTAAGAGGAAACCTTCACTGATAGCCAAGTAGGGGTCCCCCATGAGTTGGAACATGGGGAGATTCCACATATACCAACCAGCTCATCTCAAGACAAGAGTGGCAAGACCATGATATTGGCAACCCAAAGTGGAGGTGATTAATAACGTCATGGGCAAATGTATTTTTTGATGACAAATTAAAATTGTTCATGGTTAATACAATCTTTGGAGTGTGAAGCAGCAGAACTTCTCGTTATATCCCAACATGTGGAAATAAAGCAGCTAAGTATACAGAAGTTCCTGTCAGTCAAGTTGTTTGAGGCCAAATATCATTCACATGATCACTCGTTTGTAAACTGGGCTTTCTGCCTGCTGAATACCTTTCAAAAACAGAAGCTCTCTCCTAATTGCCTGGGCTGACCTATATTTAGCAACCTGAAATGTGCTGGTGGAGGGGAAGAGCCAGAAAAATGTTGGAGTTAATCACTAAATCAATCTGGGCTGACCTCATGAGGACGGTGAGCATCGAAGGTTGTTGGTCAAGGAGCTTTTGGAGGCTGGACTTGAAAGAACTCTCTTGTTTCCCTGAAAATGGAAAAAAACCCTGCTTCTCTCTGCAAAAACATATTCTCGGAAGAGAATCTGGTTCATTGTAGGACAGTTCTTTGATTCCCTCATGCCGGTAGCCTGGTCAAGATTGACTTTGTTTTGTTTTGGTGACCCTCGAGCTCCCCTGTGGCCTCCAATAGCCCTCCAGAACATGGATGGAGAAATAGGGGTCATTTGCTGATTCTCAGGGGAAGCCTAACTGCAAGGTCTTCCTTTGCTTCCCTCTTCACCCTTGGCCATCTTTCCTCCACTGTGATATCTTTTGGATTTCTTAGTATCCTGGGTCAAAAATTCATGCTTTAAATTTTCCATCAAATTTTGTACCCAGAGCATGATGAGGATAATTTCCTAAAAGTTCAGAGTTTGAAAAATTGGAGGACAGCACAAAAGTCTTAGGTATTATTTTTACTTTAAGGGAATGGTGTGGTGACATTTGCAAACGAGCACCAGGTACTTTGAAGATTAGCAATTACCTTTACAGGAACATGGAATAGAAAGTTCAGGAAGCTCCTGGGTTCTGAAGAATCACTCCCAGTTCCACATTTGCCAGCTCCCAGGACTTCTGCAGCCCATAAATGGTGGCTCAGCTTGAATACTAAGGCATATAAACAATTAACCAGGAGGAAGTATTTTAGAACTGTTAGAGAAAGTTACTGATCTTTTGATTCCTGCAGAAAATACTTGTCAGATAAGCGAGTAATGGAAAAATCTGCTATACTTTCTGAGATTTAGGTTTGGATGTGTAACTAATTAATTTTAAGCTATAGGAACTGCAAACAGATGTGTGTTTATGTATTATATTAATTTTTATAGCAATAAACTAGGAATTTAGGATGGTAAATAATAATAAAGCAATCACTTTTAGGGATTTCTCTATATTTAAATATACTTTGAGTATATTTCTTGGAAGATATATAACAATGAGATATCTTGACCTGCAGGAAGTTTATGTTTTAATTGTAAGGATGGGGGACTATGTTACTAAAACAGAGATGCACACATAGGCAGGATTATGTTACAAAAAGAACTAGAAATACACAAACAGATAGGTGTGAAATGATGTAACACGACATGATCCAGATTACACAATCAAGAATTCAGAGAGGTGGACTATGGATGAAGGATCTAAACCCCAAGAAATGCTTCTCACTTCTAGAAATTGTGTAGGAAGCAGGGAAAGGCTTTCACTCCTGGGGTTCCAAGGAGATTGGTCCTGAGCAGTGGACTATGCCCACTGGAATTGCAGAGGTCAAGTAGGATGGTCCTGGGAAGGTGGCTTAGAGTGATGCTGACAGTTTATTAGCAGTGAAAGAAGACACAGCTAGTTATTTTCAAGCAGAGGAGGACTCAAATGGGAATAAGTTTCAGCAAACAAGGGATGGTGTCCAGCACCTTCAAGCATGCAGTCCTGGGAGCTTGGGATATAGTATACCCTAAGAGAGGGAGTTAGAACTTTTGCAGCCAACCTGTAGGAAAAATAGGGCTTAACAGAGGAAGTTAAGCTCTATTTGCCTACTATGAAGTAATTGCTCATAGTAAATTTTAAGATGAAAAATCAAAACTGTATATAGAGTACAATCCCAATATTGTCACAATGAAAGCACGTAAACACATACCATATCACGAACTATCCAAAGAACAGGACTGGGAAGAAGTCACCAAAATGCTAGCAATAGTTATCCCCAGCCTTTTTTTATATTTCTGAAATATCTTTACCCTAAGCATGAATTAATTTTCTAATAAATCTCAAAGACTACCATGATTTGAAACACAGGCCAAATCTAAGATGAAACATACCTGGATGAAGAGACTCTTCAAATGTCAAAGGTAGTAGGAAGATGGTTTTTCTTATGATCGATTAGTGTGTAAAGGCGGTGAGTCCCCTGAAGCTCCCAATGAAACAGAAGGTACCTAATGATAGTGTTAACAGACCTACTGGAAACTTCGGACGCCTTAATGAATAATAGTACCAGGATAAGGCATGCATCAGTCTTTTGTGGGGCCAGTTTGCCCATCTGGACACCATAGTGTGTGACACAGTTTAAAGAGGGGGTGACTGACAACTTGGAGTAGGTTCAGATGAGAGCAAATGGGGAAAGAGGGGTCTGGGAATTGTGTTATGTGACAGAAGGGTGAAGGAACTGGAGATGTTTAGTCTGATGAGAAAAACGGTTAGGAGAGATGTGAGAGCTGTCTTCAGACATTTGCAGGCTGTCATGTGGGAGAGGGAAAAAAATGTGTCCTGCATGGGCCCACATCACGGAGCTAACACTAGTCACTGATAACAACCGAAGATTTATCCGCTCTCACCTAATTTCCAAATGAAAAGAGAAACCTTGTCTAAATCAAAGAGTTGGCCAAAATAAGGTGGCTAATTTGGGAAGTCATAGTGGTCCTATCACATGACAGCACATCATGGCCAGTACAGGGAGGACAGCGGGTGGGAAGATGAGAGAGAAATGTTGTTTCTGTTGTTGGGCATCCCTGGCACCAAAGGCCCAGCCTGAGAACTAATGCAAGCAACCGCCGTTCACCCAGCACTGTGCACAGGCCCTGGGCCAGGACTGGTACCAAGGCTTCAGTGGCTTGGTCTAACTTGCTCCTTGCCCACAGCCACTTTGTAAATAAGCTGCTCTCCTACATCCACCCTGTTTGCCTGATGGGGAAATGCAGGCCTTGAGCATTGTGCAGAAGCTTGCCCAAGGCCAACAGCTAGTAAATACATCAGATTCTACAATGTTAGTAATAATATTCATCATTATCACCCTAACTGTAGTAGCAAAGAATTGCCTAATGCTTCCTGTGTATCAAGTACAATTGAACATAGATTTCCATTTGATAGATAAGACTTGGGGATGTTTCTTGAAGCCAAAATTGCATCAAATTCTATAGTGATGCTAATGACAGTAAGCATCATTATCATCATTATAATTACATCTACAAATGCTTTGTTCCCATTTTACAGATGAGAAAATGTAAAATTGGGGGGCTTGTATGTCCTGCTCAAGGTCACATAGCTCATAAGTGATAGAATGAGGTTTGAAACTTTGTGTTTCAGATCCCCTAGTGGCACTAATACTCCTTATTGTCATCATTATTGTCTTTTACCCAGTCATAATAATGACACAGATCCTTATGCGTCCCATACTATATGTCAGGCAAACATAACAGCTTGTTGAGGTTGCATGATGATTAATTTTATGTGCCAATGTGGAATGCATTTTTGGATGAGATTCCTATTTAAATTGGTGAACTATGAGTCAATATATCATGCTCTAAATGGTGGGTGGGCCTCAGCCAACCAGTTGAAGACATGATTACAATAGAAAGCTTTCCTCAGAAGAGGGTGTTTCTCATTAGACTGTCATTGGCTCTCCTGGGAATAGTCTGCCAGCTCACCCTGCAGAATTTGGACTTGCCACCTTTTTTAATCCTGTGAACCAGTTCCTTCTAGTAAATTTTCTTCTCTGTCTATACACAAGCAATTGGATTGATTTCTCTGGAAAAGCCTGACGAATAGGTATGATCACTACCCTCACTTTAAACAGGAGCCAGCAGACCCAGAGGTACCCAGTGAGCGGTTCAAAGTCCTGCCATCTGGCTCCACAGGTGGTACTCCTATAGGACATTCTTTAGAGCTCTTTGGTTTTTCAACTGCTGCCTATCTTATAGTTAAGAGACCTGAAATTAGGGAACAATAGAGATAAACTTGCAAGACAGCAGTTGCCAGCTAAAGACAAAGAACACCACCCTTAGGCTCTTCCCTGTACCAAATGGCCATTGACTTTTCCTCTCAAATTGGAGATGTTTCTTAATATTTGACAGATCAAAGGCAAGAAGATCCGCTACCTTTCCTTCTTCCCAGTGATGTTCAATTTGATTGCAAAGGCTCTACCCAGCAGTTTTCACTTTCTTGTAAGTCAGAGGCAACTCTTGTACCACCTCTGAGCTCTACCCTCTTCAGATAATTTGTGCTTCAAATATAAAATGTTGAAAGTAACTGAAGTAAGTGAAGTCTCTTCTGGGCTTTTCCTACCTGGTGAAAGTGCATAAGTAACACGTATTGTTATTTTGCCAAAGGTTTGAAGTCTTGTCCTGATTTCAGCAATTCCTATGGTAAACTTTCTCCCTTTTAAATTATTAACCCTTTTCTGGATAGGAAAAGCCCTCTCACTTTCAGTCTAATTTTACTTTTGCCAGATTTCTCTGAACACCGGTATCTCTTTGGACCATCCACAGTATATTCTCTTTTGGTGGTTCGTCTTTCACATAATTTCCAAACAAAATGACAACACAGACAAAAGCAGCACAAAAACATGCCATGGGACTAGGTATTGAAGAAAAGGCATTGAAACAGACCCAAAACAGAAATACAATGGTTTTATTATATGAGCTTTCAGTTGCAAAGGAAAAAAAAAGAAAAAAGAAAAAAGCAAGGTTAGCAAAAGAGGGAAGAAAAGCAAAATGTCTACCAAACGCAAAGTGCCTAAGGAAGTGGTTTCTTTGTGCGCATCCACATCTGCTCAGAGAATATTTCCCTATGAGGGTGTCATTTGCCCACTCCAGTGAGAAACTCTCAGAGCGCAGCCTCCTCTTTTTCTTGGTTGTTTCATCACAAAGAAGTTGGGTGACAAGGGAGAAACAATTCCTTAAGCTTTTAATCTAATAAAAATTTAAGATGCTCTATAAAAGACAGCAGGTCTTCTAGCCCAGGGAGCAGCTGCCATTGTAGAGCCATTATTATTATTATTATTATTATTATATTATTACTACTACTATTATTATTGTTTTGAGACATGGTCTTGCTATGTAGCTCAGGTTGGCCTAGGAATCACTGTGTAGCCCAAGCTGGCCTTGAATCCATGCCTATCCACCTGCCTCAGCCTCCCGAGTGCTGGGATTACATGCATGCACCACTACCCTCACCATGCAGGGCCATTTCTTGCAGTGAAATCCTGAAGTCAGTGAATGTCACCGAGGAACACTGAGCTGGACATGAAAAAAGACAGGTCTCAAGGAATAAAGCTGAAGGCAACAGGATACCGGGCTTTGGTTATATGCATTTGTTGCCTCCATGTCTTGAGCTCTCCCTAGATCTGCTTCTGCCCATAATCCCTACAGTTCTCCGCTATTCACCTTGAAGTTATCCCTTGTACTGAGCTTTTTCTGCTACCTCCAACTTACCATGCCCTGTTCCTTCTCTGATCTCCTCTGGTTTAGGTACTCAGTACCACTCAACCCAGTATTTACTAGAAACTATTTGGCATTCTCCTCTATGCACCTAGCTCTTTTCCACCAAATGCTCTATGTGCCTTGAAAGACACGATCTTGTCATAACTTGCTGGAGATTAGACAGATCTTCACTAGATCTAGAGCTTTGTCAAGCTCCACAGGTTCTTCTGATAAAGCTGCCTGCTCTGTGTCCCTCTCTGCCTCCACTTCCAAACAGGTCCTGCGCTTAGGGTTCCACATTCCTGATCAGATAGCACAAATGCCCAAGGCATAGTTGCGCAGAAACATTACGCTATGGGGGAGAAAACAATTGTTTTGCTCAAAATTCTTGATTTCTTTTCTTGTGCTGAGAGTCAGAAATGAGTGCAAGAGTTACCCAGCTGATTTTGGTATCTGGCACTTTCCTGGGATATGCAGACATTTTACTCAAGCTGTAGGAGCCTTAGCCAAGGGCAGGGAGCACTGAGATTAAGCAGGGCTCTTTCTAATAAACGCAGGAGACAAGAGCTGGGCAGGATCAGAGGATGGGAAGAGGTGATCAGATTTTCATTTCTCAGCTGTATATTAGGGGATGAAGATTATGCTTGGGGGCGCGTTTGGAAATAACCATGGTATTGATGAGGGGTGGAGTCTGGTTGTATTACTACTGCTGAGGTTTAATCAGTTCCCTCAGAAGAAATAAAAGAAGAAATTCTTAGGCCTCAGCATAGCTTTTCCTCTCCACAGAAGCTGGAGGCTATTGTTCTGCTTCCGTATTAATCTTGCTTTCCACTGGCACCTGCTAATGGTACCTGGCAGAGCCATAGACGTCGCCAAGCCCCTCCTCCCTCCAAGTTTATTTATTGTGGCTATTTTACCAGCTATTGGCTCAACACACTCCACTCAAATATTCATCATTTAGCTCTCTGGGTAAATCGTATTTAATCAGCACAGGAGAGAAAATAGCATAATTATAGATGCCGGATGCCATTACACTCAGAAGAAATTAAACCCTGTCTCAAGCCAACCAGCGGTTGTTCTGATTGCATCACCACTGGGGTTACGGGGAGGTTAGTGGCCATTTGGGGCAGTGGTACCACGTAGGCTGCCTGACCCAGATGAGCCGTAAGGAGACCCACTCGCGTGCTCACACATTCACAGCATCCAGAACTCATCCCACGGCAGCCAGTAAATTAATCTTTTATTGTTCTGAGAATGTGATGAATGAGTGGGTAATAAAGCAAGGTTCATGCATGGAGACTAGGGGCGGCAAATAAATGGAGCCAGAGACTTCCAGTCCTGAAAGCGGAACAGAGGGCATTCCCATTCCCAGTCTTTTCCAGAGCACTTTCTGCCAGTAGCCTGAGCGAGAGTCACAATTAAGGGAAAGGAACAGGAAATCTTTACAGCGAAGCAAATGCATCCACTGGGAGTTTGTGAGTCCTTACAGGGAATCGGCTTATGTCTAAAGGATGGAGAGGAGGGAGTCACCCCCGAGGTGTTCCCTAGCCTTGTGTGCGAACTGAGCAGACTGCGCTCATCTCACAAGTGAAACTTTCTTGTCACTACTACTACCAAGTTGTTTTTGTCTGGGGAAATGGATTACAGGGAAGGATGCAACAGCCCAGTAAGAGGATAAGATCAGAGCCCTACCTGCTTTCTGCTTGTGGAAACGGGCTCCTGGGAAAAGCTGGAAACTTGGGGTCAGCTGCCTCCCAGCCACTCATGGCCTCAGCCTCTTCCCATACATATCCAGGGCCACCTGCGCTTGTCCAACTGATAGGATAAGAGTCACCTTTAATCTCATGACACAGCTTCTCTCTCCTAGCCCTAAACCCCAGGTCAGTTTTCTCATTTGCTGTAGAGTGCAGTTTGCAAAAATTCAAAAATGTCTAAAGATGCAATTATGCTTTACTTATTACTATTGGGTGACTGGTTTTTTTTTTCTTTATTATTCTTTCTTTTGGCTAATAATGCTTTTGAGGTTTGGCTAAGTAACTAAGAGGAAGGAGGTCTCCTTCTGGTCCATCCTGCTGCTGACAATTAAGAAACCTCAAAGTAATTTTTGAAAATGTCAGCGTCTCATTTAGCAAAAGGATAAATAATAAATGAAGCGTAATCACTGTCCTGTGCTGGTGGTACAGCTTTGCGGTGTCATTAGTAAACTAACGGTATAATATCTTTGTGTCACAGTTTAATTATATCTTGTAATTAGTTTCAGCAATGGATTGCATGGAGTCAGGCCCCCTGAGCTAAACAAAAGGTAATAGAACTTTCAGCGCCCCTGCATAAATCAATTATGAAAGTGTCCTGTGTTATTTGAAGCTTGTTTGCTGTAATTTTATGCACAAAGCTGAACTGGTCCTTTTTGCCCATGGAGGGCAGTTCACCCCACCTGACGCGTGCCTGCAGCTGAGCCTGCGTGGGGCCCTTGCTTGGTCTCGCCCACCGGTGCTCTTGTCAGGACCAGCTCAGCAGTGAGTGGCACAGAAGGGCCATGAGTGGAAGGAGCCAGGAGTTGTGCAGGGTGGGGGCAGGGGATGCATGAGGGCCAGGGCAGGTAATAGATGCACCATGTGCAAGAGAGCAGGGAATCAAATGGGAAAAGATGTGAGGGCCTGGAAGAATGATTCTTTATGCTTCCCCGAACAAAGATGAGAAGGTTAGGAGCATCAAAGGCCAAGCATCGTTGATGAATATGGGCAGGCGGACACGATACATGTCCCTTTATCATTCGTCTTTTCAACAGCCTGCGCTCCCCACGCGGTTGGAATTGGAACCAGCGCAGGGTACTTGGCAACAGGGAATGGAAAGAAGCAGCCACATCTTTAATTGGGTCTAATTCGGGTCCTACAGAGCTCAGAGACTGTAAAGGGCCTCTGAGCATCGTTGAGGGCTAGCTGTGGTCACCAGGCCCAGATGGGAGAGTCACGGAGTCCCGCTGGGGGAAGCTAAGAAGAAACTCAGGGGCGGGGGGGGGTTGGTGAAGTCCAAATGCCACCAATACGTGTGATCGTCTCCTTTTTGATCAAACTGTAAGGCATGGCAGAGAGTGGGGGTGGGGTCCACATTCAAAGTCCTCACCAAGTCCCCTTTGAAAGTAAGTCCAGTGCCATGCTGGCCTTCCTGTTTATACAACAATTTACAGGTTTAAATGAAACCCCGCTTGAAAAAGCAGACCGAATCTTCCCATTGTGAGCACTTCAGCAAATTTAACAAAAGAAAGAGCCCAGGCGAGGAAGAGAGAGGTGGGGGGGGAGGTCCAGTCCTCAGACTGGTGTGCTGTAATCTGGCTGGTTGCTATGGTGACATGATGGCTTGTTCACATGGCAACATACCTTAGGTCCACTATTAAAATGATGAGAGTGAACTCGGTTGCATTAAGGAGAGTGTGCTGTATGCTAAAGCGAGTCTTTATCTCCAGAGAGCACTGGACAGAGACTAGCATCCAGCACAAATGAGGGAGTAAAGGAGGAGGAGGAAAAGGTTGGAGGTCTGGGGAAAAATCGCAAGGATACAATAACCCTGAAAAAAAAAAAAGATCCTCTGCTCTATGTCTCCATTGAGGGCCTGAGAGTCAGAATATGGGCAAAGAGTTTTGCTTGCTATGGGATTCACTATCCAAATCAGTCCATCGGGCTAATGACTCCCTAAAAAACACATTCCAAGGGAACCTGTTATATCTTAGCTTTAAAAAAAAACATCCACAGTAAACCCAAGCTATGGGCTGCTGCTGGAATGAATAACCAAGTGACCATACTTAAATAAAATACTCTAATAACAACGAGGGTGGCAAATTACACAGCATTTATTTATTGAATATGAAAGCCCATTGACAACCATAGATCCACACCATATCCCATTAGAACTGGTGGGGAGCATTTCCTCTGGAAGCCTGGCTTCATGTTTCTTTAACATAGCGACAATTTTTCCTCCTACAGACGTCTAGGGGGTGGTAGTAATGCTGTAGATATTATCCCAACAGCCTTCTCTCCCTACCCGTGCTGGATTTCTTTCTGTTGTTTAGCAGGCCTGGCTGTAGCATGCATAAGAGACAGCTGGGAATTACAGGGCTATATAATCCTCCTGTGGGCTCCAAGTGATATCATAAACCATGTGGGGGAAGCCCGGGCCCCTGAAATTCCTACTCACTTTAACTTAATGCCCTCTCACCTTCCCATCTCTCTATGGCTTACTGTGCTTTATTTGAAAATCTCATTACCATAAAGCAAAGGGAAGCTCATGCAAGCTGCCAATGTCTCCTGGCTTGGAGACACAGTGAAAGATGAGTTTGACATTAGTTTGGCTTTTGATGACAATCAGGTAGGAATCAGAGGGTCCCATTCTACTGGTTCCATTTTGCCAATGGCTCCAAATGCACAAGTGCTAGCAGAGGACCTGCATTTCAGGAGCCCCTGTACTGGCACAGAAGAGGGGACACAAAGTACTGAGATCAGCAAAAGGGGCTGAAGACCATGACAGAGAGCAAAGACAAACACACTGGTAACGTCTGTTCTCCACTCCAACCTTATGCTTATCTTAAGTCTGAGGCTGTAGAGCATGGCTCCCTGGTATTTTCAAAATTTATAAGCTTTGTCTGCCTTGTAAGTCTATCTGGAGAGGCAGGACTGTTGAGGGGTTAGGGCCCCGAATTTTGTAGTAGAGATTGGCTTTGTCACCTGCTAGCTGGGTGACCTCACCGAGCCTGTTTTCTGATCTGCAAAGTAAGGGTATAATCATGTCTTACCTCATTGGTTTGTTGGGAGAATGACATGAGGTAATGATTGGAAATGCATATACTCAACTCAGAATACTTACATTTTATTAATTGTTATTCCCTATGGGCCTTGCCATTCAGTGGCAGACAAAGCTACTGCAAAGGCAGTTTTAGCCACAGGGAAATGTATCATCTTCTGCTAATCAACTCTCAAACAACAGGCAAATGACCTTTACCCCAATTTTTAAAGAACCCAAGGTAGCACACAGCTCCAATGTGTTGATTCAAAAACTTTCTTCCCTAGATGCTGCCAGAGATGTGAACTTGGCTTACAGTTCAACTTAATTTCTTCTACTATATGCTGCTCCTTATGTTTTTATATTGACTTCTAACACAGTACTTTGTCCCTGTACCCCAAACAGTGGGCAAGCTCCTCCTTCTCCTCCTAGGCATGGTAAACTGTGTAGGGTAGGGGTGGGGGTGGGGAAAGAGAGAGAGAGAACTCTTGGTATCTCTCAACTTTCCATGACAGTTGCCTCCTGTTTCCTCCTGAGGACCAAAATAATTACAAAGTGTACGAAATCGTTAAGCACATAAGAATCCCAGAGGTAGAGGCAGAGAATAAAACTCATGATTTCCCAACCCAAAGGCATCAAAGCCCAGCCCTCACAGTTCATTTGCTTCCCTCTGCTTGCACTGACTTCACCAGGGAAGCAGGCAGCATTAGCCTCACACACACAGCTCGGAGCCCTGCCTGGCCCACCAGCCTGGGCCCGGTATGCATAATGGAGATGCCAGGCATAGAGGAGCCGAGGCACAGCCGAAATCAGCTAGAACATGCTGGAAAGAAAGAAGGCATTTGAATTCTCATGACTATTTTCTTGTAGCTTACGATATGCTTTTCACACATTTAATGGTGAGTGCAGCTTGGTTTAGGGAAACTTCCCATTTGTGTGCATCAGAACAGAACAGTAAGGTTATGCAGCATGTCTCCACATATGGTCCCATCAGGTAGCGTGATGATAAAAAGAGTGTGTTGAGGTATTGAAATCTGAATAGGAAACTTAGAAGAGGAGGTTCTACAGCTGCTGCCACATAGCGAGTGCACACACATTTTTTTTTTTTGCTTCTAGTTTCTCCTGTATGTGGCTGGATGCTGTGTGGCTGGTTCTCTCAGAACAGCCCTCAGCACATGCGGAGAATTCCACAAAGTATGTTGTGCTTCTTCCTAAAACTCACATCCTGTTCATTCTTTCTCTCACTCCTGAATGCCTACTAACAATTACAGAATCCCCTTAAGCATATTTCAGAGCCCTAAGAAGAATGAGAGATTTTACCTTCAAGGAGTTTATAGTTTGCTTGGAAATTAGACATCCCCATGTAAAGAGTAATGCATTTAAGGAGGATAAGGCCTCCAATGGTCTAGGTGGTGTAGGTCTTAAGATAAAAAAGGGATTGAGAAGGGGTGGAGGCTCTAGGGAACTAGGAAATAAGGAAGGAGGTCCACTCTGTGTGTCTAATACTAGTGAAGACTCAGAGAGACCAACTAGACATTTTGGGCGAAGAAACAGATGAGGCAGGCTGTGGGCCCTGAGACTCTGCCTCATCTCACAAAGGGCATCAGCTGCCAGCAGATATGATAGGCCAATTTGTAGTTCAGCAGATAAGTAAGAAAATGCATGGGTCCACTGTATGTCACAGTATCCTCCCATGGAAGGCCATGCCTGTTTACCTTGGGGAAGTCCTCTACGGGATATGGTGTGGACCCGTGTGTGTGTGTGTGTGTGTGTGTGTGTGTGTGTGTGTATGTATGTTAGAGATGGTTCAGGTTGATGTGGACCCAGGAGGAATTCCAATGGGAGGCAGCATCTAAATTTTGTAAAGACCAGAGTGGCTGCCAAGAGCCACATGTGGCCAGACTGGGTCTACTGCGGGGTAGGAAGGAGGGGACTAATGTTCATGGTAGCAGGTGAGTCAGTGTGGCGTGTTGAAATGCACTGAGGGATTAGGGATGATACACTCATATTTTTTTTCCTCTGTCAGTTTCATTCTTAGAGGTCAAGACACTTGGCTTATTTTTAGTTTTGACAAACCAAACCAAAACAATATTTTGAGCATTAAAGAGTGGTAGGCACTGTTGTGATGTGCCGCTATTTGCTCTCTTTCACTCCCAGAGACTTGAAGAGTTGCATTTGCCACCTATCTCGAAGGAAGTCATGGCCGTGTGATTTGACTTGACCAAAAAGTAAAAATGGATGCACGACACATGCCTTTTGGGTTGTATCATTTAATTTTCAACATGAGGCCCTCTTGAAGTTCCTAATCCTGTTGTGATAGTTACGGAGGCCTATGTTGAAAATACAGGGGCCAGGGTTACTAAGGATACGGGACAACATCCCAGTCATCTGGACTCTCAGCCCAGGGAAGAAGATATTATTAGTTGAACTGTTCCTCTCATCCTGATACATTTATTGAAGGCCTAAACCTTCAGAGTCAGAGACTTGAAAGAGGTGATTATGTCAAAAAAACAGTCAAAATAGACCCTAATCAAGTGTGCCTGATCTATATAGTAAGAGGGAACTTGGACACAAAGAGAAACTATGATTGTGTACAAACAGAGGAGAAAATATGGGAGGACACATGGGAGATGCCATCTTCAACCCAAGGAGACAAGCCTTAGGAGAACTCAAATTCACTAGCACCTTGATCTTAAACTTTCAGATTTCAGAACAACTGCTCTCTCACAGATTCTATTCTGTAAGCCCACAGTTCGGGCCATTCTGCTATGGCAACCCTAGTGAAATCATACACGGAGCAAATGTGTTTCTTTTCAGGCCACCAAGATGTTGGGGTTGCTTGTTACCACAGCACAACCATACTCAACCTAACCAATACAGTAGAATCACTTAGGTAGGTGACACAATTGAGCTCTGAAGTGATGACATCTGAGAATTGGACAGCAAGCAGGCACTTGGAGATGGGAGTCTAGAAGAAAAGGATGTAAGGATATAAGGATCAGTAAGAAATCTTGGACTGGGAAAGAGGTGAAAATGAGGAGAGCAGGCTAAAGCCAAGTGACATAGAGGTCATAGCTTAGGCTCACTATTCTCAACTCCATTTCCCAAGACATAGAGACATTGTGATTTTAAGCAAGGAAATGATAAAATCAGATTGAATTTGTTTTTAAGAATGTCACTGTAACTGCAGGAGGGAAAACAGAATCAAGGGGACATTTGCAAAGAACAGGCAAGACAGATGTTGGCACTTCCGTCTGGGCTATGAAGAAGCAAATGGACTTGGGTATTTTGATTCCATCAGCTTTTTCCTGGGGTACCTCTAAATGTTAGAGTTGCAGGTAGACCGGCAGTTTCACAACCCTATTTACAGTGTTCATCGTGAGAAGATGCAAGAGTTTGGGCAGAAGAAAGAATAAGGTCAGGTTAGTGGGAAGATCATGGATGGAGATAATTATATGGTTGCTTCCACAAAGAAAACTGAGTAAGTTAGGATGGGCCTGGGAGCTTTCTCATGGCATATGGAGCAGGAGAGATGAACACGCAGTGATGAAACTGGGTAGGAAGGAGAAACTGCCCACTTATTTTAGGGTGGCTGTGACGTCAGTCATTACTGTCAACATTATGTACTGTGGGACAGACTATGGGTAGAGAGAATGGGCTTTCAAGAATACAGGGCTCAGTGAAGCTTTACCTGAACACTAGGATTTCAAAGCCTCTGGACAGAACCATGGAACCTGGAGCAGATACCCATGGGGACCAGAAGGCTGAAGTTACAGCTTCAGGCACTGGATATGGAGCACTGGCTTGAGAAAACAATCATGAACCTTCTGCTTCTCAACCCCAGTACTGCGACAGCCCAGTGGGCTTCCAATGATCTCAATGAACACAACACTTATGCTTTATCTTGATCACTTTTATTGCAAAATCAAAATCAGATTAAATAACTAAAAATTTATATTTGTATAGCACTTTTGGAATTTGAAAATCTCTTTCATTTATAGGTCTCATTTGATTTTCCCAACCTCTCTGGCTGCTGAGTGGAGAATGAATAGATTAAGGGGAGGAGGAAAGTGAACAGAGGGTGAGGGATCAGCCAGGTGAGATATAACAGGGCAGCTCAGTCTAGGATGGGAGACATGGATGGTTACTTGGATGCCAGTTCTCCAAACTAGTTGATTTGTAAGGGTAGCAAATACAGATGTGGATCTGCTATGGTGTAGACATGGTGCTAGGTTTTGCATGCTTAGGAAAGCTGTCTATTAAGATGCCAGGATGTGGTATGGGCAGTGTTGAGCTAGTGTGTAAGCAAAGAACTGTGGTGCAATAGGATAATGGCTCTCGCTAAACTATGAGCTGGATGCTCCAGGATCTGAAAGTGAGTCTGGTGACTCTGCCTGGGAATCTGGAGAACCCTTCCCTAGGGGAGGGGACATGGGGCAAGGCTCAAGAAGATAAGGGGGGATTTCTTGGAAAGAAAATGCAGGGGACATGCCAGGCAGAAGGAACAGCTTAGACAGAAGTGGATACGTCCCAGAAGTAGGAAGTTGCTTCATAGGACAAATACCCAGGGGAGATGGTACTGAAGTGCTGACCTGAGGCCATGTTGTGATAGGGCCATACAGTATGGTAAGCACCTTGCATTTGCTTGTCAAGGCTGTGGAGGTAACTGGAGGAGGTTTGGGGAGAGGGCTGGTCATTTCACAGATGGAGAGACAGCCAAGAGTCTGAATGACATATTCATGATCTCAGTATCTGAACTGTTGATAAAAGTCCAAATTATCAGACCTAGCTAAAACAATAATTGTTTTGTAAAACAGTTGGATGGTACTACCTTCTAATGAGTGATAAATCATAGAGAATAAGATCCTGTGATATACAAAGGCCATTCCAGAATCTGGGAATCGAGAAGGAATTTCAATGACAGTACAGAAGACAATGAGTCACATAAGAAAATCCGGAAGTTGAATCCCAGGCTAATGTTCCGTAGTCATCAAGGGCACCAATACATTCTGAGCTGACATCCTGGGTCTCAGTGCAATGCACAATGCGGGCTTTGAGTTATGCAGGGGTGAATACCTTACACACGCCACAATATGGCAGGACCTTGGAAAGTGTTATGTGGCAGAAGCCGTGTGCAAGAGACCACATTTTGTTTGATTCCATTCATCTAAAGTGTCCAGAGGAGGCAAAGCTAGGCAGACAGACTTAGGTGGAGAGGAGAATGGAGAAAAACCTGCTTTTAAGAGTGGGGTTTCATTTTGGAGTGACAATAATATGCTCAATTTAGATGGCGGTAAGGATTGAATAACTGCGAGCATTTTAAATACTTGAATTACAGGCTTTTGCTGAGTGAATTTTATGGTATAGGAATTATCTTTTAACCAAGTTAATAACAAAAAACTGAAGCTGTATATCTCATCTGTGATTGTAATTTATTTACCCACATTGAAATCCCTAAGTCCAATAGACTTTGGTCATGATGCAACTGATTTCTTTGCCCAACTCACAAGAATCTGTATTTTGAGATCTTAGTTATAAAAATATATTTGTGTTTCTGAAGAGCTGCAGTGAGACTTATAAGGGGAAAGAGAAGTCCCACTCCTGAAGAAACTCTCCCTGGCTTATTAACTCAGAGAAATTTTTTGCCTAAATAATACAAAACAGAACATCTGGCAAGAACCCTGGACAAAATGTGGGTATTTGCGTGGATCCTTTCACTTAACAAAGTTTTCAAGGCTCCTCCGTATTGTAGCACACGCATCTCTCCTTGGGCTGTAAATGATTCTTGGTTTTCACGCATTGCTAGGGTCATGTTTATTTTATTTATGTATTTTCTTACTTTTTAAAATTTATGTATTTGGTACAGGGTCAGACTCCTAGTGATCAGCCTCCTCAGCGCTCTGCAGGCAGGCGCCGCCACACCTGGTCTCTATGGCCTGCTCAGCGCACCCTCCAGGGGTGGGGCTGGCCCAGCATGTGAGGATCGAACCCCATCCCTGCACTTGCCTAAGCAAACATTTAGTCTGCTGAGCTCGCTGACCCAAGGGTCATGTTTTAACAAGACTGTCTGCTTAGGCAGAGCACAATGGCCAGGGTTTGATTCCTGGTGTGCCGTGCCAGCCCTACCCCTGGGGTGTGCTGAGAGAGTGATTGAGACTGGCCGTGGTGGTGTGTGTCTATAATTCCAGCTCTTGGGAGGCTGAAAACAGGAAGACCACTGTGAGGCCAATCTACATAGTGAGACCCTGTAGACCCTGTACTAAATATATTAAAAAAAAAAAAAAAGACTTTGTTCTTGAGGTTGGTGTATGCTCAGTGTTGCTCTTACCTGTTTGGTGGAGGGAGAAGCAAAAATAGCTTGCAGTTGAACTTCAGGCCCAGGTAGCCTGGTCTTCACCACATACTCTACCCTCCTCTGCAGTGACTGCTGTCCACTTTCTCAGCTACCCCTGATGCCATATACAGTAATTTATTCCCTAAATACACTCCCACCCCTCCAAAACTCAGTGTTTCACCAAAAAACCCTTCTATTTCTTCCCCGGCTTGTCCAGAAGGAGACCTAAGCCCACCATTTGGAAAACATTGATGACACATGGATGAACCAAACCACAGGCTTCATATTCCTTTTCCTGTGACAGGCAGCCCATTGTATTACCATACTTCCTTCTAAGAGTGGCACGAGGTAGGTGAATGAACAATGCTCCAAGGGGAACCTAGGACAGGCTTCCTCTTTCAGAACTCCTCCAAGAGAATAACAGGATTCAGCAAGGGTCTTGCCTTAATATGCAAGGATACTGCCTTTCTGTTTGGTGTGTCAAAAGCTGAGTTGCTCCGGAATAGTGTCTTCATAGTTGATTGCTAGCACAATCTCACATATTTTCCATGCGAAGTTTAGCTGACTTTTGTGCACCATGGACAGTTTCCTTTCTGTGATTTTCCCTTGGGGACTTTTAGGGCCTCAGTATCTGGCTAGAGTGGAATGCCCCAACCCTCCACAGATTTATAAACTCCAAGAGAAGGGACTTTGCAGGGGTAGGAAGAGTACAGATGCAGCCTTTAAGTTTCTCTACCCACCTTCTATCTTGCAGCTTAGAACAGGGGAGGGACACTCCCTGGAATGCTGAGTCTGTGTTACCATTTTCTTGTGCTCTTTTTTATTTTATTTTATTTTTAAAGGCAGAGTGCCTCAGGGTCTTTTTAACAATGGTATCGTAATAAATTATTTAAAACAGAAAATAGAGCCTCAGGTTCATCTGTAGTGCATATTATTAGCAATTGTCGGTACCAGATCTTTGATGGGGAGTATAGAAACAGCCGAAACAGGAGGGGTGGTGGTTGCATAGTAACCCACTTTAGAAGTCTTTCTTGTACATATAATAGGATGTATGTATATGTAAAACTTATCAATTACAAGAGATAGTGTTCCCTATGTTTGGTTAGTAAGACGTCACCACTTAAGACCATGATCCACAAAACATTAATAGTGTGCCCACCATTTTTAAGAGTCTACAATATGTGTTATGGATTTGGCATGGATTAACTCAATCTTCACAAAATTTTGGTGAGGTAGCTGCTGTTTTTTCTCCCCATTTTTAATATAGGAGAAAGGAGATCCGGCATAGTCCTATAAGCTGCCTAAGACCATCTGGCTAGAAATTAATGAAGCCGGAAGGAGAATCCAGATCTATCTGAATCCAGAATGCCATTATTCTATCCTGTCTCCCTGTGAAATATCCAGGCCATCCACATACAATGTGGGGGTGGAAATAAAAGCGAACTTGCAACAGAATTAAAGATAAGTGCTTAGAAGTATAAAGCTGGGGTGATTGCAGCAGTATCTATTCCTTATGAAAATATTCCATTTGTTCCCATATTGAAACAGACTAATAAGGGATAGGCTGAAAGCAAACATGAACAGGCAGACACTTCATCTTTCTGATCTATGCAAAACCCATCCCAAGTGGACAGTGCAAATCCAAGCTGTCTTTCCCTGCTCCTAAACCACTGAGGCCTCCTGGCATTTGCAGAGCTACATTAGCTCACCATTTTCTTCTGGAACTGTTGATTACAGGTACATTGAGACTCTGTCACCCACTTCTCATTGCTCCTTTCCTTCTTGGCATCAGCCTTGTCACCAGTTTGTGTGCAAGTGTATGGTTAAAGTAAAGCCCTTCCCAAAGGGCAGAAGAGTAGGTTTTCTCTCTTCTGTTTTGATTTCTAGATTTAAAGGCAATGAACTAGATTCATCCCTGGTGTTTCATTGTGCAATGCACAATTCATCAAGCTTTTAGCAAGTGGTTGTGCTTCACACAGGGGATTTCAAATATTTTAGGTAAACTGGATGGCGCTGAAATAGCTTCCTACCCTTTCCACCTTGCTTGTGTCGACTATATTTTCGAGTTTCACTCAATGATGGAGTTGTTTCTTAGCATCTTGTGCGCTTAGCCATTTAATTAAAGCAATCCATATTGAATTCATGTCCAGATGCCTTGACCGGCAGAACCAGATCCTCATTGGCATGCCAGCTGCTCAAAGAGGAACGCGGCCCCTTGCATACTAATCAGGAGAAGAGGCAGTGATTCATCAGCCCATGATACTGCTCCAGCATCTACAAGCACTTATGACATGTAATTGGTGGTGCATAAGCAAGCCAGGCCACATTAAAAACCCTACAGATAGTCAGAGATAAAAATTAATGACTTTTGCTTTGTGTAATCCTGCATGCATTGGTGGGAAAGGGAGGGGGTTGGGATTAATGGGCAAATCTAAGTAGGCACCAAGGAACAAAGGCTTTCCCGGTCTTGTTTACATATCGAACAATAAAAAACACAAGTGACAAGTTATGGGAAAGGCGAGTGTGAATTTTCGGCACGAGTGAGTTGAAAGACTGCTTGCAGTTTATTATGGATTCCAAATTTCCATATTCATTATTCCAAAACAAACGTCCTCAGTGGGCTCTTCTGGGACTGGCTAGAACAGTTGTTATTATTCATCTTTCACTGGGACTAAGGTTGTCATGATTAGGATGGGGCTGTGCTTGCTCTTCATGGCATGCCCCAGCTACTCAGGGACACAATGCAGGCCTCTGACAAGCCCAGAGGAATGTAACAGGGATCAAGTAGGGTCATCCTGAGCAGTCACTCCAGGAGCAGAAGGAGCCTCACTCTCAGTTGGGTGGGGGAAGAGAGAGGAGAGAGTCTTGAGCCACCTACTGATGGGCATGGGAAATAGCCTTGGTGGCCCTGGCGAGAGCTGGTGACCACGGAGGAAGGTGAAGTCATGAATGAACTGGATTTCAGAATTGAAACTGGGCAGGTCAGTGGGTCTAGTCATTAGGATGCCATCAATTACTGTCTGTTAATAAAGATATTAAAAAGGGGATGGATGACAAGAATGGTAAAGGTAGTACAAAAAGCATATTTGTTAGTAGAATGAAAAACAGTTCACACGTGTTGAGAGAATAGTTTGTTGCATTATCACATGAAAATGTGGCAGGGACAAAGGTCAGTGTTTTGGAGTCAGGTGCTGCCTCAGTGGTTATATAAGGGCTTTCTTTAAGAGACAGATGGCCTGGTGGAATTTTGAAAACAGGAGTAGATAGAATATATAAGCTTAAGTGTGGATGTGATTAAGAGTATCTAATATGGTCACTGAGGAAGGGGACACTCAGTCATGTTTGTGCCAGGGCTGGGGGGCCAGATGTATCTGTATTAAATATTTCTGATTGTAGATTGGTGGAGGAGGGCGAGATAACCAAAAGTTAGGCACTAAGGCAGTAGGCTTAACAGTTTTCCCCAGTTGTCTCACTTTGTCTCTTTGGAAGGGAAAAGTAGGTCCATCTCATGCTTACTGGTACATTCCCTCACCCCTTTGCATCACTTGGGGTTCAAGCTGATGGAGGCCTATGCTTCTGTTTTGTGGCTGGTCACAAAATATCTGTTATCTTTGAGGGAAAAAGGTAGGCAACCTTTATGGAAAGGGCATACCAAGATCAGAAAATGTCCAACAGAGATGACTGAAAAGAGAGCGTGTTCACCAGCCCCCATATGACAAGCATAGGTCTGGAGTTGAGCCCTCCTTGCCCTTTTGCCTGGAGTTGTTTAGGGTTCTTCAGCTCCCATGGGACAGGATCTACTACCTTGTTCAGACAAAGAGCTGGCTATAACTTAGCTGTCATGAGTGTCTTGGTGGACACACAGAATGTGCTAAGAAGGCTTACCTCTCCAATTTATTTCAGTGGTGTGACTATCCAGAAGTGGTGGTACTTCTGGGAACTGTGGCTATAATAGTGTGTCACAAGGACATGTGTGTAAGTGCTGCTACATTACAGCCATCTAAAAGTTGAATGGTATGTAGCAGTGTTAGAATTTAGGAGCAATATAGGGGGATGGATTTTACATCATGACCTTTCTATTCAATAACTCACACTGGAGATTTGGGGAGAGACTGTCGTCCCTAAACACATGACCTGCAGTATTGCTTTGGAGCTGGAATAGAGAAGCCAGGATTACCTGGGAATTGTTGGTGACTCAGTAGTTAAAAGTACTACCCCACAAACTGGAAGAAACACCAGGCAGGGGCCAGTGAGATAGCTCAGTGGACTAAAGCACCTGCTTAGGCAAGCTCAGGGACAGCGGTTTGATTCTCGGCACCACTTGCCATGGCAGCCCTACCCTCAGGGCAGACTGAGCGGGCCACAGAGTCCAGGCATAGCGGTACATGTCTGTAATCCCAGTGCTGGGGAGGCAGGCTGAAAGTAGGAGGATCACCACGAGTCTAATCTGCGTAGCAAGACCCTGCAACAACCAAATATGTATAAGAAAAGAAAAGAAAGGAAAGAAACACAAGGCAGAAGGAAGTCAAGAAATCTGGGGAGAATTCCTTACCCAAACTCAACTCTGCACATGGTAAGTGGTTTAGGACAATGTGCATTCATGGTTTAAACAGTGCAAAATGTTTACTGGGTCTCTCTTTCTCAACAGTCTTTCTCAAGGAAGGACTGACTGGGAGATATTTTTAGGACCCTGAGAAAGTTGGCTCATAATGAAATCATATTAGAAGAAAACCCTGGAATGTGAGGGAAATTTGGAGCTATTAAGTAAGAAGTCCTCACATGACACACATTGTATGTAAGAATTACATATGAGTAGAAGGAAATTATGTAACAAATATTTTATCTACTATTAAGGAAAAGGAAAGAACCCAAACTATTTATGAGCAATTAGATCACTTAGATAACATGGAAGAATCCTGAACTGCCCTTTCTTCTTGGAGGGATGAACTGGAAAACATGTAGTTTGATTATATCCACCAATAGATATTCCAGAGTACCCAAAGTCGCAGAAGACTGTAAATCATTCCAGTGTCACTATCCTCTAGTTAAACCACCACCCTGAGAAAAACTTAATTTTCATTTTGCCACTTTCAGTTTCATTTCCCAAATAGACCTTCTTTGAAGTTTTCTTAAAACTTCTAATCTGGTTAAGAGGAGAAATTGAATCCTTTACTGAGAATATTAACTCTACCAGATGTAAGAAGACTATTTGACTAGCAAACACTAATTTGGCCCTGAAACTAATCAAAACTATAATCAAAGGTGATAAGGCAATGACATGAATACTTAGTGATCTCTTTCCACAAGGGCTCACGAGGTCATTGAGGTACTCAATGAATATATTCTGCACAGGAGTTGTGGCAGGGGATTTTAAAGTTTCCAGGAAGAGAAACTGAGGTGCAGAGCAAGCTAGTGATTTTTCAGAGGACAAATTTGCAACAAATCTAGGAATAAATCTATGGTTTCTGTTTTGTCTCTTTTTCCCTCCCTTCCTTCCTCCCTCCTCCCTCCTTCTTTCCATCCATCTTTTCCTCTACATTCATTTACTGCTTGCTTTTAGGACAGAAAGATACAATATATATGTGTGGCTATGGGTGTTCTGATCATGGTGCTGTTTGGGGAATATTTAGTTGATGGTGGCATATAGGATAAGTTCAGAAGGCAAATAACGGTGTGTGTGTGTGTGTGTGTGTGTGTGTGTGTGTAGTTGTCAGATGGTGCTCAGTTTCTCCAGGAGTTACATGGTCCCTGAACCACAAATAGATATCAAAGAAAACGGGAAAGGAGAGGGCAGATGAGAGAGCTGCTAAAAATAGAGACAAGAAGACTTGGAAACCAATTAGCTATGGAGCAACATCATAAGAGTTCCCTCTGAGGGACTAAAACTTGATGGTGTCTTTACAAGAAAGAAGGTGCACGAGAGGAAGGGGAGCTGGCCTTTATGTGCACTCGAGGTCCTGGGCTCACACTAATGAAATGCATGGATGAATTCCCTGGTAGGTCAAAGCTGGAGGTGCTAATGGTGGTGCACTCAAAAATGGAAAGAGAGAACGTGCGGATGAAATTGGAGAGAGAGAGAGAGAGGATGGAGGGCCAAGAGCACAGCTTATGTTCTCAAGGTGGAAGGAGAAAGGGGAGACAGAAAGGTTACTCGACAGGAGAACCAAGCAGTCTCCAATGCTGGAGGGGGAGGAGGAGGAAGAGGAGGAGGAGGAGGAAGAGGATGATGATGATGATGAGGAGGAGGAGGAGGAGTGCAGAGGGGAGAGCAGAGGAAGCCACTGAGGCCAGCTCCATCTGTGCCTCTCTGCAGAATAAGCCGCCCAGAATAAGGAGGGAGAAGAGGCTGTTGAATTTGTTGACCTGTGGGAGGGCTGTGTGTATGGAGGTAGAGAGAGAGGAAGGACTGCAGGGGTTTAAGGAGCAAGGGATAGTGAGGGCTTAAGGGCTATAAGAGGAGAAAACTCATTAACTTTCCTAAATGCTGAGGACAAATAGAATAATAACCTTACAGGCAAGGATGAAATGCAGTTTTGCCTCCAGGAGACCACTTGTGAAAGTTAAGGAAGTGGGACCCTATGCCTTCATTGCTGTCAACTTCCTGTCCCCTGCGGCCCAGAGGTTGGTAGAGGGGCCATTGTTCCTCCTACTCCTCAAAGCACCAGCTGAGTGGCCACTCGCAGTCACCCTCCTTTGTGCTTGGAAAGATTAGAATCAAGGAGCCGCAGCTCAAGAGGCCCAGGGACAGAAGCAGGGACAAGTGGAAGCCTTCAGGGTTGCCAAGTTTGAACTCAGCCCCGCCTCCTCCCAGGCTTGTGATCTTCCATTCAACTGGATAAGGAGATCTCTTTTCCTCCTTTTCTTTTGGTCGGTTTGGAAGATGAATGCTTTCTGACTCTGCTTGACATAAGAACTTCCTTTGTTCCACTCTAATGTTGATGGCTTATTTGTTCTTAAGTTTGTCTGCTTCTTACCAAGGAAGGGGTAGGGGAGCCATGGTGGAAAGAACCAAAAAACTAAACTAAACTTAGTAGCTCCATTCACCACCGAGTTTATAACATTGAAGGCTACATTTAAGTAGCAAATGTGGAACCAATGGTCATGTGACAAACCCACGGCTTTAAGCATCCCAAGCACGAATGTTTTTCAGGAAAACCAAGACGTACATAGTAAATCTCATTTGCTTACGTTACTCAATCTTAGTAAGAAAAGGGTGTCAAACTGTTGTGGCAGTAACAGTAACAATTATTTTATTAACGTATACCAAGGGTTGTTTGCTAGATCTTGTGTTTTTCCAGACTAAAAACAAAACAACTTCAAAATTTTCAGAAATTTTACATTCTGAATTGAAAAACACAGGCATACACTGTAGATTAAAAGATAAACTGATTTACAAAGTCAATGCTCGGCAAAGGACTTGTACTTTACTTGTTCTAACTTTTCTGAATTTGTTTAATATTACCAGAAGCAAAGTTTTGACTGGAGAAGATTTTCCTGATTGTATTATCTATTTAAGATGCTGGTGTAACCACCTATCATTTTATAGTTCAAGCAAATGATACAAACTGAAGTGCAAGTTTGATAGCTGTTTTTATTGCTGGTAGCCAATGAGGACTCAGAATACTGACATTTCTTCTAGCTAAATTTCATGCCCTTATCAGAATGTCTCTAAATGTACCAAAGGTTTTGCTGCTCAATTTACCCAGTAGCTGGATTCACCACCTCAGAACCTCTGCAACTGCGTTAGGTCACATGTCTGGGTCATGTGTCTGGGTCACGTGTCTACAAATTGCATATGGCAGGGTCGGTTTCTTTTAACTCCCTGGCCAGTTCTGCTGCTAGCCATCTGCAGCTGTCTGTGTTGTTCTCACAGCTGGAAATCCATATGGGAATATTCACCCCCAAATTCCTGCATGTCCTAGGGTGTCTATCTGTGTGCATCTGGAAAGGAAGTTGGAGGCCATAGAAGGTGCTGGAGAGGAAGATAAGTAACTCAGGGCACTTCAAAAGCACAGGGGACTTTAAATGACACTGGATGGTAATGACCTTTTTAACCTTGCTAATGAATCTGGGTCCACAATCTCTTGCTCACTAGAGTAAAATCCACTCTCCATCATTGTGGCAACCTCATTTCTCAAGGGTTGGCATCCTCTAGCAAATTTCCAAGGATCACAATGTCAAATTTCCTTCTCATCATTCCTCTCCATCTCCCCAAACCTCTGCTTACTCCCTCGAGAACTCCCTGTGCAGGCTTAATGTCAACCACAGAAAGATTGAAGGCATGACCACAGGGTTTCCAGACATCCTGGCCTGACCACTCCTTTCTACCCTCATTGCATGGCAAAGAGACCTTCCCCAAATAAGGCATAATCCTCACCTTTCCTGTAAGAGGCCACAGACTCAATCCCTTCTTGTTTTATGTACTTATCTGTCTCAGTTTAACTTTAAGTCCAAGGCTCCAGGTCACCCATATTTTCCTAGATGCTCATCTTTCAGAGCTGTGTGTTTCTAATCCGACCTAATCTTCCTTCCATTTCTAGGCCTCACACATCCTTGTACCATGTTCTCCTGAATTTACAACCTGTTAGTACCAAAATCCCCTCTTACATGGGCTTCTCTGTAAATCTCTACCAGTATTTGCTGGAGGCCACTGTTTCCATTGAAATCCCCCTAAGTGGCCACTTTTTCTTTCCTTTCATGTCCCATAGACTGCAGAGCATGGAAGGGAGTGAGGGTCCTCCGTCCTGCTTCCAGGCTACTTTTCTCATCCACCCTATTTGAGTCTAAGCCCATCATACTGCACCACCCAAGGCCCCTCCTCTCTGCAGTCATCGATCACCTGGGCTAGTGCATCTGCTGACTCATTGAATCTCTTAATGCCTGGCTCACTGTCATTGTCTCCATCACTACCTGTCATTATTCTTGATGACTTCAATATCCACGTAGATAATCCATCTAATGCACTGGCCTCTCAGTAGCTTGACTCACTCACTCCTAATGTTCTCTTTCTATGCCCACCTAGATCATCATTACCATGGTTAGACCATGAACCCTGTCACTACAAGCAATGTCATCACTTCTAAAATCCCTTCTCTACTCACTAATCTCCATGTTTCTCCTCATTTTGATACTACAAGGTGACCCTTCCAGAGTAAGGACTTGTCTTAGGCTCCACATCCTACCAACAAACACCACCCCCTTCTCCTATCTTTTTTTTTTTTTTTTACTGCAAATATCTTAAAAAGAGTGATCTATATTTTCTGTTTCAATTCCTTTCATACATTTTCTCCCAACTTAAGATTGAAACTGCTTCTGTGGCTGTGACCAATAATGACCTTGCCAATTTTCTTATCAGTTCTCTGTCCTCATGAGGCATTCTCATCAGTGTAGAAGAAGCTGGCCAACCTCACTTCTTTCCAAGGTTTCCTGTGCCTAGATTCCTGGCCCTCCTCTCTCATTGATCTTTACTATGTCTTTTACTGATTCTCTCATCTTTGTGTTTGTTACCTAGAAGCAATCACAGAGTTCAGTTATGTCACTGTTTTTTTATTTTAAATCTCTGTCTGCACTTACCCTTGCCTGTATTCTCCAGGTTCTGGGCATTAAATGCATCTATAAACTGGTGGCCCTCAAGGGCAGCTCAGCTCCATTTTTCCCCTGATCTCCAGCCTCAGGTCCCCCCTGCCTGCTTACTCACTCTATTTGAAGCCTTCTGGACATGTCAAATTTGCCATATCCAAATTGGAAACCTAGATTCTCTTTGCAAATCTGTCTCCTACCCCTGACTTGGCAATGGAAATTACGCATTATTCTCCTCTTTTCCCTATGTCTAACTCCTTGGCAACTCTAGTGGCTCTGATGCCAAAGTTTACCCAGAATCTGACCAGTTCCTCCCCACTTGTTTTCATCCTCTTTGTTCCTTTACAGTCAATTCTCCATAGAGCAGCCAGATGAACTTTAAGAGGTCATCTTCCCAAATTCAAAATTGAGCATGTGTAGAGTGAAATCAAGACTTTGTCTCATCCCCAGCTGCGTCTCCTGTTGGATTTCCCATTTCTTGTTTCAGCCCGACTGTCCAGAGCCTTCTACAAAGGCTGAGACCTTATGCCTGCCTTGGGCCTCCAGATTTGGTGCTCCTTCTTCCTGGGCCTCCTTGTCCCTAGGTACTTATATGTTCCATTAATTATCTTTCAGATCTCTCCTCCCATGTTACCTTCTTGGCCAGCCTTGGCCTGAAGGTCCTATGGGGATTTCTACATGTCCTAGTTCTCTTGTCTCTATTAATTTGTCTATGCAGAGCTCATTACTCTCTACCATTATGTCATCTATCAGTTGTTCATTTGGTCACTGATACCTCTTTCCATTAGGTATGCATGACTGTCTTATTGTCTGTTGCGTCCATAGTTCCTGGAGCATTGCTTAGCTTTCAGCTGGCATTCAGTAAATGCTTCTATAGTGAATAAATGAATGAATGAATCCAGCCAGCCAGCCAGCATCAATCAATTGATGAATATCACTGGCATCTCTCTGATTCTCCTGAGCTGGCATTTGAGAGATTTTATTTGCCTTTTGTCCCTTGACTTTACTTTGATTTGGTCATTGCTTCTGATGCCAATTCAATTTCTGGAGTGAGTTTCATTTCTATCCTTTATCTGCTACCACATCACATTCTAGGCCTGTGTTTGTTCTTCAGTATAAGATCTTTTAATCACTCCAATTAGTCTAATTAATTCTATTAGGTCTACAATCAGGCTATAATTTCCTAAATTCTGACTTGGAGGTGGTTAGACTTAATCATCTTTCCTTCACAAAATAGTAACTTCACATGGTTCAACACAATGTATGTTTTTGCCTTTACAATTTTAAGCACTAGATTATCTTTCCAGGACATCCACTTTATTCTTCAGAGTCCAAATTCAAGTTCTGCATTTTCTGAAGAAGCCCAGGAATCAATAGTTCTTCTATACACTTACAGTATATCATAACTTTCTTCTTCCCCCATTCTCATTTGCTTTCTAAGGAAATTGTATGTACCCATCTCACTTTCCTCATCTCTTCAGCCGAGAATGAAGTCCGGGTGGTGGGGTCTTGTCTTACTCATTCTAGAGTTTCTCAGAGATTCTGTGACAATGCTCTCCACCAAAAAGCCACTCACCCAGTATTTGTTGAATGAACTCAAGTATGTGTTAACTATCACAACCATATAATCCTGTACTCTGCTACTGAAAGGTGTGATATATGGGTTTATAAAGCCTATTTATTTTTACAATTATTCTTAGGTATACATTTATTTTCTCAATTTGACATTTTGCGATCGCCTCAATAGGACAAGAGATTTCACTAGGGTGGGTGTGGGCTGCTTACCCAGCTTTTGTGGGCCAAATTAACCCTGGAATCAAAAAGAGTAGGTGGCATATGATTGTCTTCGCCCTGGCCTATGTGACAGCTTTCAGACACAAACTGACCTCAAAGTCTTATGACTTTGGGTGTCCCACAGCTACAGCCTCTGTTTTAGAGTCAGCAGCTCCTTCATTTGCTCTAAGCAATAGGTGAAGGAGGTACACCACTGATGCTTCAGCTGATGATGATGACAAAAATGATAATGACATTTATATGATTCAGTAGTGCTTGACAAACTCAGCAAATTACTTGTAAAGTTGGCAGTCATGGCTGAGAGAGAGAGAGAGAGAGAGAGAGAGAGAGAGAGAAAGAGAGAGAGAGAGTGTGTCACCTTTGGGCAGGAAGCAGAGACCACATTTGCACAGAAATAGAGAGTGCCTAGCACCTGGCAGCTCAAAAGGAAGCCAACAAAGACCTCTGGGTTCAGGGAATCTCAGGGAGGAAAGGGCCTGGAGTTGCAGTAGGGAGACCAACGGCTTAGATTCCAGGAGGAGCTTCCTGAGAACAACGGTGTGAACCAAAGAAAGGATGCTCAGAGATGATCACACTTAGAACTCCAACAGCTTGGTATTGGTGCTGGAGTAGCCTGAACCATGTTTTGGACTAGAACAGAGAGTGGGGAAGGAGCAGAGTATGGATGAACATGTATGATATAAGAAAGCTGGCATGGGAAAGCACGGGTATGCAGGTGACCCTGTGTGTGTGTGTGTGTGTGTGTGTGTGTGTGCGTGTGCACGTGGGGGCACATGTATGTGGTACTGGAGATGGAAACCATTGTAGCCCTGTCACTGAATTACATGCTTATCCCTTTTCACTTCTTTTGACAGAAAGTCTTGCAAAGTTGCCCATGCTGGCCTTGAACTTGTGATCCTTCTGCATTGCAGATGATCATTTGTGTCAGGTGCTAAGACCATTAGGTAGACCTAACCCTTCAACCACACCTAAGGCTATATTCCAAAATGGATAAGAAAGTTCCCTGAAACAAGTGTCCATAAACCTGGGAGAAAACAGGGGTGAATTCTTGGCTGTGGAATAATGGCTTTGAGCTTGAGTGAACACCCAGAAACAGTAAATGAAAACTGAAGAAAGAGCATAAAAAGATGACTTCAAAAAGGATGTAACCATGGGCTTTAAATATAGGGAAATGCTCAGTTCCACACACAATCAGTAAAATGCAAATGGAAACTACTCTGAAACAGCTTGAAAGAACCTTAAATGGTCTTATGTAAAGTTCCCACATATCCCAGTAGGGGCACTCCCCAGTTCCATCCCCAAGTGTGCCACATGCCATGCCAGCCCCACCCCCAGGATGGCTGAGTGGGCCCCAGGCTCCCTGAGTGGTGGCCACGCCTATAGTCCCAGCACTGGGGAGGCTGAAAGGCAGGAGGCTCACTATGAGTCTGAGTTGTATAGTGAGACCCTGCAACAACCAAATACATAATAAATAAATAAATAAATAAATAAATAAATAAATAAAGCAGAATAAGGAAAAGGTCTATAGGATGATAGGGAGTGATTTCCAGGATATATTGTTCAGGGAAAAAAAGCAGAGTGCAAAAGAACATTCATGGTCTGCTTTCTTCTTTTAAATCAGCAAGTAAAAGGACTAGGCTATACATGTAACTATTCAGTTTAGCCAAAAGAAACTGGGAAGAAAGCCAGAAATGAATGAAACTGGTTACCTGAAAAGGGTGGATGGGGACAGAGTGGAAGGGTGTGTGTGTGTGGGTGACACTTCTCCAAATATGACCCTTTATTTTAACTTTTACAATGCTTCACATACTGAAACAATACCTAAGGATGGGGGCAAACCCCTAACAGATACAGATGACCCAAAGTGTCTTTTAAAGAAGCAACTCAAGGACACTGCTTGGGGAGGAGGGTATGAGAAGGGGTCTATCTCATGTCACAGTCCTGGCTCTGGGGACTGAACCCAGGACTCTCACAGTGAACTAGACCACCACCCCTTTCTTATTTTTTTAATTTTGAGGCAAGGTCTTGCTAAGTCGCTACACTGCACAGGCTGAACTCTAATTTGTGATCCTCCTGCCCCAGCTTCTCTCAGTGCTGGGATTGCAGGTGTACATCACCAGACCTGGCCCCACGTGACTTTTGAAAGCAGAGTTGTAACTACATATCCTCAGACTAAAGAATAAAAGAAATGTAAAGAAAAGCAGAAGTGTAGTGAGTAGATTTCTCCCTCATTTGGTATGCACACAGAATTTGAAAAAACAACTTTCTATGCTGCCTAGGATTGAGAAAATGAGTACATATATTGACAAAAATAAGAGCTAGATATCTTATTAGTGGAGAGGTAGGCTGTTCCCCAGTACACAAAAGGGGAAAGCTACAGTGCTGTAGGGTTGGAGTTAATATGGCTTAAATACATGTATACTTACATTTTAAATTCGGTTTCTCTCTCTTTCCTTCTATCCTCTCTTACTCTCCATTCTCTCCTCTCTCCATCTTTTGAGAAGAATGTGAAATGACACCACAGTAGTCCTGATGCCAAGAATCTGATGCCCAGATCATGGCTTTAAAATGCCTTTCTCTTTGCAGGGCCTGGTGGCACATGCCTGTAACTGCAGAACTTGGGAGGCTGAGGCCGGAGGAGGGCTAGCACTAGTTCAAGGCCAGGCTAGGACACATCGTGAGTTGAAGGCCAACCTGAACTACATAGAGAGACTCTGTCTCAAAACAAAAGAACAAAACAAATAAAATAAATTTTCTCTCTCTTCTAAAAAGGTCCAAGACTTGGAGACATGGCTGAATGGCTGATTTCCGAGAAGCCTCAAAATCTTGTTCCAGTAAGAGAGAGAGAGAGAGAAAAAAGGACCCACCAAAAGGACAGAAGGACTTGTAGTGTCCAACTATGCGGCGATTTGCATGTGAAAAATAGATGATAATAGTGGCATTGCGACCCACTGACTAATGTATAAGAATCCACGAATTTATATTTATACAAATGAATGAATGAACACATCATCAAGAGAGGAGACGGAAGAATGGAACCAGTGAACGTGGAATGGGGAATGAGGAAGACATTTGGTCGACATCAGTAATAACTGATGCAAACGATAATCTTCCGTAAGGCTAAAACCTGAGGGTGAGCTTTTGACAAGAAGCTGACCACTTTCCCTTAATGTCAACGTATCTCACCTCGGATCCATATTGATCCCAAAGGGAGGAACAGCAGCTCCAGAGTAGAAGGACCTGGCGCACACACCCTGAGCCACGCAAGCAAAGACAGCATCACCACCAGTGGCACTGACCCAATCCCAGTTCCCTCTGACTCTTGTACACCAAGGAGGATGTGATGTCTCCTCCGGGGCATTTCTGCCCCAAATTCATCACCTAGATCTAATCACGAGGAAACATCAGACAAACTCGAATTGAGTAACCTTCTCCAAAATGGATGGTCTGTACCTTTCAAAAATGTCAAGGTTAAAGAAAGAAAAAGAACACAGGGGAAGATAAAGAATGAAGCATTGTCCTAGTTTAAAAGAAACCATAGAAGTGAGACAAGGAAAGGTGGCACGTGTTTCTGGAGAAAAGAATGTCATGGGACGAATGGACACAATTTGAACGTAAATCGTGGATTAATCGATGGCATCGTGTACATGTTCAGTTTCCTTACTTAGATAATTGTATGGTGATGCTGCAAAACAATATCCTTGATTTCAGGAAATATACGCTGATGTGTTTTGGAATGAAGGGGCACAACGTCAGCCACTTATTCTTAAATGATTGTGACAATTTTTATGTACATACATGCATACTGAAATGCACATATGCACATGCATTGTTATACAGAGATAATATGGAGAGAGAAAGAGAAGGAGGGAGAGAGAAGGAAACAGAGTGGGAGAAAGGAGTGGGGGAGAAGGGGAGAGAGTGGATGCAAAGCAAATGGGGCCAAATGCAAAGGGCTAGGGCGCGAGGATGATGGCTACGCCAGAGTTCCTATGCTACACGTGCTGCTTCAGAAGTTTGCAAACAGCAATGAAAAGCAAAGACAGCGCTGCTCCCAGATCTTCAAGAGCAGGAGAGCTGTTGCGGTTCAGTTCTGACACATATGCAGGAACCCAGGGGGCTACACAACTACCCTGTGTCCCTTCATTTTCCAAACTGGACCGGTTTTCCCCATAACCTCTCTTGTTTATGCAAGCACCCAACCTCCTTCATCGTGGACAGGGTGTAAGATGTTAGTCATTTTTTGCTCCGCTGAGACACAATACACTCAGAAATTAAAACAGGAGAGCTTCATGTTGGCTTACGGTTTCAGTCCACAGGCTCGAATACAGACATGGCACGGAGGGGTGGTCTGCTGTGGAGCAAAGCTGCTCCCCAGGAAGCAGAGAGTCACGGAGGAGCTGGGGACCTCACCCCTAACAGCACAGAGCTCCCCAGCACACGTCCCCGGATGAGTATAGTGTCTCCATCACCCCACACTTTCCCAAAGCCCCACCTCTGAGAGCATAAGGCTTTTTGGAAGGTATTCTCCACCTAGACATAACAATCAGTTTGAAAAAATCCTTCTCCTAGTTAATAGCATGTTTTTAGTAGCCCAAGATTTAAGGGTTTTTTTTTTTCATTATCCATTTAGGCCTGGCTATTTTCAGATATGATGTTAATGCAAGAGAGAAGCGCTGATGCTCCCTTGGGTGATGCCAGCTCATCCTTGCTGTCTTTTGGGGGAAAGGGGTGTCTGGGCTTCAGCTGTGGCTGGGATTTGGACCATCCTGGTTCTGAACTGAGACAATGAGGCAGAAGGCACTGGGCTTATCTCCTGAGTCCCTCCTGGGCTCTGATTCACTGCTTAGAGGTTGGCCCTGGAGTCTTTTCTGGGAGCTAAGAAGAGGAGAGGTATGGCCCCTGCTCAGTCCTGGGAGAGCTGAGATGCAGAGGAAGCTTAGATGGGCTGAAACTGCCATGGAACCGGTCTCGCTTGCTTAGAGACATGCTAGGCCCTGGGGATGGGGGGACTCACCATCTAGCCGAGGAGACCATGGCCTAAGGCCACCAGGGTAAAACTAGCAGCCTCTTCTCCCACACTGTGTGGTGAACTCTGTGCCTCTGTCATACCTGCTCACTGCAGAAAGGTGATAACTCTGGGTGGTCTTCACAGCCCTTCTGTATGGAGGTAGGATCATCCCCAAGCTATGGTGTGAGGAAACCGAAGCTCAGAGAGGCCAGCTACCGAGCACCTGGTTCTACAGCTGCTGCCTGCAAGGACCTGGCTTCAATGCTGGCCCTTGGAAGAAGCAGATCCATGGGAGAAGGAGACACACTCAGATGTCCGCTCCTTCCGAGGCCTGCAAAGTCTGAGATCATCAGTTATGCAGCCAAACTTCCACCTAATTCTATTTCTTGGCACAAGGAGATTCCCAGATGCAGTGGTTCCTCCCACCCTGAGCAGCCATAGCCCCAAGGGCACCAGCATCTCTTCTTGGCTTCCTTCCCTTCCCTTCTCCAGACCTGGATGTAATGCTTGTGGTGCCCACCGCTCAGGCGTATTGATACATCAGCATCTGCTTTCTTTGGATTGGAGAGTTCAGCCTGCATCTTCTTCTCTTGGTCTCCTGGGTGTTTTGTGCACCCCAAATGAGTCTTCTCCCCAGATCTGAGTGCAGCAGGGCTCAGAAAAAGAAAGTCCTTGGTATCGGCAGGTGGCCGAGCTTTACCTGCGAGCTTCCAGTGGGTTTCAGCATGGCTATAGCAGGGACACATTCGCCCCGAGAACTATGCCTCTATTTATCTGTTACAGTAGTTAATTTCATCTGTTTTGCAGAAATATGTACTAAGGGTGAGTGACAGAGGCAGGCGGCTGTGGCTGCCTCCAGTGCAACCATATGGTTTATTTACAGCCAGGGCTCCATGGTGCGGATAGCTCAAAGAGGATTAAATTATACTTTGTAGATTAAAGTCCTGAACACTATAAAACTCATAAGCCTTTGTATGCTAAGCAAGAACTTTGACTCCCATTGGGCTTTAAGCTGATATTTTGCACACATAGAAAGAGTGAAAACTTTTGATAGTTAAGGATTTTCTTAAAAAGCTGGCAGAATATCAAGCTTGTTCCTCAGGCAGTCGACTGGTGAAGGGAGAAAAAGGAACTTCACAAACCCCGTTTAAAGGACCAGTGTGGTCTGCTGCATTCTCACTATAAACAAGGCCTCTCCATCGCCATTTACTGATCTCCTTGAACTTGGGCAGGCAAACTCTTTAAAAGGAATCAGCTGCAAACCTGTTAAAGCCATGGCTTAATTTTTGTTAATCATCATGATTTACCCCACCTGAGTCCCTTCCAAGCCCATGGCCACTGTAAGTTTTCTTCAAGGGTTAGAAGCTGAGTCCTAAGAAAAAGCCTAATGGTGTCCTAGTCTTCTACATACCTGGGAGAAGCTCTGTTGGACCTTCTACAGTGAATTTTTAATTGCCTCCTTGGCAAGGGACCTCCAACCTTGGGGTGCATCACTGGCCCCTATCCCAGCCCCCAATCCCAGGCTCCATCCTCTTCAGGCCCTGAAAGAGTTCGTTCAATTTAGCCTTCTTCTTGATCTTTAAAGTTTCGCTCTCAGCCACTTTCCACTTGAAGCTGTGTTTGATGTCTCCACGGGCGTTTCTACTGATGGGCTTCACCCAGAGAGCTTTGTCCTTGACTTTGAGAGCCTGGTGTTCAGAGGAGGGACTGATCTTCACAGGTGTCACTTTCTGCACACAGCAATTAGCCACACAAGACACACTGACACAAGCAACCCGCTCAGATGCTCTTTGCACTCAGCCCTTGGTGCTCAGTTGGGAGGCTTCTGTGGGACCCACATTCCACTTGAAGATGGAGCAATTCCTTTGTGGATGACCAGCCCTTGCCAAGGGAGCCCTGGTGGGAGCATGGCTGGGACCCTGTGAATGCGGCCACTGGAGGTGCAGGGGATTCTCATTTATTGGACGCAATGCCAATGAGTCCATGTGGGAGATTAGATGTCTTCTTGGGGCATCTCAGTGCATTGATTTGATGGGCAACCAGTAACTTTATTAGAATATAGTGGGAAAGCAACAACAAACAGAAACACCAAAATGACACCCAGGATTTGGAGGCAAATTTATTTAACGTCAGACATGGTCACTGACTATGAATTGATTGTTCCTCAAAATGTCAGGCCAAGAAGGCTCCAGGAAGGGAAGTTTTATGGGGTCTGCACTATAGAGGCCAGCTGTACATCACAGTGACCAGTCCTTTCCAAGAGACAGGGGTAACCAGAACTGCGATGGAAGCTACCACCTGGGCAACTAAGAAACTGAAGCATACTGGCTGGGAGGTCATTTTCTGTTATGGGAAAAATACTTTTGAAAGGACCTAAGGCAAGAATAGGCATGGCTGTGTTGCCCTTTTGGGGCCCATAGGATTCCTCATGGCTTAGCCTTCTTTAGGGGAATGAGTAACAGATCAAAACACAACAGATTACCAGGACTAAGTTTTCATACCTTTCTGCCTGGAGTTCCCCCATGGAGCATCTGGAGCCCCCCAGCTCCCCTACAGCTTTCTTTGCTTCAGCAAATGCACCGAAAAATCTTCAAATCTGGAGAGGTTTGAGCATGAGAGCTCTGCTGTCACCAGGACCAGCTCTCTCATCTGGATTGTCCTCATCCCTTCTCTGGCACTGGGACCCTGACACCTTGTTGGGGTGACCTTCTGATCAGAAGGCTTATTCCCTGCACTGTGCACAGTCGTGAGCACCAGGCAGGATTGGTGAGCTCCTGCACATGCTTGGCGCTCTCTCTTAGGAGGTGTCATTAGCAGCCACGTTAATGAAGGCGATTGTGCTGTATCTTTTACCCACATGATCTCATCTAATTTTCACAGTCATTTCAAGAGATAAGGAGTTCAGATGTTATCAGTCAGCTCTTGTTTGTGAGCAAGCTTGGGTAGAGGGCTGGCAAATCTATTTTTCTTCCCTCCCTCCTTCTCTCTTCCCTCTCCTCTCCCTTTCTTTTTTTTCTCCCTCAACTCTTTTTGCTTTCTTTCTTTCTTTCTTT
>NW_004524587.1:11147038-11163412 GCF_000260255.1 Octodon degus
AACTCTTTTTGCTTGCTTTCTTTCTTTCTTTCTTTCTTTCTTTCTTTCTTTCTTTCTTTCTTTCTTTCTTTCTTCTTTCTTTCTTTCTTTCTTTCTCTCTTCCTTTCATCCCTCCTTCCTTCCTTCCCTCTTCCCATTTATCCTGGTTTCTTCTGCCCTGCCCTGCCCTGCCCTGCCCTGCCCTGCCCTTCTTTTCCCTTCCCTCCCATCTCCTCCTCTCTGCTCCTCACATTTCAGTGGATCCTAGAGAGCTCAGATCTGGTATCCACGACTTCTGCCTCCTCAGCTGTTTAGAAACCACATTGCTGTCCCCCTGAAGCCCTGCTTTCTTTTAAGTGAAACAGTTTGAGGGTGATGCTGAGCCTCCACCAGTCCAGATTCCAATTATAATGGACCTATGGAGAGCAGCCCGGAAATCACATATGATTTATTCAAACCTTTTCCCCCGATGATTACCTTTTCCATTCTGGACAAGAGTAGCTGCTCTTTCTGGGTGAGGGAGCAGCCTGATTATAGCTTCATTAGAAAATGAGGCTGCTCCTTCTTGCAGTCTAATTGGGTGACAGGGTTTGGGATGGGGACATGTAAATCACCGACAGTGCACGTGGCCTTCTTTTTATCACAGTAAAATTCTCAGCTGTCAAAACGAATGGATATGTGGAGTGGTTAATTTAATGTGTCATTAAAAGGATGATAATTGCAGCCATAAGTCTTCCCTGAATTCTTCCAAGAGGTGTGTGGGGTTTCCAGGATTTTCTAGTATCTGGGTGATGCCCCGCCCAACTTAGGGTGTGGCCTCAGAGGCCGCTGCGGCTTCCAGGTGGGAAGACTCCACTAGGCAGTTCAGGCCTAGGAGGGGTACTTAGCGCTTCCACACGCTCCCACTTCTGTTACCACTTCTCCTCCATCCTGACCCATCAGTGGGACACAGTGATGCTCCAGAGGGCTGGAGGCAGCTGCGGCCCGGTCTCGGTGGCCGATGGGGCTGCTACGTAAGGAATGTTGGCTGGTGAGCAGGCTTGAGGGTTTTCAAGCCAAGGAAAACCTGTTTGGAGGGAGCCAGCACACTTGAAGGGACGCGTTTGTTTTCCCAGGACCTGTGCTCCGTGCCCTGAAAGCATGACTCAGGCTTGCCAACCACGGACGCCCCAAGAGAGCACACTGCCCAGCCTATCAGGATCTCACCCCATTTGCTGGTCCAACCAGTGACCTGAGAAATGGAGGTGTCAGCCTCAGATGACCTTCCCCACACAGGAAAGGGAAGTGACACTGGTGGCACGCAGCGTTAACTGTCCAGGAATCCATAAGGATGGCAAGTTAAACAGTAATCACTAGGTAACCATCTCAGACAGATAGAAAGAGAGGGGAAAAAACCCAAGAGTAGCTATCTTTAAAGAGAACAAGCAGATCTGAGTAATCCAATTTAGGGGAGATAAGAGCCTGCTGCTAGTACTGTCCTTTAACTGGACAAACGCCTTCGTTCAAGTGTCAACCCCAATCCGGAAGAGGTCACCGCACTGGGCCTGCTGCCTAATATACTCCTGAATTGGCTGAGTGGCTTTCCGAACAAACACACTGGTCCAACAGAATTGATTTTCAACAGGCCGTATTGGTCCCTAACGTAATTATCTAGCAGTGAGTCAGTTCGCAGCAGCCCTTGCATTTAAACGCTGCTGGTCAGCCCGGGAGAGGGGACGGCTGTGCCAGGTGCCTTGTCCAAACACCACTTGGGAATCACTTCCTCCCCCAGCTAGTCTTCTCCCTCATTCCTAAATATTTTAGACAGCAGTTGGGATTTCCATAGCTCCATCCTCAGTGGACATCGTCCTCCCTGCTTAGGAGGCACTGCAGAGACACTGGCCTCTCATGCTAATGAACAGCAAGTTGGGCTGTTTGATAGGTGAATTCAATTTACAATGAAGAATCAAATGGGATCCTTTAAAAATGCTCTGATGCTTAACCTCTTCCTTTCTCTGAAGGCTTCTTGGTAGCATATTCTAGTTACATTGGTGTGGCCAGCCAGCTAGGGACAGGTCTATACAAGTGACCACCCAGCACAATACATTTTCCCTAAAACTGGCACTGATGTCATTTGGTCCAGGTTCTAATTGATCAAAGACAGCATAGCCTTTCAATTTTCAGCTGATAATTACAAAATTTTCTAAGTCTCTGGAAGTTCCCTAAAATTGGGAGGTCTGTTCTAAGGATCAGATAAGTTTTATGTGGTTGCCAGAAAATCCAAAGTGCCTTCTCCCGAGGTATAGGAAGGCTGGCAGGTCCAAAAGATGACTTTCCGCCATGGCTTCCGCATCCCTTGAGAAACGTACATATTTCTCCCAGCTTGAAGAATCTCTACACTGGTAATGCCTTAGCTTCACACTTTTAGTTCACGCTCCAGTCCATGGGGAGGGCAGGGTGAGGTCTAAATCCTCCTTGTGCTCCTGGAGTACCACACATTGTGTTGTCTAAAGTATCGCTCAGCATCTATTTGTGGCATTGGATCAAAGTGCTTTGTAATGACAAAAGACTCCCAAATGGTTCTGTGAACTTGGATAATAGCTTAAATCCTCTCTGTCTATATTTCTTCATCAATTAGAGGGGGTGATACTAGTACCAGTAGCATAGAATTGTGAGGAGAAACTGCATTCATATTTGTAAAGCCTTTGGAACCCTACTTGGCTCAGGGAGAAGCACCAAATAAGAGGGCTGACTGGCCACTGACAGGGTAGTCCAAGGGGCAGCCAATAGGATCAGCTTGCCTGAATCTTTTCTTCCTTTGGGACCTGTTCTGTGCCATCTGCAGCCCACTAATCAATTGGAAGTGCTATTCAACCTGGCTTTTCTCGATTGGCTTTGTACAGGGTTAGGAGCCAAATAGGCATGTGTGTGTGTGTGTGTGTGTGTGTGTGTGTGTGTGTGTGTGTTTGTGCATGTGCCTATGCATCTGACCTCTGTTGTTTCCCCGAAGCCCTGTGGTAGCAAGCTGCTGACAGGTAGTACTGGTGCAAGGGCACAGAAGAGACATCCCTACCACTCCAGCCTTGATCCAGGGGGAACGCACATAACTGAGGCAAGGAGGTCATGGTGGTCAAGGTTCCCAGAGAAATGGATTCTCTAAGTTCTCAAGAACTCTGTTCAGTCACAATCGACTTGTTGGCAGGCTCTGCTCAGAACTGGTGTGCTTGCTTTTTATGCTGAAAAGCACCCGGCCAAGGGCTCATCTTAACTGAGGTGTTTTGGTTTTCCCTGAGCTCCTCTGGCCAGAGGGAGAGCTGTGGAAACCAAAGCTGGGGAGACCCTGTGTATCTCTTTCTCCCTCGGGTTAAGCCAGCATCCATTTGGTTCCAAGCGCCATGCTGGAAGGAAGTTGGGCTATATTCTTCTGGGGGAATCCAGGCTCCGCCATGTAAGCTGGACACCGTTCTAGCTCATTTAATCTGTCAGGTAATACCACTGCCACTTCCTCTGAGGAAACAGAGACCCAGAAAGGTCCAGAAGCCTGGCTGAGATCACAGACTGAGCACTTTGAACCAGCTTGCCCCTGCTCACTTGTCCGCCCCTGCTGCCTGTGGAAAGTGGAAGAAGATGCTGCAGTTTACAAAATGATGTTAATGCTGCGAATGCAGAAAAAGACAAAAGGAAAGGGGAGGGAAACAAAAGCAGATGGAAAAGAGGAAGAAAAGGGATCGTGGATAATGGACAGGTGGAGACAGCAAAAAGAAACAGGTTATTAATATTTAACATTATTATTTTTATTTATCAAATAAATAGTGTTCTCTATAATGACAAGTAACATTTATGGAGCACGTAAAATATGTCAGGCATTACACTATATGAGGAGCTTCACATTCAGTTATTTTATTTAATATTCATAATGAAATAGTCAGTCACTCCTATGAATCTCCTTCTTAAAGGAGGAAACTGAGGCTCAGGGAGGTTATAATTCAGACAGCAGAAGGCCCAAATCTTACCTGAATAGGGCTTTGGGACTTAGCAAATAAAAATATAGGACACCCAGTCCAATATGAATTTCAATGACACTTCAAACTCATCTGGGATCTACTTTCCCTAAAGCAACAAATAATTTAAGATATATTATGCTAAAAATTATTCATTCATCTGAAATTCAAGCTGATCTGGGCATTGTGTATTTTACCTGCAACTCTAAACTGAAGCATTATTATGTTGTCTCATATCTTTATAGTTTTAGGCCAGCATGCACACTTCATGTAAGGTCCCAAGGGTAGTCATCTGATCAGATTCTCAGGGCACCTGAATAGACGCCAACAGGACTCCCAGGGCAAGCTTTAAGTGCTTGAGAAGATTCCTAGGGATATACAATGGTCAGTATGCCTACTCCATCCTGGGGAGAGAGATGCCCCCTCAGAGGGGCTGTCACTTTTTGGGGTGTCCCTTCCATACCCCATCACCCATAGACTTCTGCCCTGACTTTGCGACCTCCTGCACCATGCCTCTGATTCAGCATGGTGACTGCTGGCAACGGAGCCTCTTCTGACCTGATCAGCATGCCACGACTTTTCCGTGCTTCAAGGGTGTACAACTGCTAGATAAAGACAGCATCTCCATCCACCCTTCCTCCTGCTGTCCTTCCCTGAAAGTACTCCTGAATAGGGTCAGGTTCTGGCTGTATTTTTCAGTCTCTAATTAGCAGATTCCAATTCATCACCCTGAGTATCTCCTGGCATCAGCCCCGAGATTCCCTCCTCTCGCCTGGTGAATCGGTCTTCATTTAAAACCCTCTCTCTTAGCCCTAAATGGAAATCAATTCTGCAAGTTTAGCAAATAGTTAATTACTCCACAAAGAGGATTGATTGGCCTTTGATCACCAGAAAGCTCTGCAGTGCTATTAGTCTCTTTCATCTGTGATTAAACCACAGAGAGAAAGAAACAAAAACTAAATTAGGCTTCTCCTGTTATCCTACAAATATTTAATGACGGGCTAATCTCCTAGAGGTGTGTTTGGGGGATACTGGCTCCATCAGGAGCCGCTTCCATTCAACCTTGAACCCAGATTCCATCTTTGTGGAGAGCGTGGCAAAGAACCTGACAGAGGAACAGAGCTGGGCTCAAAGAAATGCTTTGTAGGACACACTCTTGTCTGTCTTTTCTTCTCTCCTCTTCTTATGTATGTTTTAACGCAGATAAAGATTTCCCCAGTGGACTCCTGACATGAATAATAATAATAATAAAAGGAAACCTGGCTTAAAAAATTCCTTTTGGGTTTTTTTTCTAAGTCTCTATACCCCCGTCCCATTAATTTGCGAATACTGAAGAGTCCTTCTTGCAGGCAATAAATCTGATAGCTGGGTGCAGGAAAGGACCATGTTACAGGGCAGTCTGGTGCTCCCTTTTCCCAAACAAGGAGCCATAGCACAGGGCAGGAGCTCAGGAGCTTGCAACCTCCTATACTCTACATCGTGGTGTATAAAAAGTCAACACTTTACAAGGACTTGTCCATACATTTGATGCAAGAGTCTCATAAAGTGTATAGAAACCTGCAGTCAGCAGGGAGGAAAGAGCAAGGAGCTTGCAGAACGGCAGGACTGGATTCAAAGCTCGCTCTGCTTGACAGCTGGGTGACTGGGGGTGAGTCATGTAACACCTCAGACTTGCAAGATGGGGATGGTCACACCTTATTTACTTATTTATTTATGTTTTCCCCATAATTTTATTGAGAGACAAATAGCAATGAGACAGTCTCAAACCAAATTGGTAGCACAGTTTTCAATAATTAATCTATCCAAGATGCAGACATGATATCCTATTTACAAACACTTTTAGAACAAATCCCTCTATTCATTAAGAGAATGTAACTATATATCTATCCTAACCACTTTGAATACACAGATACAAAATGGACATTCATCTGTATCCCATTTTTTGTTTAGTTCCTTCATTTGAATATTATAGGTGTGTTAACTCAGCAAAATATTCTAAAAGAGTCCAGTAGTTCATAATAGTATTGGGTCTTCCTCTTGACTGGCAATGTCAGAAATTGTTGACCTGAGTCCCCTACAGAACAACATAACAGCATGGCTTTACTTCTTATACTTCGTTTTTATACTTTTCTGCTGGATGGTTAAGACCAAGATAAAGCCAGACCTATGCAATAAGAGTTGTAACTTTTGGGGCTGATAAGGTCAGTGAAATCCCCTCAGAATTTATCCTGAGATCCTGTACCTCAGATTGTAGATCCTTTGTCGGTGTCAGCCATGTGGATGAGTCACAGCCCATGCTTGGCCAATGTGCTCTCTGTGAAAGCCTGAGAGAATGTTTTCTCTCCATGGGTCACACCTAATTTATAGCACTGTAATGGGTCAAAGGCATGAGACCTGATGCACAGTAGGGCTATTTGTTTTTAGGCTTGCCTCTCCCTTTGACTTTTACTCCAGGTCATGAGCGGGTTACTAATGGCACTGAGCCTGGGGCCATCACTGCTAGTCTATTGTCTTTCCGGCCTTGGCTTCCACTGCCTGCCAGCAGCCTTTCTTTCCTACAGTGGCCATTCTGCCAAGCATCCCTCCCCAAGACTCACAGTTCTGAAATAATAGCACAGCTGCAGAATAAAAGAGGAGATCAAAGCCAAGATCAACACACCTGAAGCATCACCACTTTCTTGTTAGCTGGGTACACTTTGTGCTGAGTTCCCGCCACCAACCAACTGGATAAGCTAGATTGGTCTCTAGAAAAAGCACAAGATGCCACTGAATTGGCCACTTTCCAGCCTCATCCTTTGGGCATGATGAGAGAAGCTGAGAGGCACTTTGCGCCACCTTCGGCTGTGCCTTCTGTGATCTCCTGTACAGTCCCATGGGTCACTCTGGGGATTCCCACTTCATCATTTTATCAGACACATGCTGCTAATTGGACCGACCCTGAGCAAGATGGCGATGTCTCAGTTAGTCCCCTGTGCCCCAGGGCCACCCTGCTCCTCAGCTGTCTCTGTAGGACCCCTCGTCGTGTTGACACTTGCCTTGTTCTACAGGCTAAGCACCAGTGGACCCAGCACTGGATGACCTGGTGGGGACATTTACAAGCTCAGTGACCTTAGGTAGCATGACAGTATTACCAACACATTTAATTAACGCTTGTTGAGCATCTTCATGTGTCAAGAACTGAGCTCGCTTTTCTGTGAGCATTAACTAGGCTAATTATATGGAAGTATTTTTAGCTGTGATCATTATTGCCAGTAGGCTTTGCTAGGTCCCACCCCTGTCCTCTTGATAGTCACCCTACCCTCGATGGCTGCTGACTGCAAACACCTGTGATTCCCACCCATGGGCTTCCTGTCTGGTTGTGGGAGCCCACCAGGCCTGTGCTCGGGGACATGAGAAAGAGCTCACAGGCCAGGAGGAAGCCATCATGCAGGAGAGGCCTATGATCGCCCCATCCTTTAGGCCACACCGACTCTGAGTGTGTGTGTGTCTCACTGTCACTGGAGATGCTCAGCAAAGATTAAGCTCCAATTGCCCACAGAGACAAGGTTCTTCACACTCTCTCTCTCTCTCTCTCTCTCTCTTTATGGATCTATTCTATTGCTCTTTTTCTCTTCCCACTGCCTGTTATTGTGTAGATCTAAAATATCTCTCAAAGTCTCACGTGTTCAGAGGTGGGGGTTTGGGAAGGTGAATGGATTACTGGGGAGGGGTGGGTGCTGTACTTATCAGTAAGTTAAATATATTTGTGAGTTCACAGCTGTATGTGACTTTAGGAGACAGATCCAGCTGCAAGAGGTAGGCCACTGGGGTAGGCCTCTGGAGGGCGTATATCTTGGGCTTTTCTTTCTCTCTCTCAGTCCTGGCTGTCATGAGTGGAGCAGCTTCATTCCAGCAGGCTGGCAGGCCCTTCTGCCATGTTTCTGCCTTGCAGCCAGCCAACCAGGAACTGAACCCTCTGAAACTATGAGCTAAAATAAACCTCTTCTCCTTTCAGTTGTGTATTTCAGGTATTTTGTTCCTGGGGAAAGTCTGACTAAGTCACTTTCCCAATGAAGCTACCTGGCATCAGTTTCCACACAGATGATTTCTTGACTTTTGTCTCTAGTTTTATTCTTAGGAAAACCCACATGAAAATATATTAGGCTATAATAACTATCGTAATAGTGATTACAGTGGTGATGAGGAGAGAGAAGCAGGCAGGTATGCATGGAAGACGCATAAGGCCGAATCACAGGTGACACAACTGAATGTAAAAGGGGACTTTCTCAGAAAACCAGCACATTGACCCTATAAGGTCCTCTTTCATCCAGATTCTCAAAGGAGCTGAAAAGTATAGATTTTTCAGGCTAGTAGACAGAAGCAAGGAAGAATCAGGTCCCACATAGCAGAAATGTTTTAGTTTTTCAAGATTTGAACTATAGACTGCATTGTGTAGATTGTTTGAGATGATTATTGATCTAAATGACATTTCTCTCAAACTCATCACTCTTCTCTCTAGCTGGATCTCTAGTCCTCCACCCTCTTCCATTATGGTTTTCTCTGACACATTTTCTACGCTGACAGCTTTCTCACTAAAATATTCCAAGGACTTTTTACTGCCCTCAGAAGGACGCAACCATTGGCTTTGCCTTGGGTTCCTTTCCACATCCTCAAACTTTAGTCCTAGGGAGCATCTTGCTGCCTCTTGGATAGAGCTCCTCCCATGGCCTTCTCTCCATCTGTCCACTCTGCCTGGCTTCTTTGCTCCAGGCACACATTTTTGCCAACTCTTGTTTCCCCATCAGGTATCTGCTCACCAGCTCTGGGTCCAAGGAAGCCTCTAAGACTGCTCTGAACATATCTGTGGCCGCAGCTTCAATGGCTCACAATGCTTCTCACTTCCTTGTCATTACCTTCTTCCAAAGCACTCCCCTCCCCGGTGACACATTTAGAATGAATACAACTGGCAGAAGAGATGGTCACTTCAGGATCGGGACACAAGGGCCATGACCCTCTGCTCTTCCATGTCTGATAAAGCAAACTGCATGACTGGGAGTGGGGCTGTGGAAAGGCTGCCTGGCGAGGAGCCAAGAGCAGGCTCCAGCTGAGAGTGCGCAGGGGCTGAAGTTTGCCTGCACCCTAGCAGCTGCTGGGAGAACAGAAGGCATCCTTCTCCCATCTAGACTGAAGGGGTCTGATGCTCAGAATGGAGCCTTGCAAAGGACCCGGAGGCAGAAGTGTCCAGCTCATTTGTGAGTAGCCCCTTGGCCTGGAGAAGCTAAGAGTAAATAGCATTGTTTGCTACTAGGTTTTGCAGTGATTTGTTATGCAGCAGTACGCAACACATAGATCATCTCTCATCATTACAGATGATCACTCCATAGACAGAGTACCCTGCAGTGGGGGACAATTCTGCAATAGACGTGGAATGTACAACTCTGTGTTTAGCAGTGGGAGCCAAGATAGCATAGTGGCTAAGAGCTTGGGCTCTGCAGTGGGCTACTGGGATCTGAATTCTGGCTCAATTACTACCAACTGGGTGACTTTGTGCCTGTGACCTCTGGCCTTCAGTCTTTTGCTTGCTAAATGGAGGTAATAGAAGTCATAAAGTGGTTGTAAGGATAAAATAAGATGACACTTGTAAATTGCCTAGACATTACGTGGTACATAGTAAGCACTTAATAGATGCTACCTGTTATCATTCTTATGAGGACAAGACAAAGTATAATTTTTGAAAATTGAGGATCTTGCTTCCTGCCTAGGGGAATGGCATAGCTCAGGGAAGAAGATACCACAAGGTGAGAAATGACAAGGTGCTAAATCATGCTCTTTAGACTCAAAATACTGAAGAAGTTTAGAGGAGACAAGCAATAAAAAAATAAGTTGGACTCCCTTGGAGTATTTCATGGTGAACTTTTAACTAGGCTTGAAAGATTGTTAGATCTTGAGGGAGCACAAGGGGAAGAAGGGATCCCTGGTACGAGCAGGAAAATAGAGGTGGGAGCAAAAGAGCAGGGCCAGGGCTGGGCAGGAGGGGAGCTGAGTCATGGGGAGAAGTGACGCCTACTAGAGCAGAGATGGGCGCACCAAGGGCCAAAGCCTCAAGCTTCATCCTCTAAGGTGGAGGGCACTTCAGGGGGCTCCACGCCGAGCAGGAATGCTCAGTAGAGGGAGGGTTAGGGCAGGAGAACGTGGAGGCTGGGAGACCCACATTCTTAGGCTAAAGTGGAGAACACAGACCACTTGTCTACCTGCCACCTGCCCAGGGACACTGAGAAGGGATGGACCAAATTGGGGATGGAGGCACCACCTTTGCTGGACCTGTGATAGCACATCCTGTGCAGACCTGTATCCCTTCCGGCATGGTGTGGACATGTCTGCTTGTGGCCCTCTTCACTTTCAAGCCCCGGAAGCCCGGAGGCATGAGCCTCTGCAAGTTGGTGCATGTTTAAGGTCAAGGGAGCATTGATTTCCATCCCGAGTTGTGGTAGAAGTTGCTAATTTGATAAGACAGAGCATTAAAGATTCAGTGTGTATGGGTATTGATCATGGAGTAGGTCTTGTTAGATACTATTTTTTAAAAATGATCAAACAACTATTGGTAGGAAACTAAATAAGAATTACCCACCTGAATCTACCCTGTTTGAGGTGCTATAAACCTGAGTAAGATTTAAAATAATGATTAAATATACAACCTGGCAGGCAGACGGCTGTCTGCTTGACTCCTGGGTTGATCACTTACTCAGGGCCACAGGATTCAGCCTCTGTGTGCCTCAGGTCTCTTGACTGGTGCAACGAGAGAGTTTATGTTTATAGTGGAAGCTGGTGGTGAGATTTAAGTTAGATACACTTGGTAATAATAATGACAGCAGCCCCAGCAGAGACTCTTACTTCAGTTTGTTCTATGTGCCAGGCAGTATTCTTGCTTTCTACGCCTAAATTAATTAGCATCAGTCCTAACAATCACCCAAGGAGGATGCTGAGGCATAGGAGCTTGCCAAAGGTTATACAGTGAGGAGTCCATATGTGAAGCTGGGGAGATTGTGTTCAGGGATGGCTCTAGTAATGCCAGCCGTGACAGGGTCTGGAATATGGTTCTAAGGAAGTACAGAGTAACTGACATATCAATGGGGGACTGAGAAGCCCTTTGCTCTTTTTGTTCAGTCTTCTCATCGGAATCACATTGGCCACTTCCTGATAGAACAATACAGGCAGCAATGCATAAGAAAGTAACGGAGCCAGGAGCCACCCGCAGCACCATGTCCTCCTACAAAAATGCCTGCATGGAAATGGGAAGAAATAAGATGGAAAGTAATGAAAAAGCTAGAACACAAGCACACTGGCTCTGTCTGAAAGCAAATCCACCCGCCTGCGGTCTTGCTTCCCATCTGTCTGCCGCCGTGTTCGTAACCATCCTAAACCCATGTGTGGATTCCTTTTCTCAGGAGCCAGCTTTCTCTTTTCATAATCTTGCAGAGGGGAGAACCCTTCTGAACAAATGTGTGCAATGTGATTTGGGAGAATGATGGCAGCCAATGATGGTTTGGAGAGCACAGACTGCTTGTCTACTTGCCACCAGCCCTGGCCATGCCTGCCCGTTTGGCCCTTCTCTACCTCTGCAGGACTTTGGTCCTCCTACCCCTGTCACTTCCTGCCTCAGGAAGATTTGCATTCAAGGAGAGAAAATAAAGGAGCCCTAGGTTTCTGAGGGCTGCTGTGTTCTGTCAGAGTTGGCGAAGATGACCTGTCAGCTGCATTGTTCCTTACTGTCGCCTCCTTCAGAATCTCCCGATCCTGGGTCACTGAAGTCAGGCTGACTGCCTGGAGGCGTGGTTGGCCATGGGATGGCCCAGGAACAGAGTCGGGAGGCCAGAGGAACCATCGAGAGCATCTCAATCTAATTCACACCTTGGCACATGCTCACAAGGGCTGGCACATCCAATTTACAGCAGGAGTGTCTAATGGGTGTGAGGCCTCCCCAGACCCACGTGGCACTCTCCTCAGAGTGCTCAGAAGAATCAGGAGCGCTGACTGCCCTGCAAATGAGTCACAAGGAAACATCCAGAACCACTGATGAATTCATCTAATATTTCAGTATGTGATGCAAGACCATGCAGGGCAGATAGGGTACCTGACCACCAGCCGGTGGGACTGCTGAGTTCACAGGCAGGAAGCCTTCTTTACTTCCTGGAGGTGAAAATGAACAATAGCATCACTCTAATGTAGAATTAGGGGGAGGGCAGACAGGCTGTCTGGATTAAGGAATCTAAAGTAGCTACAGGGTTGCCCAAAAAAAAAAAAAAAAAATCTGGTAGCTCTCTAATCATGCTTCATTTATCAATCAGCACCATTAAAGAAAGATATAAAGATATAAAACAGTTTCTGATGAGTACATGTGGCTGATAAAAGAAAAAGATCACAATACTCATAACTCATTTCATCAAGAGCTGAAGTCTATTTCTCTACTACTAGGATCCAGGCGGTCTATGTGTCTTTCTTCAGCAAAACAGTGCACCGAAAGTGATATTGTGGGAGTTCTGGTTTTCTTGCAAAGTCTTAGGGGGATATTGCAGCTTCAATTCTCATTCCTGAAACTCCAGGATCTGTATAAGAATAAATCTGAGCTGCTTATGGGAAGATAAGGCTACACAGGCTAGAGCTCAGGCACCAACCCGACAGTCCACCTGCCCCTAGTCAAACAAGCCACATAAATGGATCAGGTGAGCTTTATCCACATCAGCACGACTGCCCATGTGAGGCAGGCCACATGATTGAACCACAGTACCACAAGTTGAATAACTAAATGTTGTTTGAATATAATGGAATGTTGGGATATTATGTTTTGCAGCAGAAGCTGATTATTACAAGTTTTAAACACAGCTTGAGATTCTGTTGACTTGCTTTGCCATGATGTTTTCAGTACTACAAGATCAGTGCACTGTGTTTCCTTTTCTGTTTTCTCTATCAGTTAACTCTGTCTGCAGCACGGTGTAGGCACTCAATAAAGAACTGTGAATACCCCATTACTATTATGCACTACTGGACTATATTGGATTGTCTTGCTGAATTCATGCACCTACAATATTTAAATGGCAATGGAATACCCATTTCGGACAAAACTAAACAAAAAAAGGGGATACAAATGAAGGACCATATTGTTTCTGTATATACAAAATAGTTAGGACAGATATACAGCTACTTTCTCTTAATTCAGTGAGAAGAAAGATTTGTACTAATAGTGTTTGGACAGGATATCCTGTCTGCATCTTGTACTATGAATAACCACCAGAAAGACAACAATATGCAATGTATTAATTATTGTAACTGTCCCACTAGCCTGTTTTGAAACTGTCTTATTGCTATTTGTTTCTCAATAAAACTAATAATAATTAAAAAAGAATAATGTGAAACAAGCAGGGGTGGTGGTCCATGACTATACTCCCAGCACTCTGGGAGGCTAAAGTGGGAAGCTCACAAGTTGAAGCCCAGCTTGGGCACTTTAGTGAGGCTGTGTCTCTAAAGAAAAAGGCTGAAGATGAAGTTTACTGTGAAAGCCCTGGGTTCAGTCTCCAGCACCATAAATGAAAACAGCCACAACAACATGTGGGACAGACTTAGTTTGCTGGAAACTGAATTTGTTTTTCCTGAATGAGTCAGGAAATAATAAATATGAAGAAAGAAACAAGATACAAAGGAATAGACTCAATTAGACCACATATTAATTATTCAATATTCTTAATTAATGAGGCATAGATTAAAGAATTTTAAAGTCTCTGAATATTCCTCCTATGTTCCCTTTAACAAATAATTGTTTAGTATATAATTTGCACTATGCACCACGCACACCCCCAGGATATAGAGGATAAACAAGATGGATAGCATCCTTGGCCTCATGGAGCTGTAGAACTTTACACCATTAATTCTCTGTAGCCCAGAATTAATTTCACTCTTAAACTGTAGGTAGAAATTACAAGAAAAGCTATGGGCAGGCATATCCATGACAAATACCATCTTATGCTGGAACATGATGTTTCTTTTCTAGTAATTTGATTTTCATTGATGCCTTCATATTTTCATATTCATTTAGGTATTTAACAAATATTTTTCAGTGTTCTGCATCTGGTAGTAGGTTTACAAAAGATGAATTAGATAAAAAAGTACTCCTTGGCTTCATAGGGCTTTTAGTCTGGTGAGGGGGAGAGAGATATATGTGTTTTTGCTATTATAAATGAATCATGACAAATTACCTGGGATAGTTAAGGGGTAGTTAAGAAGCTCTTGAGAAAATTATGCAGTGGTTCCAAGTTGATCTGGCAAGTTTAAAGATATTATTGTCCATCTTTTCTTATGTGAGGTACTGGAGATAAGTCTAGATGTTGGGACAAGCATTCCTGAATTTGTCCCGTAACTGTGGGTCAGCCTGGCCACATCCCTCTACCATCTTTCCATCCGCTGAGTGAAGCTGTGCCCTCTTCCCCCTCCTCCTTTCTCATCCCCACCCTCTTTCCCACATGCCCATGGGGCATCTGGGTGGCATGTTGCCTACTTCACAGGCTAGTGAGGAAGATGACTCAGACAGTCTGTGAAGTGCCACATGCTTCACAAAGAGAGGCACTCTCCAGAAGGGACATAAAGGATTGCAACTGTCATGGCACCTCTGCGGAGAGGCCACGGGTACTTGGCAGGGTGCCACCCCTCATCCTGAGGCAGCTGCTGCCTGGCGACATGTGTGCATGCCACCAAAGGCTTCCCTGATTCCCACGCTGCCTGCTCCTCTGTCTTTGCTGGCACAGGGGAGGATGCAGACTCGGGCTCATGCCCACACCTCTGAGCTATCTATCAATGTTTATTTATCCAATAAATATTTATTGAGTGTCCTCCATGAGCCAGGTATAAGTCTAGACACTGCCTGCATCCAAGAGCCTAGGGCGGAGGTGAAGAGACACCATTGTACAGCATGAGCTACGAGGAGTAGGACTGAGGCAAGCGATATCTCATCCATCCCTTTACAGACGAAGCTGCTGCTTTTCAATGATTAGACAGAGGTCATGAAGCTAGCATACAGCAGGGATAAGATTTGGTTCACTGTCAGCCTAGTTTTAAACGTTGTGTCCTTCTCAGGATGGTGTTCTGCTTCAGGAACTTACAAAGGTGCCCAAGATCACCACATCTACAGAGACTGAATGGCTAAACACAGGTACAGAGCCATGCCAGCTCTGTGACTGCCAGCACACCATGATGCGGCCCTTGTAACAAGCCACCTTTTCCCCTTCCAACCTTGGAGTCAGTTGAAGTCTCTTCTCAGTCTAATGCTTGATGGAATTTCCAGGGGCAGGTGGGAAGAAAGACTATTCCAGATGGAGGAACCTGCTCAGACACACGCATAGAGGTAATGAAGCATTAGACAAGCAGGTCCTGGGCATACTCTGTAAAAGGAAAGGAATCCAGGGAAGGAAAAGGCAAAAGGCTCAAGAGGAAAGAAAAGACGTAATGGAGGGGGCAAGACGGGACTGGATTAAGCTTCCATCTAAGGAAGTAAAGAAGAAAAATACTGCTTTGTTGGCAGGCAGGAAGGTGAGATGCAAGTCCACGTAGATCAAGCACTGAAAATGATGACCGCTACTGTATTTCAGGAGCATAGGATTGGCAGCTCCGGTGGGAGACAGAAAATGCTGTTAGCAAGTTGTTTTCTGGAACGTTATTTAAAATAGGAAAAATAAAACTGGAAACAACTTCAAGTGCCCAGCAATAGGGGAGTACTTCAGAAGTGTCTGAGATAAGTCCTGGGTGGGATGCTATATAGCCATTAATAATGATCATTATGAAGATTTGTAGCAAAATGGAAAAAGACTCATGACACGATACAGTGTGTTTCAGGGGAAGAGACTAGAAATAAATGACAACTTCAGGTCCTTTTTGATTCCTACGTGGAAAGGATGATAGAGATATATGGAAGGTGCAATATATTGGTCTCGAAGACTGAAGACAGGAAAGAAAGTCTGTGGAGCAATGGTTCTAGTGCACAAACCACAAATCCCAGCAGTTACTTGACATGGCTGGCAAAACTCTGTGTGTGTGTGTGTGTGTGTGTGTGTGTGTGTGTGTGTGTATACATGTGTTTGCATGCTGCATGTGTAAAGTTTTCCTGGAATGAAGCAAGGGCTGTAATATTTCATTATTTTCCAAGAAGATCTGGGATCATGTCAAAACTCAAAATACCTTTGGACTTGATTGGGGTCCTATACTTTCCTGAAATAGCCGAAAAGTATTCTGAAGTCTCATAGCTGTCTCCCAACATTACAAGGACCCAGTTTGGAAACCCATGTGATGAATAGTTTACACACTAGGTCCTTGTTTTCTCTCCACTGGATTCAAAACTGAATATGAACTCTCTCTCGCCCTCTCCCTCCCTTCCTTTCTCCTCTCTCTCTCTCTC
>NW_004524587.1:11163522-11178845 GCF_000260255.1 Octodon degus
AGGCTCCCAGGTCCAAAGGAAATCACTAGAGGGCTCTTCCACAGAGCAGAGGACCTTTCACTAAAATCACTTCAGTGACCTCATGCCAACGCACAAAAAATATTAGCTTCCTTCCAGTGAATGATCACCGGGAGGCTCAAGCGCCACGGCCTTGGAGCCGATTCTGAGATACACGAGACGGAAAGATCCTGTGAGACTGTGAACCAAGATGGCTGCCTGCCCAGAAGACAACAGGCCCTTAAATCAAGCTGGCACATTTCATGGTGTGCAGCAGGAAGAACAGTGTGCAATGAAGACAAGAAAAGTAGCCACTTAGAAAAACAAATGTCTCTCAGCTTTTGAATAATTTGCAACTATAGCACATTTGGCTGGGTCATGTGTTCCAGCCCATTCACATGGACGTGCAACCATCCTGGTGCTACCGCGATCCATCTTGGAACCCTTCTGTCAGCAGGGGCTTACTCAGCACTTCCCCACACCTGACCTCTTCCGCCACAGACTATGAAAATCATGTGCTCAGGGAGGGAAATAATGAAAGGGAGCTTAGAAGTCCGGGCTGGCCTGGGTCTGAAGACCCCTCGCACCCAGCCCCTTACCTGTGTCCACTGAGTCTCACTTCTTTCACCTGGGAAGTGGGTAGGGTTACTGACCATGCATCTTGTATGAGAACTCTGGGAGCAGATGTGTACATACAGTCCTGAACACATCATACACGCACACAGTAGGCACACTCTGGTGCTCATACATGGAGGAAGCGATGATTAAAGAAGATTTAAAAAAAATAAAAAAGATTTAAATACCACATTCTCATCTTACAGCCCAGGTGACTGAATGGATTGAAAGAGCTAGTGGAGAATGAAAGAACTGCTCACCTCCAAGCTCCTGTAAAGTGTTACAGAAATATCTTTACTACAAATAAACCTCAACCCTGGGCCTTTCTTCACGTGGGTGTGAAGGTTCCCCTTTTCTGACAACTCCATTTCCTTATGGCTTTTTTCTTGTCTCCAAAGAGCATGCGAGCATTTTTCCAGGCGGTGGCCAAGCCTTACTGTGCTAAAGGGTCAATGTGTCCCTAGGCAGAGCAGTATTTTAATTCAACAGCATTCGGTAGTTATTAAACTATGATAAATGCTAAAGTGGGAAAGATTATACTTAGACATAAGAAGTGTCACTTGAATCACTTAAAAATATTATAATGTATGGCTAATTGCACCCTGACTATATTATCTAGTACTGTGAAAACACTTCAGATCCTTAAGTAAGGTACCACTTAAATACCTATTTCAGTATGTAATGGGTAATATTCTTGAGAGCAAAGGTTATTAAAGGATCTAATGTTCGTTGAGTGTCTATTATGTGCTAGGCACCTTGTCCATATTAATTCGCCTAATCATGGAAACAATTAATTCTATGAGGCAATTTTCATCATCCCTATTTTGCTGAGAAGGAAATTGAATTCAGAGATGTCAAGTAGCTTGCCTAAGGTAACACAGCTGATAAACGGCAGAACTGAGATTCGAACCCAGGAAAACCATCTCCAGAATTCACCAGCATAGATGTATACTATGACCTCTGTGTTTTCAGACTTCTTGCCTGTGGATGGTGACAGTAATTATACTGGGTTGTGGTGAGGGTTGAGATGATTCATGGAAAGCTCCTAATATTGTGCTTAAATAAATGGAAGTGTTATTACATAATGTAACTGTTTTATTCTGTGGTGTCGTTTTAGCACATTGAAGGTGGGATTTGTTTTGGAGAGAAATACACCCAACTTCCCAGCATGCATTTAATAAAGTTGCGGCAACATGGATGCATCAATCCAGGCAGCAGGAGAGGTACGTAAGTGGCATGCCCAATGCAGAATAAAGATGGGGTGTTACTGTTAAAACAGTCTTAAATATTCCACAATAGCAACAGCTGGGAATTAAACCATGCACAACTTTTGTGAAGAATCAACTCAAGTGCACAAGTTGCTGTCCCTGAAGCTGGCACTGGGGGTGGAAGTGGAGGTTGCCTGAGCCACTGAGAGAATCTCTGGCCTTGGGCAAAGTGATGGACATTTCTGAGTCCCTCTCTGGTTTCTCATCAGCAAATGGAGACCATTTCTGCTTCATAGTTGTAGGAAAAACCGACTGAGTGCATGGACAAAAAAGCCTGGCTTTCTACAAAACGGTACATGGTATTTCCCCGCCCTTGCCACACAGCATAGCCACTCATGAGCCTGCAAAACTGCAGACACTAACCGCTCTTGGCCATGAAGATTCAGATCTGGGAGGGCAGCCCTGAGCATCTGTATTATTAACAAGTTCAAGGCCATTCTGAGGCACGGTAAGAATTAAGAATCTACAAAGTCAAAGATAGTATTGAGTAAAAGAACATTCTGCTTAATTACTCAGAGTTCAGAAGCTCCTGTCTTTGTTTCGAGATTACAGTCAAGGCACTTGAAACTCACCCTAGGAAATTGTTTCAATATGCCACTTAGTCTATCAGCCATGTGACTGCAGGATGATGCACAAAAGATTCCTTTATACCACTAGGCAAGGAATTGTTCCTCATTTGAAACTGCAACTTCAAGGCCAAAATTTTCACACTGAGCTCAGGGCCTTCCACCTGCACCCCTCTGACTTTCAGTTGCCACGGAACCAGCAAAGACCAGCACCAGTGAGAGAGGGGAGATACACAGCAGCTTTTCTTTGGAAATAACTTCAAATCCAGCCAGAAAACAGACTGTATGATGATGACTTCCAGGCCACCTGGCACGTGTCATTCTGGCTCAGCAGTGCTCTCACCTGGGTGTCTGTTTCAGAGGATGACAGAATGGCTACATTTGACAAGTCACATGCAGCATCCTCTCCTCAAAGCTATTTGATTTTAAAAAAAATAAGATTATGCTCTGGCTGAATGGGAGTATTAATTAAGACTAGTTTGGAGCAGTGGGTTGGTGGTGCTACAGGAAAGCTGGTGTACCATGTGCAGCCATTAACATGTGTTAATAGGATGCTCAGAGATGCCTGGCATGGTCAGTTGGGGCCCAGGAAAGCCCACATTGCAACCTCCTGTATGTAGGTTCTGGATGTAATTCCCCCATGCATGTCTACTGGGGCCTTGGAAGTGGTTACTGTGTTACTGCAGTCCACCAGAACAGACTTCTACCTTGGTGAAACTGTGCATGGTGTATCACTCAGACCCAAGCAAGGCAGGCTTGGGCTGTTACAGGGACTGTTGGCTCCTTTCTCCTGCCCCTGGGAGCTTTGTAACTTTCTCTCTCCATCTTAAGCTTCTCAGATTTAGTGGGTCCTTCCCTATTCTCTGGACAGTTCTGTGGTAGAAGCTTGGGCAGGGCTGCAGGAGGCCTGGGAATGAAGAGAGGAACAAAGCTCTTCCAGGTAAGAATGCTCTGCTTCCTGGTATCCTATTGGGAAGTCAAGCTCTTTCTTCTGGGCACATCAGTGAGGAAATCAGGATGTTACACCAGCAAGGACTCTTATGGTCAGCCTTTCCTGTGTCCCGCTTCACGGGTGATGAAACCAAGACCAAGAGGAGTTAACTGGGTGGCCCAAGGTCACATGGTGACAAGTACCACAGGCAGGACAGGAAGCTGCATCTCCCAACCACAGCCATGCGCTTCTGCAGCATCCTCACTGCCCACCTTGGTTCGCTTTAGCAACCACAAGTGAGGCTCACAGAGGCAACTTCTCTGGAGCAGTAGTTACCTTTTGTAGTGTTTCCTTTAAATATGGTTTCTTCATCCTCATGCAGAGCCAATCCTCCATACATTGCTCCAGTGCCTGGATTATTGCTGCCTGGCTTGGGGCTCTGAAGTCAATGTCACCAGCAAATAGTTCAAAGCCCCTCTAACTGATCGCAATGCCCTTTCCCTCCCATTCAAGGTCTCAGCCCAGCCCCTCTGGGCGAGCAGTTAAGATTGCCAGTGGCTCTGAGCCCCTTTCCGGCACCTCTTCACTCTTTTTCAAGCCTAAACATCAGTGCCGCGTTCACATGCACATGTCACACGAATTTTTCTACTCTTTCCACTTCCAACATAGCTTCTATTTCCAAGAAGTCAAAGGGCTTTTCAGAGTCCATAAAAGTCTATGTACACAATGGCATTTTTCACTCAGCAGTCTTCCCCGGGACTTTTTCATTACCTGCAGGTGATCCCGAGTTGAGAAATGACTTCTAAATCCTGCCTACTCTTGTGGCTGATTAAAGTCCAGGAGTCCCTGTAGTCTGCCTACCAGTACTTTTGTGAAGATTTTGCATAACTACTGAAAACAGTTTAAAAGATCATGTCTGTGATCTATTAAACAAGATTCATTTTCAAAGGGTGATAAAGGGCTTGAAAAGAACACATGAAACAGAAATGGCTGGGTTCTGCTTATTATATGTCAGAAATGATAAGAATAACACGTTTACTAGTCATTATACAAGTCATTTATCAGGAAGCACTTGCTGGTGAACATATTTGAATTTGCCCAAATTCAAATAAAGAATGAATGAGTAAACAATTTATTCTGAGGTAATTATTTTCAAAACTCAATTTAACCTGGAATTTAGTGAAAAGGAACTCCAAGGTTTTATTCTTTGTATCGTGTAATGAAAGGATTGTTTAATTAGAATGACAATTTACTTCTCTAGGTAAAAGGAAAGGGAAGCAGAAAAATTCAGGCCCAATTCTCTCTGGTGGCACAGACTGATGGGGGCCCAAATGGTTCCGAGGAAGAATAGCTCTGTACTTTGGATGATTTAGTGCAATAGGAGAGAAAATTTCCAGATAAGACAAACTCATGGGCTTAGGGGCATTTCTTCAGCCAAAACAACATGAAACAAAACCAGTAATGAAACCTGAAAAAACCTCACACCCAGCCCTAACACACAAGCCTGGTGACACTTGCATCTGAAGTATACAGTCTTGCACGCAGACACCTTGGCCCACACCTCTTCCTGGCTAAAACAAATAACGGTGCCAATCCCACCCCTAATGACAAAACACATCCCAGATGCTGTCAAATTGCTTTCACAGAGTTTAATGAGTTGAGCATCCCGAGACAGGCTCTTAGTGGCTGCTGGTTCCTGAGGCTTCTAACTTCTCCAGTGTGAAGAATTAGAGACACTTGGGCCTGGGGACTTAAATTCGAGAGGCTGGGAGGTTTCTAAAATCTCCAGATCCCTTGTCTCTAATTTAAGAGAGCAATTGTCAGACTGTGCCTCGAATTCTGTTCCTTACTAGGTGGGTTGCTATTTGTTCCATGGAGCCTGGGCTTAGCTACAGTGTCTTTTATGAAGCATAGGATTTTGTTGCGATGGAGCAGACTGGCAGAATCCAGCTATATTCGACCTCCACTGAGCTAGGAGTCAAGAAGACATGGAAGGAAATGATCCTAGGAAGGGCAGTATTCAGTAGCCCCTTAGTACTGTCCTAGCCAAGAGATACTCCTATGGGGGAGACCCTCAATAGCCTTAGGGGAACATGATGTGCAAATGATATGGGGATCCCCGTGAACTCCTGCTTGCAGAGAAACTAAGCCACTGCCTATCCAGCCGGCCAGCTGATGGCAAACAGCAGCAGAAAGGGCAGGCTGTGGGAAAGAGGGGGACCTGGATGATCCATGTTCAAAGAACAAAATGAAGCAGCACAAGATAAAATTCTCCTTCTGTGCCTCAGGCCATGCCTCTGAATATTTCTTTGGTTCAGAAATTTACAAAGAGAGCTTCACAAACTCTCTTCTCTGTCATTACTACAATACACGATTTCCCTATACAATAGGATACAGAGTACTTTGAGTGTAGTGTGGTTGAAGATTTTGAGTTAACCCTTCAGACTGGCGATGGTTTTGTAAACTCTGGACTTGGACGACTTAACAATAGCTTTTTAGTGATTTGGGCTGGGAAAATAAACCCTAGTGCTGCATAGGAAATTGCCAGGTTCTGCCAAAGCAAAGCTACATATTGCATATTCTCTCAGGGCAGAGTACAGTGAAACTGGGGTAAGCTGAGAGACAGCAGGTGGGCCAGGTCCTCTAGCATGAAGTAAGGCCAGTCCATTAGAAACACCTCTGGTAGAAGAAATAGTAATAGAAAAGCAGTTGGTGAGGAAGAAAGGGCAGGTAGCTAATGGGGTGAAATGTGAGGTGTGAGAAGGTGACCAGGTTATTTCTTAAAGAATGACATTTGAAGTTTTAGTACAATTATCTTTTGGCATCTGCCAGGGAATGGTTCCAGAACTTTCTTAGGAGACCAAAATCCATGCATATTAGTCCCTTATATAAAGGAGTACAACATTTGCATACCTCCGTATGTCCAGAGGTATCTCCATTCATGAGCTTAATTTATCTTATTAGTTTGGGGATGGTGGCTGAAGTTGTGTTTATCACCTGATGTGGAGTTAGTGGACAGAAGCAAATTTTGTTGAACACTTTTGTTTGAGACCCAAATTATTTGCAAACAGAAGTATTCATGAACAGAGGTATCACCGTACTTTAAATCATTTCTACCTTACTTAACACAATGGAAATATTATAAAAATAGTTTTAGCACATTGTTTAGGAGATCAAAAAAAGAAAACAGTCTGTACATGTTCAGTATGACAAGATCTTTCTTCTGAATATTTTTGATCTGCAGTTCACTGAATCTAAGAATGCAGAACTCATGAATATAGTCCATACATATAGAAGACTGCAACATATGTATTCATACATACACACATATATAATCATGCATATAAAATTATATCTTTAAACATCTTGAAATTATATCTTGATATATCTTAAATTTTTTTATGGAAAATAACAATTCTCCATATAGCCAACCCTTAGCTTTACCAATGATCAATTCAGGATCAATCACAATTCACCTCTTCTTTCTCTCCTACCTTATCATTTTGAAGCAAATCTCAGATGTATCATTTTATCTGTAACTATATCTGCATGCATCTCCTAAAGATGACACAGTTAAAAATATAACCAGAATAATTGCCACTTCTGAAAATGTTTTCTTGACATCATTCCATAGATAGCCCGTGTTCTCATTTCCACAGTGGTCCTGTAAACTTGACTTTTAAAAAGTTTGAATTGAGATTCTGGAAGGCCCAGACACTGCAATTGGTTGATAGGTCTTTTGAGTCTTGCATCATTTGGTTTCCCTTTGAATTTCTTTTCCACTTTAGAAGTTTTTTAACTCTTGTTAAAGAAATTGGGTCACAAAGGCTTGGTCTCACAGTTTGGATTCTGCTGGCTGCATTCTCATAGTGCTGATCACATGTTCATTTGTCCCCTCTGTCTGGTAAATTGCTGATTTGATCCAGAGCCCAATCACATTTACTTCCTTGGTGAGATTGTGTCTTTTGGTGGCGAAGTGTATCTTTTCTTACTGCCTGGGTGGAACTTCTTTGATGCAAACAGTCATTGGTGGTCACAACTTAGTCCCTTTTGTTCTTTAAGTATTATAAGACGGGATCATCTGATTGTCATTGTATAACTCTTCTGAAAACCTTCCTCTCTTGCTTTTTCATAAAGTGAATATTTTTATAGGGGAATAATCACCCCCATTTGGTTACCCTAAGGTTTTGTTTTTGCTGTTTTTAATTTCCTCATTTTGAATCATTACAAGCTCACAGATTTAACCATATTTGATTTGTTGTGTTTCCGCCTATTGAAATGTGTGGTGGTCATTGTTATTTTGGGTAATCATTGTGCGTCATCTTTGACCAGTGGGCACTTCTTCAAGGTGGCCCATGAGTCTTTGCTTTCTGGTATGAAAAAACATTACAGACTCATCTTACGTATGTCCTTCTGAGGATTTGAAATTGTCCCTTCGCCAAGAAGCCCTGGGTTCGTCAGTGTAAAGCAGAATTTAGAGACCACGGTTCAGTTGATCCTTACTAAAGGCTCATGTTTTCGGGACTGTCAATGAACACAGCAAGGAATGCTCTCATATCTCTCTTTATCATATACACATTTATATAAATATGTAGGTACATATTTAAGATAAAATATACAATCACATTATCCTATGATTTTTATTCAGCTTCTTTGATTTTTCAGTTTATCTCATTTTTCCCCAATGCTTAAAGCATGAATTCTTGCTGATAGTAATCAAATATCTACTTGAATTATCCTATGCTATATTTTCAATCCTCCCAGGACAATAAAAATGTATTATTTGTGATATCATTAATAAAATCAGCTTACTATTTTTATAGTTCTTTTTGTTTTTAATGATGTTTGTAAATTAGTATGTTTCAGAATAATCAAGGTGAGTCCTTCTTTAAAATTATATCATCTTTTGGATATGGAGTTAGGCTCACCTTTGATTGTAATTTTAAGGATGGCTCTTATTAAAATTTACTTTATTTTATGTATATATTTAAATATTTCTAAACTCAAATGTACAAAACAAGGTTGATTCAAAGAAGTCTCCTAACTTAACATTGTCCTCCTCATTAAAGGAGTTCAGATTTAAGATGGTTAGTCCTAATCTACTGTAATTCTTTAACATTTTAGAAAATTCTTGAAAAATTATTTTAGGTCTTAGACCATTTTCTCCCCTAACCTTCAATCAGCTCTTCCTTAGAAGTTTTCAGCCCTATCAGCCAGGCTTTCATCACCTACTTGTTAAACCTCAACTCATTTCATTTCCATGGAAAGAAGGAAGCCATCTGGAATCATTTACTAATTCTTCCTAAAAACAAAACAAAGCGAAACAAAACAGGGATGGGGAGATAGCTCAGTGGTCTAAGCACCTGTCAGGCAAATATGAGGACCTGTGTTTGATCCCCAGGGTACCACATGCCGTGGCAGCCCCAGCCCCAGTCTGGCACCATGCCAGACACTGAAACTGGGCATGGTGACACATGCTTGTAATCCTAGTGCTGGGGAGGCTGAAAACAGGTGGATCACTATAAGTCTGAGCTGCGTAGTAAGACCCTATACCAAATAAAGAAATAAATCAATGATTATTACTATTATTTTTAAAACACAACCACTTGGGACTCCTTAACAATTGTTGTGTATGCTTTCATAGTTGTTAGAATTCATGTAGAGGTCTGAATTCATGGTGTTTATAGAAGCAGCAGCTGTGAGGTGATAGACACGGCAGAAAACACGGCTGAGAGGCTGAACAGGATGTGCGGCTCTTGTGCCCAGCTGCAGCAATGGGAAGCATGTTAGACAGTCCAGAGAACAGAGCGATGCACTGGAGTCATCATGAATCAAGCCCTCCTTCCCCGGCCTGTGGAAACATTTTCTTCCATGAAACTGGTCTTTGGGTCAAAAAGGTTGGGAACTACTGTTCCACTTCAACATGTAAGTTGCTCCTGATTTTCACTATTATGAACAGTATCACAATGGAAATGTTGGATGTAAAATGTTGAACACATTTTTAAAATTTCCTTTGGATTCATTCTTCAAGTAAAAATAACAGGTCAAAAGGTTTGGGTGTTTTGGAATATCTTAGTCCACAACTTAAAATTCTTTCCTTGAGAAGTCTTATACTCCCACAGTTGTTTTAAACTGCATTGAATTATCAGCATATGAAGCTAACCATTCATTGCCTTTCTTTTGTGCAATGTTTGGTAATCTATTTTGAAAGGAGTATCTCTAAGCAACTGTTGTATACTTGGTGTCACTGTTCCAAATTTTTCAAACGCTTCTTTCTACCCACACACAGGATCCAAAATCTTTGAAGAGAATAGCTAACTGCTCTGTGCCAAGCTAACCCAGCGTTCTCCTCCGTCTAATCCTTCTCACACAAATCCTCATTGGTGACCAGCCCGGTTCTCTTTTATTCTCCGTGAACCTTCTCCACATGATGCATCCCTCCCTCCACGCTTTCAATCTCACTGTTCATATCTCATCGTTTCTTGCTTTTCACTTTGTTTCCCATTTTTCTTTATGCTAGAACAAGTGTATAATCTTCCTTAAGTCTCTCCCTGAGATAACATCACCTCTAACCCTCTGAGACACTTTCTAGAGGAATGCCCTGTGCTTTGTGCCACCTACCTTTAATTTATTTTTCTTGTTTGGACATGAATGCCTCTAAAACTAGAGCTCTAGGAAGCTGAGGCAGGAACATTGCAAGTTTTAGCCTAGCCTGGGTAATTTAGCAGCTTAGCAATTTAGGAAAACCCTGCCTCACAACAGAAGAACAACAACAAAAAATATACATGTTTTTGTTTGGAGACACATGTCCTGAGACCCCTTCCCAGCCAGACTCCAGGCCCGGCGTGTATGTGGGACCATCTGCCAGCTTGCTGTACCCATGACCTCTCTCCAGCCAGACCCCAGGCCCAGTGTGTGTGTGTGTGTGTGTGTGTGTGTGTGTGTGTGTATGAATTTCCATCTGTTCACTGTACCCAAAACCCCTTTCCAGCCAGACCCCAGGCCCTGCGCCAGGCCTCCTGTGGAACCTTGCAGCAGAACTCCTTGCAGACAGGCTGGGAGCCAGATCCACTCAGTTAGTCCAGGAGCTGAGTATCTTGCCAGAGTGGCAAGCAGGTTCAGCTCTATGAGCTGCAGCAGGAAGAAGCTGAGCACAGCAGCCAAACCAAAGGCAGGCATATCTGGACAAGTTCAAAGTTGGTAGACCCAGACCTGGTAAGCTGAGACACTTTGCTGGACCCAGATCTATGAGAGTGTCCTCTCTTTTTCACGCTTGATCTACAAAGGGGACAACAGGTAAGCAGGTGAATGAGTCTGCCCGGAAGACCCCAGGAACATCAAGGGGAGGGGAATAGACAGAATTTAGGGAGCTAATTTAAATACAAATTCCCAATTTAATATCTGCTTAGCTGCACCCACATGTTTGCTCTTATTGTCTAAAATATAAACCCATTAGTTACAAAGTTTTTCAACTGCTAAATACCACTACCATTGTTAGTGTTCCTAGTTGTAGTCCTGTAAATACAAAACATACTTCCTAACATAAGTGCCAAGCCCTCAAGGAGGAAGGCAACCCTCATGAGGCCCTCTGATGCGTGTCTAGTCCCACCCGAAGAACACAGCATGTGGAGCCATCATTTCTGCGGGCCTGTGAAAGACAATCTGTCAATAGTAAGCTGGGAGAGATGAGATCTTTATGCTCTGCTTGTCATTGTGATTTTATTGGGATGATGCTATTTACTGCCTTTTTCTGATCATTTTTGGTGAGAGCTGATTTCTTAGATGTGGAGAAATAAAGGTAGTAAGTACAATACAGGCTATGGTGGTTTGCTGAAGTGGATGAAATAGCCATGAGGGGATCATTCCAGAAAGCTTTGTCTTTCTGCTCATGTCAGCTCCCAACCTGATCTTTGCACAGGTTGGGGCTGTACTGTAGGCTGGTGGCCTCTGGACAAGGGAGCAGCAGCATGCAAAGGAAAACAGAATAAAGGCTAAATTCCACCTCTGCTGCTTACAGGCTATGGCTCCCAGGCAGCCACATCCTTCTCTTCAGCAGACAGTAATATATTCCCCAGGATTATGGAAAGAGGTGAGAAGGATCATGCGTAGAGAGTATGCAAAGTGGCTCCACAGAGCCGCCACTCAACACATGAAATTGCTATTAATTTGAGTAGAAAGGAAGGGCATCCCATTGATATGATAGAAGAATTTGGTTGATCCAACAGGAGCAAAACTAAAGTGAATATTCCGGGGCAGTAAGGGCCTAGGCTTGGGGTCTTAAGAAGGGCAGAGGATGCTGAGGATAAAGCATTTATCTTGCTCTGCAGGGCTGCATAGCAGCGTGGTTGTGAGGTACATTAACATGGAAGAAACAGAGGGTACGTGCCTGCTTCCAACTCAGGTAGTACCCAGGACTGAGGACATCCACTAGAAGCAATAGCTGAAAGCTTGGAATTTAAAACCACAGTACTTGTGGACATTCCTGGAAAAACCCAAGGTGGCAGCTACATGAATTATTTTATTAGGATGATGCTATTCACTGCCTTTTTCGGATCATTCTTGGTGAGAGTTGATTTCTTAGCTGTGGAGAAATAAAGGTAGTAAGTACAATAGAGGTTGCACAATGTAAGTACAATGTGAAACTCAGATGGGAAAAGGGGAATAAATGTATGGGATAACCAGGGAAAAAAGAAGTAAAGAAAAAGGACAACATAGATATCAGAAAAGGTAAAAGAAAACTTAAGGCTGAAGGTATGAAACACCTTGTTTAACTTCCATGTAATGAAGAGTGATATGACGTTATATTACAAAGCACGTTTTATAAAGGAGTCATAATATCCATAAACCTGAATGCACTATACAACATAATAGCTAAATACATAAAGAAAAAAAGCTATTAAACGACAACTAGGTTTTAATTAAAGTAAAATAAGGTTTAGAGTTATCCAGACATCTGGCAGAACTCAATGTATCTAGGAAACAAAAGAAATAAGTAAGGACACAGGAAATTTGATATTTTAAAAAAAATTCTAGAATAGATAAATTGTTATAGTCAATCCTATCTGAGGAACTAGCGAAGGCACTGAGGCAAGAAAATGAAATCATTGGTGTCAATATTGAGAAAAATAGATAAAAATCATCTCTATGTGGCGATGTCTGACTCCCCAGAAAATCTAAAAGACTCTAATGAAGCGCCAGTCAAACAAATGAGACCATTTAGTAAAGATAGTGTGGTATAGATAAACGTACAAGAATCAATAGCCTCACTTTCACCTAGCAGTAAGTACCCAGAAATGAGAACAGGAAAAATGACAATACAGGTTAGGGGAGAAAAGCTACAAAAATCATGAGGGCCGAATTTAACCTAGACGGCTTGGGCCCAGGCAGTGGCTCCCCTGTCTCCAGTGGGGTCTGGATGTCAACCTTGCATTCTCAGGTCCCTTTTCCAGCACTTCAGTCCAACCTGTACACAGCTGCTGTTCTAGATCTGGGGTGGCCCCTAAGAGCCGCCAGCACTGAGAAAGAGGTTGGATCCTGCAAAGAGTCAGGTCCCTGTTCCCTTAGGAGGCAGGATCTGGTCACCAGACGCAGGTCACCAGGAGGGTTTATTTTCCTCCTTGGCATTTCCTTTCTCTTTCTTGGCCCTGGCTGTCATGGCGTGAGCAGTTTCCTATGCTGCTGGACCTTCCTACCAGGTGGTCTCAGGCTTGGAGTTCACTGACCACTGACTCAAGCCACTAACACAGAGCTGAAAAAAACCTCTTTCTTTAAATGGAGGGGGATTGAGTCTCGGTGACAAGGAAGGGGCTAAGGCTGCAGCACTCTCCCTGAGCCCCAGAGACAGCTGTGGCTTCATGCATTTGCTCTTCCGATATTCCTTTTAAACCTCTGATTAGATAGCTATCTTTTACTCTTTAGTAAATCAGACCCAAACTGCCCTACATAAATTGGTGGACTAGTTTCTTTTTTATTTTTATCTTTTTAAAAATCTTGTTATTTATTTATTTGGTACCAGGTCTTGCTATACAGCTCAGACTCATAGTGATCCTTCTGAATGAGCCTCACCAGTGCCGGGATTATAGGTGTGCATCACCAGGCCTGCTTTGGTAGCTGCACCATGAGCCCAGGGTTCTGGGATCAAACCAGTGTCCTTGCATTTGCCAGGCAGGCGCTTAGATCACTGCGCTATCTTGCTAGTGTGGGCTGGTTTCTGGCTCTGACTAGGCCCTGACTAATGCAGACCTATATATATAAAATAGTCAAATCTAGGGCTGGGGAAATACCTCGGTGGTCTAAGTGCCTGCCTGGCAAGCATAAGGACCCAGGCCAATCCCCAGTATTGCATGCCATGCCAGGACCAGGGCTGAGCCAGCCACCGAAACTGGGCGTGGTGGTGCAGGCCTGTAATCCCAGGGCTGGGGAGGGACAGGAGGGTTCCTACTAGTCCAAGCTGCCTAGTGAGTCTTATACCAAATAAATAAATAAAAAGATTTTTAAAAACTAGTCAACCTTATGGAAAGACCCTCAAACAAGACCTAAACAAATAAGGAGGCATTTTCTCAGGTGGGAGTAGTTAGTACTATAAAAATGTTCTTTTTGGAATACACAAATTTAATGAAATTCTTATTATGACTCTAACAGCTTTTCTTTTGGAATACATACAAACATCTTAAATTCTAAAGGCAGAATAATTAAATGACAACAGCCAAAACAATAAAACAACCCCTCCCTCCCCCCAAAAAAAGCATGAAAAGGAAAAAAGAAAGCATGAAAAACAAGAATTATGATGAAGGACATGACTCCCCAAGTATAATAGTCAGAGCAATCAAATGTGAGTGGTATTAGATAGACAGTTGAACAGAAAGGAAAAATCCAGAAAAAGATCATAGGACACATTAGAATTTCATCTATGACAAAGAAGGTCATGCCAGAGTGTGGTTTGCAAACTTATCTGAGACGAGCCACAGAGGAAATATTTTATGCGTTGGAATCTTATTTTTTTCTGCCGCTACACACCGCTCTGCCATTACAGCATGAGAGCAGCCGTGTAAAATACGTAGATACACTCATCAAGCCGTGTTCCAATAAAACTTTATTTACAAACACAGGCTGGCCCAGGGGCCGTAGTTTGTCAATCTTTGGCCTAGAGAAAAATAATATTAGCTCCCTTCCTTCACCTCTAACCAAGTATCAAAATAAATTCCAGATGGGATAAAGACCTAAACATAAACCAAATTGACCTCTTAGAAGAAATATCCAGGTGGACTAAGGTATGATCCTATCCAGAAGGACATCAAACAAGTCTGGAAACCCACGAGTTAAAAAAAAAAAAAAATAAAGGAAATTGGATATATTAAATTACATAAGCATGCAAAATTTTTATATGAAAAGTATCATAAAACATAAAAATAAGCAATAGTTTTTAAGATAAAATGTTGGCCTCACAGATAACTGATAGTTCGGATGTATAAAAGGTTCAAATTGGCAAGGAAAAGACAAGCTCACTGAAAAACGGACACAGGGTAAACTGTAGATTTCTGTTTCCACGCAGTGAGAGGTTTTCAGCCAGAGGGTGATGTGAATTGGTTGAGAGAGACTGGGGCTGCAGCGCGGAGCAGGGGCTCCGGGGGCAGCGGGCAATCCTGGAACCAGGGAGGCTGGCTGGGATTCCTCCCCAGGAAGGCTTAATACATGCTCTATAACCTCAATAACCACCGGCTGAACTTTGATAAACGCGTCTGTGCCGCGCCCCCATGGCATCTAGCCCAAGGGCTCCCGAGCTCACTTCTTGATCCTTCTTGTGACTGAGATCCTTCCCTTGAGGTTCAGAATATGGTGCAGCTTTTCTCAGGTTTTTGATATAGACAAACGTGCATCTCTGGTCAGGTCTACGAGAGAGAGAGAGAGAGAGAGAGAGAGAGAGAGAGAGAGAGAGAGAGAGAGCGC
>NW_004524587.1:11178945-11186489 GCF_000260255.1 Octodon degus
GAGAGCGCTTGCTCTGGCCAGGGTGCGCTAGCAGCCCTCTGAAGACCACCGAAGAGGACAGAGCACACCCTTGCAGCCTGCTGTAGGAGGGGAGAGGGGAGGCTGCCCTAGAGATCCCTGCTCCGGGCTCGAGCTCTCCAGACTTGGCTGCATGTCGCTTTTCTCCCTGGAAAAGCCCAGAGTTTCCAAGAGCTGAATGATCAGAGTGAAGTAACAACTTGCTTCTTTTCCGCTGGAAAGTAGGTTTCAAAACCGCGTCCACCCAGCCTGTAGCAGGGACAGCGGCTGGAGTGACAGACACAAGGGGCAGCCCTCACCGGCCCACACAAGGCTTGGGAAGCCCCAGGCAAAAAGCTGCGTGGCCACGAAGGGCCTGGAGCCTGCAAGGCAGGCTCTGTGGCTCTGTGCAGAGCCTCCTGCTTTTTCAAGTGTAAAATAAAAAAGATCCTGGACAGGAGGGATCTCTAGAGAAAAATGAAAGAAGGCACGTAGACACAAGCTGCCGGGGAGAGGCGGCGGAGCTGACATTTGCTGCAAAGGAAGAGAATAGCACCACCGCAGAGGGACCCAGCATCGAGCAGCGCGCTCTGTGCGGCTTATCTTTGCGGAGGCCTCTCTGTTGCCTGAAATCCCCCCAGGAGGAGGCAAAGGGAAGTGTATTGGAAAAGACTGGCGGGTGGGGGCTGACGGTGTTAGCTTGCCCGCAACTCTGTGCCCTGCAGCGGCATCTGGGCAAGTTGAGAATGTTCCATTCTCCAGAATTGAGCCTGCATCTGGTTTCCTGGGGAGCTGGGCACAACAGGGCCCCACTTGCTAGAGCTCCGGATCAGGCAGTGGTGTCCTCTGCTTTCCACACCTCTGCCTCCAGGGCCTGCTGCAGGCTCTCAGGAATCCCCTCAATCCTGTTTGCATGGTCTGAGTATCTCCCAAAAGGTGCATGCTCCATACATACACTTGGAAGAAATGAAGGAAGAGTATTCTAGGGTGACATTCCAATTATTCGCTTGGAAATGTAAGCTTAAAGCTGAGGCGACGACTAGGTGAGTTCAACTATAGCTGTGATATAATGTTAGATTGGCAAGTGGGATTGGCTAGTGGCAGCCCCAGTGCCAAGGCCAGCATGTGGCTTGTTTATGTAAGTAGAGATTTATGGGAACACAGTCACACCCATTTGTTTACACACAGGTTATGGGCTGTTTCCAAGTTGTAGACTTGAGCAGACCTAATAGAAACATATGGCCCTTTACAAAAGAATATGTCAATTCTGGTTCTAAGCAATTCCCTGGAGTTAGCACTTCTAGGATAAGATCAAGGGCTCCACATTGTGAAGAACCCTCCAGTGACATTCATACGAATCACTTTCTAAGCACTTTCTCAAAACAAAATGAAAGCAGGATGAACCAATCAAGACCGAGTCATGGGCATGGTGTGCACGTGGCCCTTCAGCATCATATAATTTGAATCAGCTACTATCAGTGCAAGCCCGGGGGGCCTCCTTCCTTGCTCTTGGTCAGAGCGACAGACAGGTTCCTAGGTTTAAGTCTTATAGGTGGCCACTTTGTAGTGAGATATCAGATTCCATAATGTGACCAAAGCCCTTTCACAGGCTTTAGGCATGGACTAGAGTTTGAGAAATACAGGCCATGTGTGTGGAAGCCTAAAGAGGGATTCTGGAGATTTGATGTGGTCATCAAGTGCCACTCAGGTGGTAAGAATCCAGTTCTTGGGCGAGATTGGGTGCATTCAGGGTGGCATGGCCATAGATAAGAACCCAGTTCTTAAAGGCTGTTATCACCATTGAATTCAGACTGAGATGAGTTTAATGGGAGATGGCCATCCACTTCCTGCCACCCCCCCCAAGCTTTCCTGTTATTTTGTCACAGGCAGCATCATCCAGGGACTAAGTTGGCAAGGGGTCTCCCTCCCATAAGCTAGGAATACCCTCAGAGCCTGTCTTACTGGCCACGGTATCTGAGTGAAAGGGCCCAAAGAAAGGAAAGTAGTTCTTTCATCCCAAGAGGAGCTTCTAGCACTTTTGCTTAACTGAAAAGAGAGGGCACTACTGGTGGTAAGCACACCCTTGGTATGTCCATTGCCTCTAACAGCCTGTTACATAGTATTATGCCAGACATGCTTCCTTGTTGTACTAATTCATGATGTGTACATTATCTAAACCAATAATAAAGGTCTTAAAGTTAATAATCATTCATATTGGGTGTGGTACCCAGTGGCTTTATGCCATGTGTGCAAAAACCCTACTGTTTCACACTTTGGACGTTCCACATTGCATTCTGCTTTATGAATCCCATGATTCTATAATAATGCAAATTAACAAATATTAACAAATAAAGTTCTTCATGGGGGCAAATCAGATATAAGACTTCTGAGAAGAAACAAGGGGTGATGTTGAAGATTTCAGGATAGTGCGTTATGCTGTAAAGGTAAAAACTATTCACTGATTTCACTCTTCAAGTCTGTGGGGAGAATTATTAAAGGTTATTTTCATAAGTTTGAGGCTCTATAATTAATTTCTATAAAACCCATGGAAAATTTTAGTCTTTTCAATGATTTTCTTGCGTATCTTTTCCCAGAAGAGTCTGAATCTGACAATTTTTTTCTTTTCAATTAAAAGAAGGGGAATTGAACAGATGTGCCCCGAGAGGGCTGCCAGTACTCTCAAGAACTGGTAATAATTTATTCAGGTCTGTATATAATAATCAAATAGATCTTTACATATAAGATGCAGCAAACACCCACAGCTCTTTGTATAGTAGTGCTTCTTGTTGGAACACTCGGGAAACTTCCATATATCAGAGATCACTTATGACAGCCCTATCTTCTGTGTAAAAGGTCATCTCTTAGCAGAAGAATCGCTTGCCTAGTTAAAGGGATACTAATTTTTAAGCGCTCTGCCAAGCTGAAGACGGAGCGAATGAGCAAGAGGAGGAGATGTCAGATTTCAAATGCAGGGCACGCTCATTGCACGCTTGGATGCTGAGCTGGGAGGAGGAGGAGAGGAAGCCTCTATTTAGAGATGATTGGAAGAGATCAGTGCTACACACTGCACTTGAGGAGGAATGGGGGAGGCTATTCTCTCTCTCCTTCAGTTGTGACAAAATGGCTGCCATGGGAAGAGGAAGCAGCAGCAAATGGCCACAGTAGGGCCTCTTGGATGCCTGAGGAGATGCATCTGTTCAGGACTGTGGTGAGGTGTTAGGAAGTTTTTAGTCAGGATGAAGAAATGGAATACATCCAGAAGGAAGGGACAGTTGATTGGGAAAATGGCCAGGCAAATGAACAGGGTAATGACTGGAAAAAACAGACTCTGGGAAAGTATGTTGACAACTCCCCACCCCCTGCTGCCCAAAGCAAAGAATTTGTCATATGTTAGCCATTTTCTATAGCCATGGCAATTCAAAGAACTCAAAATACTTTAGCAAATGCTCAGCAACTACTTTGAAATATCCTGTTTAAAGTGACGCCATGACTTCCAGAGATAAGTGGGCTGGATTTGAAGACCCATGCAGGGTTATTCTTAAGCAAACCAGCCAGGCAGGCAAAGCAGATCTCTGCCCTTCTTTTCTTCTTCTCTGTTGGCTCCCAGGTTCCCTTCCTTCTAGAGTTTAAGACTTCCTTGCTGTTCTTGGTTGCATGAAGCACCCTGTTTAAAAGCCTCTGTGACAATCAGCTAATCTGATACACTAATCTGGGTAAGTGCGTTTTCCCTCCTTCAGGATGTAGTTACATGTAGTTAGGCCTGTTCCTTCACAAGGCAGATGCCCAAAGCAAAAAGAGTGAACGCAGCAGGAATTTCAGGCACTGTGTACAGTCCCCTGGGGTAGCTCTGGGGCCGGAGCCTTTATGTTACTGTGACAGAGAAATGGTCTGTGAAGACTATGACCCTCACATCTTAGAGGTTTTATTTGCTGTGTGTGCATGTGTGTGGTTGGCCTCTTTCTCTCCCCACCACTCCCAAAAAACACTCACACGAATACACAGCCCCACACACAAAGATTTTATACATGTGTATATTGTACATGAATGTGATGCTGCAAGCATAAGCAGAACTATAACACACACTTTATTATCTAGTGTTCCCTACCCTCAAGATCTTATAAAGCAGGCACTGGCAGATTATTGGTCCTGGGTTTAAATGAGCGTGCAGCCCATTTTATAAATAAAGTTTTATTGGACACAGATGCACCCATCCACGTGTGTACTGCCTATGGCCACCCTTGTATTGTAACAGATTATATGATGGTGATTATGACAGAGATCGTATGGCCTATAAAGGAAAATCTTTATTTTCTGACCCTGTAAGAAAAAGTTTGCTGATTCCTACTTTAAAGTAGTAGCATCTTTTACCTAGAAAGTACATTTGTTTTAATTGACAAAAGAAATTTCCTTCTTTTAAAAAGTGAGTTGTAAAACTGTCTTAAATTCCCAAAAATGCATAATCAGAAGATATATTTTAGAAAGTTATTCCTGCTTGTATCTTACAGTATGATCCTCCTCTGGAATACCTGTGCCTGTCTCACCTCTCTCTTGGCAACTCACAGCCGCTCATAGGGGAGCCTGTGCAGCTCTGGTAAAATGTTCTTTTTTTATCTGGAGTCCAAATCTGATTTCTTTCAGTTTCCTCCTGTTGAGCCACCTTCTGTCTTTGGGGACAGCCAGGAAAAGAGGAAAATTCTCCTTTTAACTCTGCACCAAGGTTTTGGAAGGGATCAACATGCCTCATCTTCAGTCTTCTGTGGATTACAAATTCCTTAGTCCCTTGCTGTATTGCTTGGGTGTTATGGCATCCGTGCCTTGCCTCTGGTAGCCAGAATATTCTAAACATTTCATCCCAACAATATAGACACTGAATGTCTCCTTGGGTGGGGCATTAACTCCTAGCCACCAGCATTCTAACTGCTCACCAGAGAAGGGCTGGATGGGGGCTTCTAGAAGGCAGAAAATGGGGGCTGAGTACTCCTTCCAAAGACCAGGCACAGGCCAGCACCAGCACCCAATGAGGCCCACGTGTATCCCCTGTGCATGATCGCACCAGGCCTCTGAGCTGGGCTTGGAAGGCCTAGCAGGGATTCCACCAGAAAGCTCATTTGGCTGAATGGTATATTTGAATTTACCACTCAACAAATCATAAAACGGGATTGTCAAGTTCATTATGGGGAAATCTGTGCTGAACATAATGCCTTAAGTATGTGTTATGGCTGCTGGGGATACAACCGGTGTTAGTGGCTTAAGGGGCTCAGGAAATTTCCGTGAGACCACAACAAAGGAACAGCCAGTGCTTGGGGAGAATAATAGGAGATGGACGCTTTTCTCTACATTGATGAGATTAGATCTTTCTTGTTATATAAAAACTTGCTTCTCCAGGCACCCAAGCTCCCCCTGCACACCATATTGTACCTACTAAGGAAGAGGTTTAAAACAAATTATAACCCCACTCCCCAAGAGGGTTCAGTGAGGCCTTATCCCATGGTAATGAGCTCAATTTAACATGATCATTATTTCTGACATTAAGGGCCCAAGAATAGTGTCATGTGCCCAGAAGCCATATATATATATATAACAAAATAAAACACAAATAGCTAATCTGAGAAGTAAGAAGCTGCCACAAGGAGCAGGGAGTCGGGGCCTGTAGAAATGCTTTAGGACAGAACATTGACCTTGATGGAACACAACAAGGAACGCAGTCCATGAAAGGTCCCCATCCAACCAGCAGGGCCCCAATGTCTGTCACCAGCTGTCCTCGTGGCCAGGACTACTAAAGGACATGCAGTGACCACCGCATGAGTCAGTAAGAGCCTGGGCTAGGTGGTAACCTCCGATGGATCCTGGAGTTGAGGCCTCCCGTGCCATTAGTGCTAAATTTTGTATGACTCTGAGTAAAGTGTTTCATATCTCGGTTAGCTTTCTGTGACATGAACTAGCACTAGCACTAGCACCCACTCCTGGGTCAGAACGTAATGAAATGGAAGCAGGCAACCAAGATTGCAGCACGACAGAGAGAGGGGAAGAACCCCCAGGACAATGTGAGAGGACATGTGAGGCAACAGCTGGGCTCTAGGCTGAAAGATGAACCCGTGCCAGCAGGGGAAGGTCAGAAGGCTCCAGGGGACTTTCATGAGAATATGAAACTGATTAAACAGGCACCAGATGTGAACATACTGAGAGGTGATACGTACAACTGAGGGACAGTTTGTGGACATTTCTATGATTACCAAATAGAAAACTCAGAAGCAAAAGCAGAACTACAGAAAACAGAGCTGCGTAGGAAAGGGAAAGAAATGGTAGTGTATAACGTGGCTCAGCCAGGCTAACTATTGGGCTGAAGAAAACCATAATATGATTGTGAGAGGATAGAAATTTTAAGTGTCCTTCTGGAGGGAGATTTAAAAGAGAACTGGGCCTATTTTTCTAAAATGGGAAGTTGTTAGATAGTGCCTAAAAGTGAAAATCAAGAAATAACAAGAAAAGCATGGTGTTAGAAATATAAAGGTCTAAAGATTCATTTATAATAACTGAAAGAGCCTATTTCAAGGGAACAGATACTAGGTAGGGGGTTTGGGGGATAAAGTGTGTATTTCTGTAATAAGGCTGATTGGAATACTCAAATCTAAAGACTATGTGGGTAAATAACTTTGATGCATGTAAAATTAAATTTAAAAATTAAAATTCACCTCAAGATTTGTCTCATCACTTGATTTAATGACCTGTTCTAATTTTATTAAAATAAAGTTCCAGAGTTGGTTTCTTTTGTGGCTTTTTCAACCTCTTAATAAATGTAATGTTGGAATGTCAGGTCAAGATGTTTTTGGAAGGGTATCTTTAACAGGAAGGACTACATGGCCAGTACCGGGAGAGGGGGCAAATCCTAGGATGAGGACGTTTTGCACACCAAGACTCCATGACCTCGGGCAACAAGGCACAAGTCAAGAGCTCTGTCCATCCGGGTCGTCTACAGTGTATTTCATTAAGGATGTCACTTCTAGTTCTGTGTTTATCCAGGTGGAGACATTGTCCTAAACATTTCAACCCTCTGACTTGAGGTTTCCACACCTTACCATTCAATCTTGGAAACTGCACAGAGCCCCTAAAAAACTACACCAAACTTTCAAGCTCACTTTGTTGATTTGCTATTGAAAGTACACTAGGACACAGAAAATAGAGATACAGTGGCTATTTTTAGGATCACCGCTGTATTTTGGGTTGAAAACATGGAACAATATCTATCATTCTTTTAATGTCTTCTCATGATCTTTTGCCATATATATATATATTTTTTTTTTTCCATATATATTTTAAACTTTGTTTTACGGCATTATTTCTCCTCCCCGCCTTCCAGTTTAAGCTTAACATGTCCTTGATGAAGTCCACCTGTCCCTTGTCCCACTGATCTCCTCCACACTCTCCGGTGGCATTTCTCCATCCTGCTACCGAAGCTCCACCCCCTCCTCTTCTACTCCCTTAGCACGCAGACCAGCCGGGTATGCGGCAGCTCCTCTGGGATCAAACTTAGGATCTCCGATATGACC
>NW_004524587.1:11186950-11218809 GCF_000260255.1 Octodon degus
CCTCCTCCTCCTCCTCCTTCTTCTTCTGATATATCGTGCCATTTCCCCACCCCCAGTCACACCGACGGAGCGCTAGGAAGTTGAGATCTGATCTCCAGAAAGAAAACACACCGGGACACCTACAGAGAAACATGTTCCGGTGAAGCCGCCACAACACCTCGTGGGTCAAATAGCTGCAACAAGGAAAGCGCTATGGAACTGCTAATTAAGAACAAGAATTGTATAGTAGTTTTCTAACTCTATGCCACCAACAAGAGGGATGCTCTATTTACCCCCCCATTTATGTATTTGGCACAGGGTCTCACTCTGCAGCTCAGACTCGTACTGATCCTTCTGTTTTCAACCTCCCTAGCACTGGGATTACAGGCGTGCATGACCAAGCCCAGACTCAGATGGCTCAGTGTGCTCTGAGGGTGGGGCCAGCACAGCATGTGGGACTGGGGATTGAACCCTGGTCCCTGTGCTTGTCAAAGCAGGAACTTGGCCCACTGGGCTATTTCACCTGCACCTGTTTAACATTTTAAAATGATAAAGGCAGGAACACAGACACACAATGGTGCTGAAAACCCTGCTAAAATTATCTATGTGCTGCCAAAGTGAGGACCCCATTAAAGTTACAAAAGCTAGTACATCAGATTTTTTAAACTGAGGTTTTAATGTGGTTCCAGAGCAAATTAAACTTTTTATCCTTTACCTAGAATTTCCAGAGCACTTCTATGAGCCAACTACTTACTTAAGTATACTAAGGTTCAGAAAAGTTAAAAAAAATTCATTTATCTTATGCCATCTGATTATTGTCCCATTTGACAGACAAGTAAACCAAGGCCCAGAAAAGTACAGAAATTTGTTTGAGTTTTAAATCTAAGGATTGGGGGAGGCAGGAGTTGAACTCAGATCTGACTCTAAACACCATGTTCTTCTTCATTAAAACAGTGACCATCAGTGAAAAGTGACTTTTTCCTACCAAGGACATTGAGTAATGTCTGAAAACATTTTGGGTTGTCACAGCTAAAGATGGGACTGCTGGTGGTATCAATAGGTGGCAGCTAGGGATGGCACTGAACACCCTGCATTACACTGGCTAGTTCTACAAAAGGGGATCATCTGGCTCTAGATGTCAACAGGGTCCAGATGGAAAAACCCTGCTGTCCTTGTTTTTTTTTATCAAATTCTGAGTGAAATGCCCATGCATACCCCTAGTAGCTAGAACAGTGTCCAGCACATAGCAGGCTGCTGACGGTATCACACCTGCTACCAAATGGCTTATTTTTCTGAAATCATTGAAGATCTCTTATGGCTACATGAAGGATACTGATTAGTTTTTAAAACTTCTTCTTGAGCAATTATGTGACTAATATTTTTAAAAGACACATAGACTTGGACTTCAGTGCAGATACACAGAATAGAGGCCTTGATCCATATATCTCCCTAGAGACTGTTCAAAAGTCCCACTAAGATAAACCCTAGTTATTCACTTTAAGTGTAGAAATGCGAAACACCAACTGATTTGTTCCCCTACGCACCAGCAGTCCCATAGGACTTCGTTGAATATGCTTGTATGTACTTCTTAGGAAGAGTCCCACTTTCAACAAGGTTTAGAAGAAAACAGTGCTTACTAAAAAGTTCTTGGTGTGTTTTTTCTTATTTCATGATCATCACCCTACCTGGAATAAATAGGACAGGGCCTTAGAGGATTAATTCTGTCACTTTGCTGAAGGAAGGAGGTGGTAGCTGAGGGACTTCCAGGTAGCACTTGGCCTCCCAGTGGACATCTTTCCCAACTGCTTTGTAGTTTGTAGGATAGGTACAAGGCTTATGGTGAGGAGAACATGGGGAGTGGGTCCAGCAATGATGAGTGAAGATCAGTTCCTTTACGGAAGTTTTTCATGGTGCAAGCATGCCATGGAAGGTCAAAGCAAAGCAAAAGGCTGGTTTTTACCTTCTTAAACTCACTTTGCAGGTTTTGATGGCTTTCAAAGGGGGAATTGCAATGTTTACTTGTTGCACTCTAGGAATCATTTAATATATTCATTCATTTATTCACTCATTCACTCACTCATTCATTCATTCATTCATTCATTCAACACATACAAGTGCTAAGGCTTCCTCCTGGGCACACGGATAGGCTCTCTGGTAGCTCAGTGTGGCCATGCAGAATGGGTTCTCTGTGCAGGTGAGTGGAAAGAAGAAAGCTGCTGCTTCTCTGTCTTGACCTTAACACTGATCCTGCAGGTGGGAACAGTGCCCTAAATGGTCATGACGCGCCACGCCAGATGAGCCAGTTCAGCTATTCTGTGAGCAAGAATCCGGCCACTTTATTCCTTCAGCTGTCCTATTGTTGAGTCTCGGTCATAATCTTTGTTACTTACACGGACCCCTAATCCATGAAGCTCCATGGATGATGGAGTTTTTGTTCTCAACAGAAAATATATATTGAAGGCAATCAGGGCAAAGGAATGCAGAGAGAAGGGAAAGGGTCATTGCAAAAGCAGGTATGGCCTAGCAAACTTTCTATCATTGCTTTTGTACCACGTGGGACAGAGCCCATCAGCCTTTCCAGGGGATGGAACAGGACTGCACTATGGTAGGTGATGCCAATAGGAATCAAGCATCCCCTTTCAGTGGGGGCTGCTGCTGCCATGGATAGGCTTGGGAGAAGAGGCTGTTAGGTTTTCAGGAGCTTTGTGTGCTGATTATTGGACAGGGCTCTATTGTGGGAGTCATGATGGGGGCATCTACAGCACAGAAATCCTCCAAGTCAGGACTTCTAAAACTATGTGAGAGCCTCCTCATCAGCACACTGTTTGGGAGTTCAGGTTTGGCAGAGAAACGATGTGGGATCCCCAGGCTAGAACCAACCCACATCATTTGTAGTGCATAGTGGCACAATCTCACCCCGGGGAAGACCTCTGACCTGCTGAGCTCATCCCAGGGGAGCCCCACTGCCATCATCAGGGAATGACAAGTGCCACTGGTACTTAAGCAGCCCTGGGAAAGCTGAGGGGGAATGCGGGTATTTTGAGTAGCCAGGTTTTTTAGCAATTAATTTTTAGAAAGGTAGGAATGTACTGTTTGTCCTAACAATAGTTCCAAATGATCTGAGGGGCCGAGTATCTTTCCTTGGGGCATGGGTGGAAGTAACACAATGGATTCTTGGCCCAGCACAGAAAGGTTAAGGGAAGTACAGGCCCTTAGGTGCCTGGGCATCTGTTCACCCCTGCTCCGTGCCCTGTGATCCTGGACCCAGAACCTCTGCCTGCCTTCTGCGGAGGCAGCACATTTGTTCTTCATAACTATTTCTCTACCCGGCATTGGACTTGTCTTCACTGCACCTGTTTCATTGACTTCAAGATGCTACTTCACAAAGGTGCAAATGGGCTGATTAGTTTATTCAGGAGTATTGACATGCTACGGGGTACTGGAGCATGCAGCCCAGCTCCGTGCATGCTCTATTGCGCTGTGGTTACCTCAATGTCTCCACCAGGAATCGAGTGCTGGTTTGCCTCTGCGCCAGGGGCTTGGGAGAGGTGTCATGCCAGTATCTCCCTAATTATGATTTTCAGAACATGCAGCTGTCTGGACATAACAAGGCCATCAAAAGTGCAGGGCAAGAGTGTGGGGGAGGCAGCAGAAGGTGTGCCACGGACTCACTGGGCTGGAGGACAGGGACAAGCTCGGGGTCGCTGTAACAATTGTCTGTGCACAGCCAGGGTAGCGTGTGTACACACACAGTGCCCTCTACCCCCCACATGTGCAAAACCCACAGCAACCTTTCAGAGTAACGCTTTCTCTTAGAGATGCACCGTGAATCTGAAAACATTAAGCCTGTGAAGGAATCATAAATGTCATCAAACTCAAAGCTTCAAATTGTCAAGCAAAGAAATCAAGACCCAGAGAGGTTAAATGTTTTCCTGAAGGCCACACAGCTCATCAGAGCGATGTAATGTCTTTGCCCTTCTGCCTTCCCATTCTGGTATGCAGGCTTTCCCTCAAGCAAACTGCCAAGTCTGAGTTCTAACACTTCAAATTCTTTGTGCACGTGGGTGCGTGGGTGGGTGCGCGCGCATGCCCGCAGCTGTTGGCGTATGATGGGGCCTGCAAGCATATTTTCTCCTTGCTTCATGTCTTCACATCTCCCCTAAATTGGGAATTAAAAGTCTGGAATGGTGAACAGGTTCCTCAGGCAGGGAGATCCATACAGGAACCAAAGCAGCGGTAGCTCAGCCTCCAAGAGGGCAGTAGGACTTCCTTCTTTCCCAAGCGTTCAGGGATAGTTTCATCCTCTCCCTCCCCTGATCTTGCATATCCATAATAGTATGATTCTGGATAAATTCTAGCAGATGTAGACTAGATAGAACTCTCTCGGCTCCTTCTAAGTATTAGATCTGCAAGACCTGTAAGAAGTTTCAGTGGGAAGTTCGATAATAGGAAAAACAGACAGCTGCCGGGGGTCCTCCGTGAGGGAGGAAGGTTCTTCCGTGTTGGTGGCTTCTGGCCGTTCTTTGTTATTGTTCTTTAAAAAGGGATAACACTGCAGAGTTGGAGGCTCACCTTTGCTCTTGGGTTTAATTGCTGCAAAAGCCATTTATTATGGTGCGTTCTTCCCCAGAGGGGACATTATCCTTTACAGCAACCAGGCCTGGCTATGTTGGGCTGGCTCATCTAACTGCCACTGAAATGAGTCCCTTCACCTCGGGGTAATTCTGGGTCAGTTCCGTCACCAGGTCTGGCTGGTTCCACTTCAGCAGGGCCCTCTCGAAAGGAAGAAGGGCAGGAACTGGGATTTTTTTCCCCCTTTCTTTTGAATTTTGCATACAACTCCCTTCCAGCTTTGTAATGAGAAAACATCCATCATCCATCTTTCCCGGGGATGTCGGCAGCCATTGGAGCTGCGCACGGTCTGTTCATCCATACATAGGCAGGCAGGGCTTGGGAAATTGCCTTCCCCGAGAAAAATATGTTCTTTTCCACCTTCCCAGACGGCTCTCACAAATGAAAGTGCTTTGTCATTTTTAATGCCCGGTGTTCCTTTTTTCCCCTCTGAGTCTAGTCACAATCCAGTTGATAAAACCCCATAGGTATTTGGTTGCTTTTTAAAAAATACCCTGAAAGCCCAGAGGACCATTGGAATCCACCAGTGTCCCCTGGCAGGTTCTCTCTATGTTACACAATGAAGAAATTACTGCAAGGAGAGGTTCTTTCCATTCACCAGGCCTGGCTCAGTGTTTGGATTGGAGGCAGCAGGATGGATGTACTGTAGTGTTAGATGCTGTCCTTACTACGGGTCCTAGGCCCTGCCTGTTCCCCTAAATGGTCAGCTCTGAACATCAGGAGTAGAAGTTGATGTGTTTTGTAAAAGAGCAAATACACTAATCATTCAAGTTATTATTATTTTAAAAATGTCTCCAGCCTATAATTTGCCACAGACACCTATCACTCTGCTTAGATAATTGGGTAATTGTTCCTCCCGCCTGAGGGAACAAGATTCTGCCTTTGAGATGTAGAGCATCCAGTGGAGGCTGATGCAGAGAGCCCTGCTAGAACAGGGCTTCCACTCCACAGAGATCTATAGATGCCAAAAGGCTAACACGATCCTCTTCCAAAACACTGCATCAGGCTTTTAACAGGCAAATTAGTAGGATAACCTGATTCTAGCATCAGAAAGCAGTCACCTTTAGAATATGCACACAGGAGAACAAATTACATGAGGTGTTTGTTGCCCAAAAAGTTACTTTAAAACAGAATCATCTCAAAGTGTGAGGATTTCCCACATGTCTACCTTAAGATTGGTTTATCTTCAATTCTTTGTGATCTCTCTGTCTATATTGGTTTTTTTTTTTTTTTTTTTGCCTTTTCTTGATCATATCATGTACTTATACAGTAAGACTTAATGGAATTCTAATAATTATTCAATGGGACCTATGAACACTGTCAGGATACCAGAGAATTTTGCTTCTCAAATTGTTTGTGGGGAAAGAAATTTTTGTTGCTGTTAGTAACACACAATCCTCTTGCCCCAGTCCTGAAAGCTGCTTAACAAGGTGAATTGCTAGAAAAATAAACTGTTATTTGAATGTTATAACAGTATCAGATTGTTATGAAGGTTTCTAAATTCTGTATTTAACTTGCAGAAATACTTTGCCAAGCACTGAGATAAAAGCAAGCATTTTACTCTCTTCCTATTGCTCAAATGCCAACTATGCAACTTGTTCCTTCTTAAATTTATCAAGAGTTGGTAACTGCAGTGTTTTAATAGCACAGACAGGTCTTCATGAAAAATCTTCACGCAAGCTAAGTAGTCATTTGATAACTAAGAGGAAGAACAGGTGTATCAATAGGAATTATACAACCTGTGGTCCAGGAGTAAATCAGGCAAAGTTACCCCAACATCATGATAGCAAGCCTTTTAGACATCACCGCCCAAACTGCAACCCAGAACCCACTTATTGATTGCAAAGTGCCAACACTGCAATTAAATCTGAATACTGAGGTTTTAGTTTAGAAAAAAAATACAACTCAAACATTATCACCCTTTGTCTTAAATGAAAAACAACATACATGCCACAGGAGGCTCTCGACTGTGTCTTAAGGTATGCCCGGGATCAGGAAGGGCTTAGGGCTGGCTGTAAGGTATGTATGTGATTGAAATGATTCTTATCCTGTATTCCAGGAGATCACAGAGACAGTTAAAACAAGGCTGGACCAAAGAACAGAACATCAGTGAAGGCTGTGAACAGAGGGTATACACAAGAGTGTGTATGTGCATGCGTGTATGCGCGTGCATGTGTACCTGTGGTGGGTACCCAGTCCAGCTGGTGGGCAAGCAGCCTGGTGCTGAGTAAGGAAGGGCAGCAAAAAGGTTGAAGGAGCATTTTGAGAAAGGGGGTCTAATTTATAGCCGCAGCTATAATTGGTTTGTTTGTGGTGCGCAGGGAGAAGGGGCAGTGGGAAACGTGATGGAGGGAAACAGTGAGGGCTGCAATTCCCCTGCCTGATGAGTTGGAGAGAAATTGTTAGTAACCAAGTCAGTCCCGCAGGGGTTCATTAAGTGACTGGCCCTCCACAATATCCTGTCATTTCCAACCTGGCTGCGTCAACATTAGCCAGCTTTGCTGTATGCAATTGTGTGTCTGCCAGGGTGTGCAAAGGCGCGGGAGCCTGGGCTTGCCAGGTGTGTGTGTGTGTGTGTGTGTGTGTGTGTGTGTGTGTGTTTGTTTGTGCCTTTTCTTAGGGATACAGTTATGTTTTCCATGGGAATTAGAATCATGAAGGCCACATGCAATTAAAAAAAAGGCTAAAGGTGCTTTCTTATAGAAACACAAATTTGCTTTGACACTTAAAAAAGTACCGTGGAATCAGACAATAGGGAAACCAAGAAAGGATCTGAACTCTGCTGGGCGGGGTGTAGCTGGGGAATGCAAAGGCAGCCAGGGCAAACACCTCCAAATGGAAACTTCTTAAACCGCCTCTGAAAAGGAACACTAGCAGCATTTGTTCCCAGATTGTGAGGCCTGTCAGTCCTTGGGAAGGGGGTGAAGGATGCCCAGGAACTGGAGTTAAAGGGAAGAGTGAAGAGGGGATGAAGGGCCAATCAGCCAAATGAGCAGACTGCCTAAAGCATCTTGGTGCCTGGGCCTCTGAGACACTGGTGCTGTGGTGTTAGGCCTCAGGATGTTCCTTCTGGGCAGGGATGGAAGAAACCCTCTCGTGAGGAGTTTATTTGGGGATCCCACACATTCAGATCCTAGCAAGAGCACTACAAGAAAACCAATCAACCTACCCACCCAGAAATGCTCCCCACTCACGTGGGGACTGGAAGGGCTCAGCCCATCTCTGCACATCCAGCTTCAAGGCCTGGGAAAGCCAAGGCCATCTGAGAGAAGCCCTCACCCCCTGGCCCTCTGCCTTACAGCCAGAGGCTGCGCAAAGCCGGCCTCGCCTTTTGGCTGAGGATGTCCTGCTGGTGCTAAGGAGGATCTGGTTTCTGCCTTCATCCTGTGGTTTGTTCAGGTCTCCTGGATCATGCAGTACACATGGAAGAGCTCGAGGCATGGCGGGCCCTACTTTTCATTCTTCCCTACTGGGCAGCTGCTCTGAGGATGGCCTGGGATGAATCTGAATTCAAGGTCCAAGCCATGGATCAGAATCTTTGTTATTAGTGAATTATAACCTGAGGGAGCCGCAGAGAGATCATTTAATCACCTCGCCTACCCTTTCAACAATACATGAAGAGAAGCAGAGATAATCGCAGTGATTGTCAGCAGACACCATCCGTTGCGTACCTACCATTGCATTGTAACTGTCTTCACAAGGTGTAGGAGAGAAAGGCAGGGCTTGTCACTATATCCCCATTTTACACGGAAGGCACCTACATCTCGGCATCCGGGATGTCCCATTTGTGCCCATGGGATGCTTCTCTATTGCTCCTCCAAGTCCTAATTGTTACCATTTCCTCAGCATTTTCTAGAAGCAAGGCCTACACAAAACCCTTTCCTGACGTTATCTAATGATCTCATTTGGTTCCCAGAGCAGCAAAATCCAGGTAAGCTGACTGCACCTACGAGCCTACCCTTCCCTTGGTCACATCATCCTCACAGCCCGTGAAATGGTCTGGGGTGGCAGAGAAGTCATTTTGGGGTGCAGATGTGGCCATTATGGATGCTGCAATGGGCCCTGGGGCTGTTGTCCTTCACGTGTGATAGGAAGCTCCAGATGATAACTCGGAAGGAACCTTTCGTACCTCATTATTACCACTGTCCACTCCGTAGCATGGATGACCAAAGCGAGACAGGAAGTAGGGAAAGACTTCGAGAGTCATGTTTCTTTTGCCAACAAACAGAAGGCAAATAGTGGCTTCCTGAATTTTTTAAAACTTCGGGAGGCGGGGGGAGGGTGACGAGGATGACTTGAAATGAATGCTGCTATTTCTATCCAAATACTGCGCTATGTTTTTCTATACTGACAAGAAGGACGAGGCTTAGCTGTACTCCTTTATAGAGCTAAAAATCCTGTATGATTTTTTTTTAAATAAAGTAACATAAAATGAAAAAGGCCAGGGTCCTCTCCAAACAGAATCCTGTTCTAATGAGGGGATTTTAGAGTTGTTTATACAGCGTGGTGCTTTATCTGTATAAAGCAAAGAATCTCTCCAGGTATTTTCTGTGGATTGATCTCATCAAGCCACAGATTTATTAAAAAGAAATATAGATAGAGGGAAACGGGCCACTGTAATTACACATTAGTATATATTTTTTAAAAAGAAATAAAAAAACTGACTCTGAGTTTTTTAGTCATTGAAATGGGCCCTGCACATCATGTATGTGATGTAATGACAGCTTTAGACTAGGGATGCTTTTGATGCATTATTAACCATAAAAAAGACATTAAATACCAAGCTTGAATGCCATGGGGATGCATATTTCACTAGGAATTATTTTTCAATGTATGCTTAAAGTTTATTTTGGTAAACAGATGACTGGAGGCTGTCAGAGCCAGAGTAAGATTTATGTTCATTTGGAATCTTCTTGAAAGGAGAGGAAATGTCTGGGACCTGTGGAACACCCGCAGCAGAATGTAAATCTTGTCTTGGCTCCAGGGAAGGTTGAGAAGTGAGTACCATGCAAACAGTGCCTCCCAGGGATGAGCTTTCCAAGAGGGATCCAGAGGGATGCCTGCAGGGGAGGGGCAGGAGGGGAACACATTCTAGCCTCTCTAGGAGGAAACAGCAGGGCAAAAGCAGCTGGGCTGGGAAGCTGGCCTTGCTGCCATGCATCCGCTGCAAAGGTCAGCCGGGACCCCATCCTCCACTTCGGAGTCGGTGCTGGACAGGCACAAGAGCCATTCCCATGGGGCTGGCACATTTCCAGGGATCCTGGTGAGGGACAAGGAACTTCCTGACCATGTGGGGGTCTCTGATCTTTAGCAACCAAGAGAGGCACTGCTCTGTCCATGCACAAAGCGCTTCTGTGGGGGATCTGCAGCCAGAGGAGTTACTAAAGATTTGCAATCCAGGAAAGTTCCAACTGGTACCTTGCTGGACCTGAACACATTTCATTTTCAGGTGATCAGAGGTAGTACTGTCTACCTTCAGAGACTGCTTCTGCCTTCTTACTATTTGATATTGAAAAAGTCTCATCCCCAAGATGCACGTGTTGGGCAGATTAACATAGCTTAATATCTCTGCTCCGGGCTCAAACCTTTGTACACATGCAACACAACACATTCTGTCTAACATTTATTTCATAGGTACTTAACCCCATATGCAGAGCCAATGGGCACACCATATGCATCTGTACATACTTTCTTGCTCATTCCTGCCCATACCTGATCAGCTCCAAGTACCCAGCAGATGTTATTGCAACTCTCGGGCTGGAGGGTGGTCTTTATCAGGTCAATGATCCATGATTTGCACTAACAGGATATTAGTGGTATGAAGAATGCCTGCAAAATAGCAGAGAATGCCTTGGGAGTGTATTTTCTTTTTGCAGCCTTATCATCTTGAGCTTTTGTTGAGACTGGTTTAATATTCTCTGGCGACATTCCAGTTCCTGAATATGGCATCAAATTAGACCATGCATTTGTGTCCCTGTTTCTTAGAGGAACAATTAATTGGATCAGGGTTTCAGCTATGCTGATTCTATAGTCACAACCCTCAACAGAGGGAGACTTTGTCTGGCTGGGAGTGTTTAAAAGTGTTTCATTTTTACAACTTGGGGTGCTACGAGGATCCAGGGGGTAGAGGCCTGGGATGCTGCTAAATCTCCCCTAATTCACAGTACAGCTTCTACCATAGAGATTGCTGTGAGGGGGAAGCCTCATGCTGATCAACGGCAAAGATGCCCACAATACTTCACGACCAGACACAGCTGCGATTATGGTTTAGCTAGGTGGCACCCAATTGGTTACACTTGAAAAGGGAAGAGGAGTCCAAATGTGAGTTTTGTACTGAATCTTGATTCAGTCTTGTGAACTTTCTTACATGGCAAGTGGTACTATGATGTTGCCACTTCTGAGAGACCCACAGAGTGTGGCAGGAAACACAGAAGTTACCTGGGAGGGTAGTGTCATATCCACCCTATGGTTGGAGAAATGGAGGTGCAGTCCACCCACTGGCCAGCCTGAGGCCCTAACAGGGATGGCAGTGTTGAACAGAGACCAGCGACCCTCCCACTTTTAGCCTCCCACCTGTCAGTCTGGAGTAGGAGCCAAGATCACACCGGAGATGCAACACCTTCCTTCCCCCTCTCTCCTGTATATAGAGATGTAGCAAAATGCAGGTTAAGTTGCCTTTAATCTTTAATTCATACACAAGGACGTGCTGCACAGAGTGAAATAAAGAGTAAACTCCAGAGGCAGCAAGTTCTGCGGGTTTGGCCAGATCTTCTTTTTCAAAGACAGACAGCCTAGGGAATCGCAAGGATGGCCTTCCATTGCCCTCTTAGATTCTTTTTATGGCAAAATGCTTGCTTTTATCCATTCCTACCCCAACCTCTGATTCCCACAGGCTGGGGAAAGCAAACAGCAGTTGGAGGCATGTCTGCCCTGGCTTGTGATGGACACAGGAGATGGAAAACCCTGGGGAGACAGTGAGGGCTAGAGTAAGAAGAAGGCCAGGGCTGGAGGTGGCTAGGGGGAGCAGCTCTGGAGGCAGTAGCCCATGGAACTACTTCTTTTTCTGTTTGGGTAGAAGGATTTGGTCCGGATGCTCCCTAGTTGGCTACTGATTCCAAGCCCATGTAGGTATTTTTGTATTAAACAATATCAGAGCAGCTACAGAGAAAGAGAACTTGTTCTTGTTGTATTCACCATAAAAGTAGATGCACAGAAAAAAATAATTGTGGGGTGGAAGGGTCTAGAGAGGGTAAGCACAAGCAGAAGAAATCAGCTAGGACAAGCTCGAGTCTTTGACAGGGACTTGAGATCTAAAGCCAAAAGGGTGACAGAGAAAGGGACCTGGTGCCAGGAACTGTAACCAGCAGCAGATGTAGCTGCTACTGCTTCCTCCTCGACACATCTGCCCTTCGCAGTCAGCCTAGCACAGCCCAGCCAAGAATTAATGGTAACTCGGATCCCAGCAGCTGAAAGGGCTGTGGTTCCAGGAATGGCAAGCACTGTCTGAGCTGGGAACACTTGCTCCTTGGGGAACACAAGGAGCATGAGCAGAGCAGAAGCTTGAAAATCTGGTTTCCAACCAGCTGAACTTGGGACCTTGCAGGCTTGCAGTCAGGGCAGCTGTGGTCCTGACTGTCCTCGGGCGGCCCAGAGGGTTGGGCCTTTGGTCCAGATGCTGTGTGCTGGTGTCTGAAGAAACACCCAGCCCCTGCTCAGAAGGGAGACAGCAGGGCCTCGCGTGGGCCTCGCGTGTCATCCTGCTAGTCCACCAGCTGCATCAAATCCCAGCCAAGGCAGCCGGAGTTATCCTCATCTGCCAGACTGGATCAAACTTTACAGACACTAGCTCTAGAGATTCTAACAAAGGATTGGTTCTTTCCTCATTCGTTTTAACGTTGTTTGTGCTGGAGATTCCCACTGTCAATAATGCTTTCTCTGCATTTAGTGCAGGGATTCTTCCATTGGTCAAGGCCAGCCATGGGGAAATGAAAGCACTAATTCATCCACCAGTTCAATATTTCATGCCAAATGAGTAGCTTACTTGTTCTAAAACTATGACGCCTGGTCTACAGCTCCAAGCCAGGCATCACAGATAGCAAGAAAAGGTATTCTTTGCCCTTTAGAAAGTAATTATTTCCTAGTGACCCCAATAATGTATTCATGGAGAAGATGTGCTATGCCCAAGTGATGGACCCTGAATGCATCCAGAGATGAAAAACAACAATACATTTGGTCTTCTTGAGACCACCATGCTCTTGATAAGTGGTGAGGGAGCACACTTATACCTCTCATTTTAAGAATCACCTCCACTCTGTAGCTATAGCACAAGTGGGGACTGCCTCATATCCTGTCCCTGGACCAGTGTGATCTCATGGGACCATAGCTGGTAGGCAGAGGAAGAGCCCATGAAGAGAAGTGCATCCTCTGGTCATGGTAATGACATCATTAAGAATGAATGACCCCAGCAGTTGTCATCTACGGAGAACAATGGTTATGTGCTATGAGTACGTGCCAACATGATTCTGCCTCGTTCTCAGAAAGACCCTTTGGGTAGATATAAATTTGACAATGTAGACAAAAAGGTTAATTGACAAGGTTCAGTGACAGTTCTGGAATAGAACTCAAAAGCTATAGGCAAAATACCATGGTTTTGGGGCTGGGGTGATGGCTCAGTAGAATAAGTGCTTCCCTGGCAAGTGCAAGGGCCTGAGTTCAATCTCCGGTTCCACAAAAAAATTAGAAGGGGCTGGTGAGATGGTTCAGTGGTCTAAAGCACCTACTTAGAACAAGCTTAGCAAAGCACAGGGACCGCGGTTCAATCCCCCAGCACCACATGCCAGCCAGCCCCACCCCCTGGTGGGCTGAGCTGGCCACACACACACACACACACACACACACAAATAAATAAATAAATAAATAAAATTTAAAAAAATACCATGGTTTGGATTCTTGTTGTCTGCCACATTGATGGAGCAGATCTGGTACCCGGATGGAGATGGCTGTTCTTTTGATCCGTTCTCCTGCTACTAGCACTGAGGATGTCTGAACACATCATTGAAAATCGCTAACTGAACAGTTTTCCTGTTGGTAACATTTTAACACCGGGTCAATAGACCATAACTAGTAATATCTTAGGCTCTTGGACTTGGGTTGATTTATCCTAAGAGATACTATAGAAAGAGTGAGAAAATTATTATTATTTTTTTTTTATTTTTTTTTTATTTATTGTGTGTGTGTGTGTGTGTGTGTGTGTGTGTGTGTGGCCAGCTCAGCCCACCAGGGGGCGAGGCTGGCTGGCATGTGGTGCTGGGGGATCGAACCGTGGTCCCTGTGCTTTAGCCAAGCTTGTTCCAAGTAGGTGCTTTAGACCACTGAGCCATCTCGCCAGCCCAAGAGTGAGAAATTTAAAGACAAATTTCCTAGATACATTATTGGCAGAGAATTGGGATGACTATGTGCTGGGGCTGACTTCAGAAATGCTGATGTGAGCTTTTGTCTAAAAGTATCCCCTTTCTTTCCTGAAAATCTCACCAGTTTTCTGAGTTATCTTATGTGGGATATAGAGGTGTTAGCAATTAAAGTTAATAGAGAATTGGTGCATTATTGTTAAAATTTTATCAGAAATTGGCATTTTCCTCTTGAAATAGGTGCATAAATAATTACCCAAAGTGAGTTTTTCTAGTATTGTTGAACAAAAATCTTTACCAGTGGGAATACATTTCTGAAAATTTAATGTTCATGAATTTCATTAGGTTTCATTAATGAAACTTATATGGGAATATGTGATTCTACCTACAAAAGTTCTATTTATAGTTTTTTTAGATCACTTTAAGTGAAATAGGACCACATAAAGCAAAGATTTCATGGGTAGGGCCTGACCCATAACTGTGTGTTTGCGTGTGTGTGCTTTTGTGTGCTCCCACTTATCTTACGCAATGTTTTAAAATTCCAAATTAACTGTCAATATATAAAACCCAGGTGATAGTACATAAAAATGGTGCTTAATGGATTCTCCTAAAAAAAGAAATATTTTGTAGCAGGGCAAACACCTGAGCGAAGGTTAAGGGAGGCCACTCCATCTGCACATAACATGTGCTACGCAGCTTGCCACAGTCCCCAGTACTTTTACTCTGGTTCTGCATTGTGAATTTCCAGGGTCTGCAGAGGCTTTGACCCCTTGAGTCCCTGGCTTCCGTTTGTACCGTGGCAGGTGTCTCCAGTGTTGAATCAGTCTGTCCCTAGCAAAGCATTCAGTTTCTATGAGGCAAAAGGCCTCTGAGACAGGCACAGGCTGGCAGGCAGCCTTGCACAGTCCTTGTAGCATCAGAGAAGGCTGGCGACTGTGCGTGCCTCCAAAATGCCACGTGCTCAGCTCGCACGTCCCCATTATACTACAGTGGCTGCTGCGAGATGCGGTTGCCGGTTTCTTGTGGCCCCCTCTTCCTCCCGTTTTCTTCCTTTCTGCTGACAGTAGACCCTTCCCTCTGTACCCCCTCCCCTCTATCATGCATGATTACAGCTGCCAGAGATGGTACCTTCATCCTGGCCCAAACTTTGCCTCCGGGCAAGGTCTGCAGCATTAACACTGACTATGGCCTGAGAGAAGAGGCCATGAACCCCTGGGGCGGCTATTAGTATCGGACTTTAGACATATGACAAGTTAAATAGGCTTTTGTGGGCTGGCTGGGAGACAAGCACCACACAGAAGGCTTTTCTAAGTGAAAATGTAACCCAGGTTCCACAGGATGCACTTAAAATGAATTTGTGAGCATCGTAACCCATTACTAATTCCAGAATTTCTACATTCTGGGAGATGGGGGCCTGGGGAGATGGCTCAGTGGAATAAGCGCTTCCCTGGCAAGCACAAGGGCCTGAGTTCAATCCCCGGTTCTGAAAAAAAAAAATTCTGGGAGATGATTGGGCTTCCCATTTGGCATTTAGGTTTTCTTTGGGCACAACCTGTGCCTGATTCTCTGTGTATCTCTATGGATGGGCAATGGTACAGGTACATTTATGGGCCACAAAGGGTCCTGGAACTGGCTGGCTATTTGTGGTGGGCTCACTTTGTGCAAGGTGCTGGGGAAAGGAGAGAAAGCTGTTGGCCGGCAGGAATTTATGGCTCAGTGAGCAAGTTTGGAACATGGTAGGAAAGAGGCAGATTGATGGGATGGTAGGTGAGGATGAGTGAGATCAGAGAAAGCCACAGAGATTCAAAAGTTAGCAGGACCCAAGATACTCTCACAGAGGTGGTTCGTCACGAAAGTGCAAAAGTAGGTAATGTTTTAGGAAACCTTTCCCAAGCGATATGATTCTTCAGAGGGAGAGTCCATCTGGAGAGGAGAGGACTTAAGGAACAACCTGGCAGAGAGGAATTTCAGAATACTGAGGAAAGGGGTCGGGGTGGGGGCTGGCTTGGGGAGAGTGTAGTCCAGACATAAGGGAATGATGGGAAATTAGGGAGGGAAATTAGGGAGTCAGGACCACATTGGAGGAGGCCCTGGATACACACATAGGACAGGTTACGTAGGAATGCCAGGGGCTGGGCAGGAGCGGACTGAGGGTTCTGACCAGATGTGGGAAGGTCAGTTGAGCAGCTGCTGCACCAAGCAAGAGGTTATGCAGCACTTTGTGGGGAGGAAGCAGGAGGGAAAAGGTCTAGTGGTTGCACATGAATGTACTTGTAGCTAATGGAAATCTCAAGAACTCTCTGGGATATTGTTGCTGATGGTGTTCACTCTTATATCATTTATCCAACAATATGACTCTGATATGGTCATTAATCCTTCCAGCCATCCATCCATCATCCATCCATCCGCTGAATAATATTTGCACGTACAGAGGCATTTTCATTTTGATATTTGATTTAGAAGTTTTTTCCTCACACAAGAGGACCTTGTCTAAAGGTCAAAGACTGGGTAAACAGTGTTTTAGGATGATTTACCTAAACAAAATTCTCTGTATGTTATAATTAATGTTTGCCCAATTTGGTTGATTTTATCATTTGCATGAAAGATATTTTAAGTAGGGGTAGATTCTGTAGTTTAATTTTTTTATGGTGCTCTTGGTGAGTACCCCAAAACCCACTGCAATTATCAAAGACTCTGATAGTTTCTGCAGTTAAAAATAATAACAACAAACTTGCTTATCCCTTCATAGATCAAACTTCAAACATAGAACCCTTCTTTTATTGAATACTTCCTACTAATTTCCCAAGAACAGCACTGTGAGAAATATTGTTATGAATTATTATTAAATCCAAGGCATAGAGCTTCATGTGCAACTCCAGCTGGCATATCAGAAATAAAGGATCATAATTCAGGGTGCAAATGACACAAGAATAACTTCCATTATCAACCACTGAGTCACGCATCAGCAACTCATGGAGCACCTACTATGTGTCAGGCTGTAGATGTAGCATTAGGGATACAGCAGTAACTAAGAGAAATTGGTCTCTGTATGTAAGGAAATCACAGCTTAATAGCATAGAGTCTCTGTTCTAATTCATGATGTATTTGCCTCTCACTCTCCCACACTCACTTTTCCTACGAGTTTCCAAATGTATATTTACAGAAAGCAGTTTTATCACAGGAATATTTCATAAATTCCTTATTATAAAAGGATAATTGAGAGGTAGCACTCTAACCTAGTATATTTCTCCAATAGCTGGTAGATCTGAGAATAGCCTTATTGGGAAAGGCACTTAACATATACTATACTATCTTTTTTTTTTTTTTTTTTTTTGGTAGAAGACATTAGCATTTAATCTTCCAACCTGACAGACCTAGATGCATTCTTGTCAATGTAGAAGACTCTGTTGGAGGTGGCAGAGAAGCCAAGTCCAGCACCCCGGTTGTACTTCCAGCTAATGGCCCGGTCGTAGTCCTGCTGCAACTTCTGCTGCAGGGTGTCAGCTGCTACCTTGCCAAGGGCCATGTTGGGCCTTGTGGTCATGCAAGGGGAGCAGCTGACGGAAGGGGACAGATTCTTAAAGCCACCCATAAGTTTGAGAAATTTCAGTTTCTGTTCCTTGTTTTCAAAATCTGCAGTATCCCACTGGCCAAACTGGGTTCCCGTCCACTTCCTGGGTTCAAATGCTTCTGTCTTGCCTGACTCCCGATCAATCTCTTCCTGCAAGGCCTTTCGCCTCACCTGGTCTATGTGTGCCTCGTCCATGTTGCCTTTCTTCTCCATCACCACCTCCAGGTCTGTATCTGGCTCCTCCTCCAAGGGGTCTACTGTTACCGTGCTCTCTTTCTTCTTCTTTTTCTTCCTTTTCTGAGCCAGCTCAACAACTGGATTTTCTTCCTTTTTCTTAGCCTTTGTTTTCTTCTTCACTCTGGCTTTAGGGTGATCTCCTAGTGGGATGTACTCTACAACCTCAATTCTGACTGGCTTCTTCTTCTTTCCTTTCCTAGGGTTGGTCTCCATGGACCTGGAGAGCTCAGAATGGCCTGGGAGGGTGTCTTCTTCCTGGTGCACTTTCTTCTTCTTCACTTTCCTGCTGTGTTCTCTGGAGCTGCCCTGCTTCCCTTTCTGCCCCGAGGATGCCTGCTCCTCAGCCCCCTTCTCCACCATGCATCCATACGTAGCATCTCCTGCCTCACAGAGCCAAGGGTCCTGGACAGAACAGGCTGTGGTATCCTGGTCCTTTCTTTCCTTCTTGTGTTTTTTGGGCTTCTTGCAAACTCTGGTTGTCTCCTCACCCAGACTGGGGTCAGGGGAGGTCTTTACCTCTGAGCCCTCTGATGTGGCCAAAGGCAAGGTCTTCCTCTTCTTTTTCTTCCCACTGAAGGACTCTGAGTGGTCAAAGGCCTGCTTCCTGGGGCTGGGTGACTTCTCTGTCTGTCTCGCTTGTGATGTGAGCTCAGATTCTGGGAGTTCTTCATAAAAGTTGCTGTGGCCTGTCTTTTTCTTCTTTTTTTTCTTCAACAAGGGTATATGGGACATCTGCTCTTGGCTTACAGTCCTAGAGTGGGATGTGGTCCTCACAGAATTATCAGCAAAATAATTCTTATCATTTACACCTGAGTATTGAGTCTCTGGTTCTTTGACTACCTCCTCCTCCTTCTTCTTCTTCTTTTTCTCTGGAAGCCCAATATCCAGGTCTACTTTCTGAGTTTTGGTGATCATTTCTGCAGCACACACCGCCCCGCCTCCACGTGAGAGCCCGCTCAGCCGTCATACTATACTATCTTAAATGAAACAAATTGGCAACAGATTTCACTCATGTCTGGAATCTTTTCTTTTTTCTTTCATCCACCCATCATCTATCCATCCATCCATAAGTCCATCTATCTATCCATCCACCCATCCTTCCTTCTATCCATCCGTCATCCTTCCATCCATTCATCTGTTCATCTATCCATCCTTCTGTCCTTCTATCCATCCATCCTTCTGTCCATCCATCCCATCCATGTGTCTACTCATCCATCTTTCCATCCATCCATCCATCCATCCATCCATCCATCCATCCATCTCACCCATGTGTTACACTTTGAGTCTAGTTGTCCCCCCAAAGCCTCATGCAGTCATGGGGTGGACTTCTAGAGTTTGTGATTAACTCATGATCCACTGGGATTATGGGTGTGAGTGCTGCTAGGATTATGGGTGTGAGTGCTGCTGGGATTATGGGTGTGAGTGCTGCTGGGATTATGGGTGTGAGTGCTGCTGGGATTATAGGTATGAGTGCTACAGCTAGCCTGTGGTGGCTAGCCTGAATGCAACATAAGGGAGACAAACTTGCTCTCTGTAGTCATTGTTGCTGCCACTCCTCCCTTTTGCTCTCTGCTCTTTGCTGCCACCATGAGTGGGTGCTCTTTGCCCTGTGCCACTCTGCCTTGGAGCCAGCTGAGTATGAATCAAAACCTTTAGTAACTATGCACTAAATAAACCTTTCCTTCCTTCATTTTGGACATTAGGTATTGAGCTGAGTACAGGCAAGCTCAGCTCAGCCAATGTGGACTTCTATCTGATCAACTCTGGATTGTTCTGTTGGATGCAGCATTCAGTCACTCCTGGGAGCCAACTTTTCCTTTTATTATCACAAACTGTTCTCTCTTAGTCTTTTTTTCCCCTTTTTTTGTAATGATGCCTGACGTTCTAAAATTATCTAGGAATATGGGCAATATAATTGGTAATTTCTCATTGTATATTTAAAATAACAATAAAAATTGGCTCTGTATTGCAAATCAGTAGAAACAGGCTATGCTTATAAGGGATTAAGGGAAATTTTAGTCATTATGCCTGCATGTTTTGTGAGCTTTCTGTAGAGGATAAAAGTGAAACTTCAGCTCTTAACTATCCTGTTAAAAACTATATTTTACATGCAGTGTAATTCTGCAACCATTAAGCCTTAAATGGGTATTAAGACTGATGCAAAGTAATGAAACAGACAGTGAAAAAACACACCATGGATTCTTCAATCTGGAGAGTAAAGGGCTGATTCATCTGTTTCCCAGGCCAGGCAGAGACAAAGGACCTCATTGCAGATGGGGCTGCCTACTCCCAAACCTGAGCACTCCTCTCCACTGTGCTTTGCAGTGTGGAAAGCATTATTAATGTCGGTCTCACCAGCGCTTGTAAAAGATTCATGGACCATTTCCTCCCCTTCCTGAATTCCCCTGTCTGTGCTGCTGCTGCCCTGTGTTTATGACCTTGCTGTTGGGCACTCTGGTGACACAAGCTGCAGATTCCGTCACTGGCCCATTTTCTGTCACAGACTCCTAGAGTCTGAAAGAGGCTGAGCAGGGTAGTGACACTTGCCTGGTGTGCGTGAGGCCCCGGCTCTCACCCCTGCCCCTCCCCAGACACACACCCTGGGAGAAGGGAGGCACTGAAGTTCAGAAAGGACAGTGATTTGTTCAAACACCGAAGGTGAACCCAGACCTGAATCCTTCTAGGCTTTTGTATTTTATTTCTTTGTGTTTTTTAATTTACTTCTTCCTTTTCATTTAAAAAAAAAATTTTATGTATATGGTATAGTCCACAGCTTGATCCTCCTATTTTCAGTCTCCCCAGCACTGGGATTACAAGTGTGTGCCACCATGCCCAGACTCAGTCACCAGCTCAGCACGCCCAAGGGCAGGGCCAGTGCAGCATGCGGTACCGGGGATAGAGCCCCAGTCCCTGCACTTGACTAAGCAGGCACTTAGTCTGCTCAGCTGTCTCACCGGCCCCCTTTCTATTCTTGACAATATCTATGGGATCCTGTTTAGAAAATAAGAGGAGGAAGATGAGCAAAATCCTACGAGGTGAAAATATAAGTTTGAGGAGAGTCAGATCAAAGGTTGTGGGAGTTCCAAGGACTCCATGTAGAAGGCGTGAGGGGATTCAGAAACTGCCATGCCGTAGCATAACGCTGCGTGCAAGGTTTATACCATCAAGGACAGCAAATTCATCGGACCAAAGTTTGGAGGCACATAGTTTCAAAGTATCTCTCCTTTAGTACATTAATCAACTGTAAAAGGAAAAGTAGTAATTATATGGTAGGAAAAGCCAGCTGACAACATCTTAACCAAGTGACCAAGGTTAATATTCCTTCTAAGATATATTGACACCATCTACCCTTGTAAGGACACTGGAAATTGCACAAATCATTGTGGGATATTTTCCCCCCAAATGCACAGTATCAGTGAACCCACGAGAAAATACCATGCATGTCCTAGCCGTGGGATGGTGCACATAGTCATGGATTACTGCTTTCAGTGTCCAGGTCATGCAAGGTAAGGGAAGACTGAGGAATCGTCACAAATTGTCATGGACTAAGGAAAAAAGATGACAAAATGGAACATGGGCTCCTGAAACAATAGAAGGGACGTAAGTGAAAAACCTGGTGAAGTCCAAATAAAATCCATAGTTTGTTAACAATATTGTAGTCTTAATATCAGTCATATTATACCCAATAAATAAGAAAATGAATTCCTCAACTTTGATATTTGTGCTGTGGTTAGCTAAGATGTTACTTGCACTGTGGTTGTTTAAAAAGTGGAGTGAAGAATATATGAGAACTCTCTGGACTACTTCTATAATTTTTCTGTTGCCTAAAGTAGTTTCAAAAGTTTTTTTTTTTTTTAAAGGAAAAGGTCATGGAAACAAGGAATGGAAAGAAAGTAATGGGATAAAGACGTAGCACAGCAGCTGACCATTCATTCTAGAACCTTCTAAATCCTAAAGGACATGCTGAGGCCATGGGGATCCTGCCACTTCCCCCTCGGGTTAATCTGAACTTGTATGTTATCATAGCCATGACATACATAAGTTAAATAAACTAAGTCCCTGGGTATGGAAGGGATTATAGAAGAGTCTGGTTTCTCCTTCGGCAGCAGCTGGTGACCAGAGGGTCAGGGAGCCCTGGCAAGCATCTTTCAGACAGGCTCGGGGGAGGCAGCCATCCTCAAGATTGTTTCTGGAAGCGTACCTTTCCTAGATACCTACAAGTGTCACTGTCACAGGAAGGGAAAAGTGGAAGCTCAGGCAACGATGGTGGGGAGGAGGGTTTGTCTACTATAGTTACTATATTATGTGGCGTACATGCTCCTGACAATGAAGTGTGTTCTTGGAAATGTTCTTTTCATTTTTTGATGCATCATTGCAGAGTGTGTGCATGTGAGAGAAACAGACATGTCAGGATTCCAAAGAAAACAGCCTAGGCCTGCACTGCATTATGTATACAAAGCTCTGTGTACGTTAGTGATAAATTTGCAGAAGGGGTGGGAATGTGGTTTGGTTGGTATTTCCAAATGCAAACCAGGTCTCCCTTGCTCTCCGTTTGGCTGTCACTGTTTTCCAACAGAATGAAAACACCAGCATTCAAGACATGTTACCAGAAACTTGGTTGGCAAAACATTTAGATTCTTTTGGATAGAAAATGTTCATTTCTTCCATTGGGTTCTTTTCCTCCCTAATTCCCGTGGCCATGATGGTGACATTTGGCTCCAGATCCATGGATATGGTAGAAAAAGCCTTGTCCAGGTTCCAGATCTTAAAATCTCATGTAAGATTAACATGGACGTCAAACTGACGCTACCAATATAAGACATTTAAACACTCAACTTTAGGGTAAACAAATCCAGTGGCAAAGGTTTGGGCAACTCCAGCAACATTCAACAACACAAGTCAGATGTTGGAGAATGCCAACCTCCCAGGCATAAGCCTCTCACTGCATCCTTGATGAGAAAAATGGCAGCAGGACAGACTGGCGAATGAAGGAAAGAACTAATAATCATTGAGTGGTTTTTCTGAAGCAGATAGTATGCCAAGTGCTTTTATACACTGTCTCACTTAACATTTGCAATGAAGCAACCATTATTCATAGGTGAGGACATGAGCCTCAGAAACCCGATGCTTGCCTAGGTATCCAGTTTGCAAGTGGAGAAGTCAGTATTTAACTTATGTGGGTGTGGCTCTAAAATCTTTGTTCTTTCTCAAAGTTAGTATGGACTTTAGCATGTAAAACTCCTGTGTTGAACACCTTCCAGTTTCTCACTAGTTCAGCTACTGGCTTAGCCTTTGATAGGGTGAAGTGGTGTCCGAGCTGTTCTTTGCTCCAGTGTTCTGCCACGCAGAGCTGAACCTTTGTTCTCAAGGCTGTGGAACAGGCATGACCAAAGTTCCAATGCAAAGAGCCAGGCTAGCTGGCAGCGGAAGGTACATGGTGACCTCTGCCTCCCTCATCTGCTAGCATTAACTATATGTGACATGACTGTCATGCATAAGTCTACCTGTACTACCATTTTATGAATATGGTGCCACCTTTTGTATTTACTGATATTCTATACTCAGTGCCTAATATCAGTTTGTCAAATGGATGGATGTATAAATGACTGAGAAATAACGGGCCAATGTATCACATACTTGATTTTTCCCCCCCAATTTTTTTTTGCGGGGGGGCAGGGGCAGAAGCAGGGATTGAACTTAGGCCCTTGCACTTGCCAGGGAAACACTTATTCCCCTGAGCCATCTCCCTGGCCCCTAAATTTTTATGACATTCTATGTAAGTGCTATGAATGTTACATCTCATTCACTAAAAAAAAAATCACTAAATCATGACTTTTAGAGGACCATATATTACATAATATTTAAAGCTCTTATTTAGTCATTCTCAATCAGAGTGATTGTTGCCCACCCCCTACCTCTACCCCCAGTGGAAGGGACACTGGCAGTCTCTGGAGACATGTGGTTGTCACCAATGGGGGTGCTACTGGCATCTAACAGGAGGATTCTAGGAATGTGGTAGGCCTTTTGTGTTTCCCGGACAGTTTCCTCCATGACAAAGAATGTTAATAGTGCCAGACTTGAGAAGCCCTCTTTTGTTTGATTCAGTGGTGTATGCTTGAAGGCAATCAAACTGTGGCTTATTTGGCTTTTCTTCTACATTAATTCAGATTTTTGGCTAACCAGCCCGGCTTGCATGGTCTCAGTTTGTCTGAATTAGTGAGGAATGTGAGCGTTTTCCTGGGGATATATTTCTGGGAAGGCCAGGAAAGCTCTGGTGGTCTTCATGTTTTCACTCCGTGGCGATACTTCTGCATTCATTGACTAGCAACTGGTTGTCTACAACTCAAATTACATAATGAATCCAACACATAAATTATTTACCCAGATTTAATTCCAGCAATTGTTATCTTTGAATTTCTTCCTCTGCCAGCTAATCTGGCTCCTTGAATTGGAATTTTGGTCATGCCCATTCTCCCGCTGTACTAAATTATCTCTATAACATAGTATAAACAGAACAAGCTTGTGTGTGATATGCTTAACTGTTAATTTACCTAATTAAACTAATTCAATTAAATCATTTACATCTTTTTGGTAACATGCCAGTTGATACTACAGCAGGAGTGGGATGTGTTAGAAGACGATCGTTCAGCAAATGACTGGAAAGAAATGATGCAACACAAAATGAGAGAACAGTCCAAATCTCTTGGCTTGAAAATTAAATGATACTGAAAAAAAATGCTGCTTTCACAGGGTACTGTGATTAGCTATTTTTCTTAAATCAATTTTCTCTAGAAATTGGTATTTTAACATAGTAACCGTAATTTATTGTAGAGAGATATTTTAAACACTATTTATATGTTCGCATATTTGGTATGTTTAAGTAATGTGTGCTCGTTCCCACATTAGGGTATGATTAGCAAAATCTTTTTTGGTGATAGCAAGACACGAACTGAACAGTTTCTTTTGAACGAACCTGCAAAATAATTTTGCTAAATTACACAAATATCTTTAGGATACATACATATTTCATTTACAGTCATCATTTAAACATCTCTGTCACAGTAATAAATGCACAAAAGCAAATGCAAAACACTTTATGCCAATAAAAATCAACAGAAAATTTCCAGCAAACTCTAGGCAGGAAAGCCTAAATAAATTGTCATCTTTGTAGGTCCACCATAGCTTCCATCCTTTGGCAGAAAATAGAGTTGTCACCTGTGGTGGCACTTGCAGGTGGCCTAGACTTGACAGAAGATGGGACCATCACTCCTAGCTTGGGCCCAGGTGGGAAATGACACTGCCCGGCAGGACCTGGTCCACTCCTTAGCAGTACACGCACAATCTGAGGCAACATTTTGCTTCAGCTCATCCAGCTCCAGAGAGCAGGACGGTTTAGGATTGTTTTTCCATTTTAGAGACCAATTGCAAATATTTTCCTTTTTTGACACTTGGATGGGGCAAATTGGAGTTTGTAAGTATCAGTGTCTCATGGCAAATATCTGATATGGATCTTCTTCCACCATCCATACTAAGCTTCTCTTCCAGTAAATACCCATTCCCTGAAGGCAGGGGACAACGTGTCCATCCCTTTTACCATGCAGACACAATGAATGCCACATACAACACAAGAAATATTTCACAGTTAAGAAAGAGTAGAGATTTGTTCACAAATCCAAATCATCTTTCTGTCCAACACAACTTTCTCATTCAGCTTCCCATTGGGGCAGAGGTGTCATGAACTCAGTTTAGGTCTGAATGGCCTGCCCAGTGAATTCAATGCCCAAAGCACACCCATGAATTCTCTCTAAGATGTAGTGGTCTGTCCTCTCATGCTCTCTGTCTTCCTCCTTTTGTTCCCTGTAGTCCTTCCTATTCCTGAATTCCTCAGCCTTCTCAGTGGTCCCCAATTTCCAGTAAATACCATGGATTTGAAGAAAAATAGAAACATTGCTATTCCCCCTCTTTAGCTTGCCAGAGCTGCCATAACAAGACAGCCTGGAGTTGGGTGCCTTAAATCATAGAAACACTTTCCCTCACTTTCTGGGAGCTGTAGGGCTAAAGTTGAGGCACTGGCAGGGTTGGTTTCTCTTCAGGTCCTTCTTGTTGGCTTTTATGGATACCCACTTGTTCCTTCCACTGAGTGTCTAGGCCTTAATCTTCTTTCCTTAATCTTCTAAGATCATCTTTCAGATTGATTAAGTCTCACCATGATAGTCTCATTTTAATGTAATTACTGTGCTAAAGGCTCATCTCCAAATACAATCACATTCTAGAATACTGAGGGTTAGAGCTTCCACATAGAAAATGGGGCACACAATTCATCCCATCATACTCCTCTTTGTTATTCAAGGGATAGGTAGGAAAAATAATTCAGAATTCTTGCAGCTTCCCTGATTACAAGGGAGCCCACCACTGTATAGCTCAAAGAATAACTTTTTTTTTTTTTCCTGAGAGTGTTGAGACCCTGGTGGTGGCTGAAAATGTCAACTGCCTTCCTGACTCCCCGCCTTCCCTCTTTCTTTTCAATGTCATTCAATTTCCATCCTCCTCTGCATACTGCTATTCTGGCATAGGCAGTCTTGTGATCTCATGCACTTGGCAGTGATTGGTTTGGATCTAGCCATGTGACCCAAAAGGAAGAAGGGCTTCTGGGAAAAGTTTGGCTATTAAGAAACCTAGAGCCCGGGCCAGCTCGGAGCGAGCCGTGCCATGGTGCGTCCTCTGAACTGCATCGTCGCCGTGTCCCAGAACATGGGTATCGGCAGGAACGGGGACTTGCCCTGGCCCCCGCTCAGGAATGAATTCAACTACTTCCAGAGAATGACCACAACCACCTCAGTGGAAGGTAAACAGAATCTGGTGGTAATGGGTAGGAAGACTTGGTTCTCCATTCCTGAGAAGAATCGCCCTTTGAAAGACAGAATTAATATAGTACTCAGTAGAGAACTCAAGGAACCTCCCCAAGGAGCTCATTTTCTTGCCCCAAGTCTGGATGACGCCCTGAAGCTTATCGAGCAGCCAGAATTAGCCAGCAAGGTGGACCTGGTGTGAGTTGTGGGTGGCAGCGCCGTTTACAAGGAAGCCATGGATCGGCCAGGCCATGTCAAACTGTTCTTGACAAGGATCATGCAGGAATTTGAAAGTGACACATTTTTTCCAGAAATTGATTTGAAGAAATACAGGCTCCTCCCAAAATACCCAGGTGTGCTTTCTGAGGTCCAGGAGGAGAAAGGCATTCAGTACAAATTTGAAGTATATGAAAAGAATGATTAACGTGAAGGTGTACTTTGATCTATTCCAAGTTGTTTCTCTTCCTCCTAAACAAATTATGTGTTTATAAGTTAGGAAAAAAATGCTTTTTCTGGTTTGTGATCTCTGGAAGCTTTTTCTGAACAGATGCCATTTGAGAGACATTTAGGGGCCAAGGAGATAGCTCAGTGGCATAAGTGCCTGTATGGCAAACATAAGGTCCCAGGTTCAATCCCCAGTACCACACGAAAAGCAAGAGAGAGAAGAAAAAGAGGCTGATCCCTGCCTGGCAAGCATGAGATGCGGAGTTCAATTCGTGGTTCCAAAAAATAAATAAAAATTTTTAAATTCTTTTGAAAAAAAAAAAGAAACCTAGAAATAGGGTCTCAAAATGGAGAGCCATGATCCAAAGGAACCAGAGCAGTTGAGGAAGCTGTTTATTGGTTATCTGAATTTTGAAACTACCAATGATAGCTTAAGAGAACACTTTGAGAAATGGGGCACACTCACAGATTGTGTGGTAATGAGAGATCCTCAAACAAAATGCTCCCATGGTTTGGGTTTGTGACTTACTCTTGTGTTAAAGAGGTGGATGCAGCAATGTGTGCTTGACCACACGAAGTGGATGGGCGTGTAGTGGGACCGAAGAGAGCTGTTTCTAGAGAGGATTCAGTAAAGCCTAGTGCCCATCTAACAGTGAAGAAAATTTTTGTTGGTGGTATTAAAGAAGATACAGAAGAATATAATTTGAGAGACTACTTTGAAAAATATGACAAGCTTGAAACCATAGAAGTTATGAAAGACAGGCAGAGTGGGAAAAAGAAGATTTGGTTTTATAACTTTTGATGGTCACGATACAGTTGATAAAATTGCTGTTCAGATATACCACACTATTAATGGACATAATTGTGAAGTGAAAAAGACCCTTTCTAAATAAGAGATGCAGTCTTCTGGGTCACAAATAGGCTGTGGAGTGGATCTGGCAACTTTTTGAGTCATGGAGGAAACTTTGGAGGTGGTGGAAGGAATTTTGGCCGTGGTGGAAACTTTGGTGGAAGAGGAGGTTATGGTGGTTGAGGAGGTGGCAGCAGAGGTAGTTATGGAGGAGGTGATGGTGGATACAATGGATTTGGAGGTGATGGTAGAAACTATGGTAATGGTCCTGGTTATAGTAGTAGAGGAGGGTATCGTGGTGGTGGACCAGGATATGGAAACCAAGGTGGTGGATATGGTGGTGGTGGAGGAGGATATGATGGTTACAACGAAGAAAGAAATTTTGGTGGTGGTAACTATGGTGGTGGTGGGAACTATAATGATTTTGGAAATTGTACTTGACAACAGCAGTAAAATTATGGTCTCATGAATGGGGACAATTTTGGTGGAAGAAGGTCTGGTATTCCCTATGGTGGTGGTTATGGATCTGGTGGTAGAAGTGGTAGATATGGTAGCAGAAGGTTTTTAAAAAACAACAGAAAAGGGCTACAGTTCTTAGCAGGAGAGAGAGTGAGGAGTTGTCAGGAAAGCTGCAGTTACTCTGAGACAGTGGTCCCAAATGCATTAGAGGAACTGGAAAAATCTGCCACAGAAGGAACGATGACCCATAGTCAGAAAAGTTACTGCAGTTTCAACGGGAAACCCTTCTGCTTCAGCACTGTCATAGCCACACTTTGCAAAAAGTGCAGCTATAGATTAATGCAGTGGAGTGTCAATTAGATGTACATTCCTGAGGTCTTTTATCTGTTGTAGCTTTGTCTTTTTCTTTCTTTTCATTACATCAGGTATATTGCCCTGTAAATTGTGGTAGTGGTACCCGGAATAAAAACCATAAGGAATTTGTAACTTAAAAAAGAAGAAACCTAGAAATAGATGTTCCATTTTTACCACTGGACTACTATAGGTTGCAGTGTAACACCTAGAATCAGTTCACACCGTAGCCTGAAGGACAATGAAGAGAGGGTAAGCCATCAAAGACAGCAGTACGCTAGAGAGTTGGGGAACGTTCAGGTTCTTGATGATGGCAATAAGCCACTGAATCTTCCTATCGGAGAGCCCATCCTAGTACTAAACATGTTGGTGGGTGGGGCAAAATGTTTCTTATATTTAAGCCACTTTGGAACAGATTTTTACTACTTTCTCCACAAAGCATCCTCACCCATAGAAGTAGCCCATCACTCACCAGTCACACTTAGCACCTCGGTGGCTTTATTGAAGGTAGTAATACCTGCCTGGTCACATTGTGGCGGAACACAAGTGACATTAGTCACGTCCAGTGCTCATTGCATTTCCCTCCACTGACCTGGTGCTCTGTAAACAGCTATGACCAGCCTCGGCTCTTCTAGGGGCTTGCTGCTACCCTGGACCTTGCTCTTCTGGAACCTTCTGTACGTGTGTTCATAAGCAGAGGAGTGCAATGGTTCAGGCTGCCAATGTTTTTGTTCTCAGAATTATAAGGAAATTTGCTATTCCAAGAATCTCTGCAACACAGATCATTTGTAAAGTAAGGACTAATGAGAACTATTGACCTAAACATCAACTATCTCTTCTCTTTAGCAAAAAGGCTGCTGTTATTCTACAGAGATCTCCCTTTCATGCAATGGTTCAGCAGGATGAACTCCTCATCTGGAGCTGTCTAAAGCAGGACACAGTGCCTAGCTGTCCTTTGCTTTGTTTTTGTCAATTGCTTTCTCCTCCTCCTCCTCCTCCTCCCCCTCTTCCTCCTCCTCCTGCCTTCCACCACAGAGCCTCCTACATTCACTCACTCTATCTTAGTAAAGTGCTCCACTAATAATTCTCAATGACTTCTTACTGAACAATTGTGAGTCTTTTCATTTGTAACAGAAGCTGGGAGGGAAGTGACAACCAGAACATGAACAGAGGGAAGCTAGGGAAGGACCTTCCGGGGAGCTGTTCTACCGGGTAATCCAGTGGCACTTGTACTTTTACAGTCACCTCTGCCCAGACCCTGACAGGCTGCATGCCAATGCTGGAGCCACTGGGGGGCGCCCAGATGGTCCAGCCAGGATGGAACCCTCATACATGCACATATACACCTCACCCAGCTAACAATGTACAGGCTTAATCTACTCTGGGCACAATGTTCCATATTTTATGAACTCATTTAATCACCATACTTCTAAAGATACGAAACCCATTTTATAGATAAAAGCACTGAGGGTCCCAGAGATGACTTGCCCAAAGCCTTGTCACTAGTGAGTAGAAAGCCAAAACCCAAACTATGGCCCATGATATTATGTTCAGGGTGAAAGGGTCTGATGAGTGGCCCACACCCAGGATATGCTGACAGGCCCGTAGGAAGGGCAGGTCATCTTGCTAAATCCTTCCTGCATGCTATTCATAAAAGCAGCTCTAGAGAAGATCTTATCACCACTCCATGGTCCTGGACAAATAGACATCTCGGCTCATTTCACCTATCTGAAAAAACTAGCACATTATTATCTTTCTCTTGAGAGCATTACAAAAATCAGATGAGGAAAATCTATCCAAGCACATCAAATAGCATTGAAAATGTCTCATCCTCATAGACATGTAGTAGGTGCTCAATAAATGAGAAATCAAAGTAGGACAGAACCTAATACCTTCCCTTAAAAAAATTCAGTTTCATTCTGTCCACTGTGGCTCCTCTTTTTTCATCCTACTCTTTTACCCCAGCCATCCTGTAGCAGACACACACTGATATAGCCTTGGCTAGACACACCTCGGTGACCGACTAATCCCAGCTGGCATGCGTGGGGCCACTCACAGCCCTGGGAAGCCTGGTCGTGCTGGGTAGAGCTCACTGGTGACAAATGGGAGCTCTGCCTCTGACCTGGTGGGGACAATCAATCACCAGAGGTGCTCTTTCTACATATGCATGGGAAAAGCAGCCTGACCTTCCTGGGGAGGCTGTCAGCCAAAGCTTTGAGAGTGCTTGCTTATTTGTTTGCTTGCTTATTTGTTTGCAAAAGAGAAAGAAGAGACGGGGCATGGAAACACTGGGGAGAGTCTCAAGAAAAAAACAAAAAGTCCCCCTAACTAAAAGGGAGAAGGATAGCTGATGAATGGTCTGGGCAGATGGGGGTGCTGTCCTGCTTGGCCTTTGGAAATGACATGCATCGGGGTTAGTAAAGAATTTGGGTCAGAGTTATGAAAACCATTCTCATAGTGAAAGAGTTTGAATATAATCCTGCAGCCAGGAACACCCAAGTGCACCTTCACATACCCACAGGATGTGTGAATATATGCGTGTCATGATGTCATATGTGTGTGTGCGCATATGAGAGACAGCCACTGTGTGTATCTGGATCATTGAGGAAATATGTATATGTGGGAAATACTACATGGCTGTGCTGCAGGAGCCACAGCAAAATTGATGCGCAATTCAGAGATACTCAGCATCACCTCCTTTTTAGCATAAATGTAAGCCTAGGGAAAGAGATCACACAGCGTGCCGAAGACACACCTTGAACATTCTCTCCAGATCCTCAGAAAGCACCAGAGTCCACTGCAGCAGAAACTTCAGAGAAACCCAAGGCAGCACCCTTCCCTCTCCTGGTCCTGCCCACATACATAAAGATGTCAGCGTGTTGATTATTCGGATTAGACTTTTAGTGTAATTTACAGGGTCCAGCCATTGTGCCTGGGTGTTGGGCTTGGACTCGCTACCCTGACCATGCCTTTTTTTAAAATGTCAGCTCAGCTGTGATTCATGGCTGACGCTAGTGACATTGCTGCTGACCTGAAAGAGTTAGGCAGCAATATTTAATTAAAGATGAGAGAGAGAGAGA
>NW_004524587.1:11218912-11234541 GCF_000260255.1 Octodon degus
AGACACACACAGAAAGACAGAGAGATAAAGACAAAGACAGAGACAGAGACAGAGAGCACCACTCTAAAAGCACGAAATTCATTTCTGGAAAGCTCAGCATCTCAAGACAAGGACGAAACACACAGTCCTAAGTATTTTTACTCATGAGTGGGATATGTGTTCACGCATCATGTGTGAGGGGCAAGGTCACCCTTAATGAGTGAGATGGGCTCCTGGATCCCACTCACCATTATTCCAGTGACTCCTATTCCCTCGCTTTGCCAGGATGTCCCTTGAGGACCAGCTGTCACTTTCTCCAGCTTCTGTCCTTGTGGAGTAGTGGCTGGGCCTGCCCATCCTCAGCCCACTGCCCACAGGAACCCTTGGGTTCCAGCCACCTGTGACTGTGCGAATGGCCTTATTTGGGAAGCCTCATCGGCCAGTCCCTTTTCCAGAAATGGAAGCACAGAATTTCTCATTAATGGGGAGGTCACAGTGGGCTGAGGTTTAAGAGCCAGTCTTTGTCCAGGCCTGCGGGAGCCAGGCTATTGTCTTCTAGGTCCCCCTTTCCCCAGTGACCCCAGGGTCAGGGGCACACATGCCGGCCTTGAACTCTCCGTCTGTCTCTCCCACCATATTAATTACTATTCCCTTTGGTCAAGCTAAGAAAACAGCCTCGGCTGCATTAGTGCTAATTAAGAAGAGTGAACTCGCCATCCTGGCAGCCTCCATGGGTCCCCATGACATTCAGGCCAGGAAGGGGGCCCTGACAATCTGATTATGGCAGAAGAAAACACTTCTTTCCTGATGGGGTGAATGGTGTGGTGCCCTCCCTCCAGTACCCAGCAGTGAGTTCCCCTCTTCCATTATGAAAGCATCTGCCCTCCGCAGCCAGCCACCAGTGAGAAGAGTGTGGGTCAGGCACATACTCAGGCAGGGGAGTAGCTGTGTTTCCTCAAGTCAAGGGGTGTGAGCAGAGCGAATGCAGGGTCATGTCCATTTCTTACTCCCATCTGTTGCATTCTTCCCCCCTCACTATCATAAACAAATGAGTAGACAGGATAAACCTGCATCATTCCATGTCATTATCCTGGGCACCTATAAGGATTTCCATTTAATTCCATGCCAGTGTTACTGACTCAAGACTAGAAATGCTTTGAGTTCCAGGAGGATGTTAGCCCCTTCTGCAAAGATCTGAAGAAACTTAGCAGTTCTCCAAGCTGTTTTCTGCTTCGGGCCCCTCTGCCCCCCTCTCTCAATCACCTGTCCTATGAACTGCTGCATTAGCCTGGACAATGGTATCAGTCCCCATCTGCTCCTGTCTACTCTTCTGATGTTCTTGTTGGTAGGTTGCTTTTCTGGTTCCTGAATCACTCAGCTGAGGCTGCCATCTGCAGAGGAAAACTTTCAGTGTGGTTTACCGGCCCCTAGAACCCGGGCAGGGCCTTCTTTCCTTTCTCCTCTTCTTTCATTATCAGTAGATGCTACACCTGGCAGCTCCTCTCATCACTGTACTCAGTGGGTAACAAGTGCAGATGCTAGGTGACTTGGGAGGAGACAGTAAGGATCAGAGGGCAGTGCTGGGGAAGGTGGCCGGTGGGAGAGCCTCCCTCCCCCCTGTCCATCAAATGACACCTGTCTCCTGTTCATTGCTGTCAATTGGAAATAAAGAACTTTAGATTTTAAAAAATAATAATTTTGAAAAGCATGAAATGTCCATCTTTTATACATTTATAACCAATTAAAATAAAAAGGCCGGGAAGTTCCAGGGCAGTCCATGGTTGCTCAGTGGAGAACTCTGGTCCCTGCTCTAGTTATATGGAGCACAGGCCTCTCTCCTCTAGGCCTGGCTGGTCGCTCTGCTCTCCCTGCCTGTGCCATCTGCAAGGACCTCCCCGTCCCCATGAGCCAACTCTGTCAGCACCCTGTCATGTGCCACCAAGGCTTGGTGTGGTCAGGTCTGTCAGAACCCCCAGTACAGTGTGTGAATTTCAGTTGATAACAAACAGTTTAAAGACAAGCATGCCCTAAACATTGTGAGAAGCATACTCATGCTGAAAAGTACTCATTGTTTATCTGAAACTTCACTGAGTATTAAATTATTTTATCTGTTAAATCTGGCAAACTTCCCTTGGCGACAGTATACCTGCCCTGCCTTTTTTTGTGCACTGTTCTAGGTGCTAGGGACACAGGAGGAAACAAAATGGATTTTAGGGGAAAATTCCACTTGTGCCCTGAGCTTACACCCTGCAGGCAGAATAGGGAGTCCTTTCTTGTCATCTAACATCATTTTGGCTCCAGGCTTCTAATAGAAGCAACAACAAGTACAGCCCTGGCTCTGTAGACAGCTGGCTGTGCTGCTCAACTTATAGGGTGTCTGTCCCCATCTCTAAAATGGGACAACAGTGTATGAATTGCAGGTTGTGGTGGACATGTGAAATGATCTGCAGGCATTGATTGGTCCTGCCTGTCTGAAGTAGGTGGATAAGGTACTGACTCAGGTGACACATGATATTATCCCTGAATTGTTCCCATTCCAATGACCCCCTACTCTATAAGGTCACTTGGAGGAAAAATGGGGTCCTAGTCGTCTTTGCATTTCCAGCACCCTCCACGTGGCGGGCAGGTGGCCAGGCCTGTGGGTCCCAACTATGTCTGCTCTAGCACCTGCAAAGGCAAGGCCACCGACTGTCTCCACACATGCAAAGAGAAATGGACATTCGAAGAAAGTCATCCAATAAGAAAGGCCAAACATCCCATGACAGATAAATGTGACCTTCTTTTTAAGTCTGAATTATGCAATTCACTGATTAATGCCAAGTGAATACTAAGAGAAAATTCACCTTGCTTTTGTTTTTTTGACATTGAAACAACTGGTTTCTAGGAAGAGTCTTAAAAATAAAGCATCTTATTTTGATAGAAGTCTACCTTTTTTTAGTACTGGATATTGAACCCAGGACCTTCACACTGAGCGATAGACTTCAATTTTGATTTACTTTGAGATGAGGTCTCACTAAGTCACTCAGTGGCCCAGGCTGTTATCCTCCTGCCTCTGCCTCTCAGATTGCGTGGATCATAGGTGTCCCCACCATGCAGTCTGAGTCTGGCTGTTAAGAAATGTGGCTGTTTATGAAAAGTAATGTATGTTTATTCCCAAATGTTGTTATTTATAGATATGATTATTTATTGTTGGACATTTAGTTAATCCCAGTGCCTTTTTTTTTTTAAAGAAAAATGTGATGAGCATATTTTTAAACTTATAGTTCCATGATATATTTCCTTGGGAGAGAAAATCCTAGAAGTTTGACGAAAGAGAAGCACTTGGATTATGATACATGAGCCTCTGACCTCAGAGAACCCATATGACCAAGGAAGGATCAGTTGATGGCCTTGCAGTAAGCTGAGATCTACTAATCATGTCATAGGGATGAGCTCCAGGTGGGAAAAACTAGACATTGGGACTAATTTCACCTCCAGGACTCTCCTTATATGGCAAGGGGCAGGATGAGGTTTGGGTTTCATGAAAGTGGGTTTCCTTACACCAAGTGCCGAAACAATATTGGGTTACCTTGAGCACCTGCGAGTTCATTTTTGAAATAAAAATGCATGCCCACCTCGATTGAGTGAAGAGCCCCAGCTAAGTGCAAGGACAGAGTTTGATTGTCTCTAAAACTTTTATAGCCTGAGAGTCTATTCTTCAAAATGTTGGGTATTTGGGGTTGCAGATGTAGGGCCTCTAGGCATTATTCTATACCCCCACATTACTGGGGAGCCCTATTAGCTGACTGGCACTGGCGTATCACTCTATACTCTTCCATAGACTACAGATGGAAACACAAAATCCTAAAAAATAAATAAAATGATTGGAACTAGACTGGCCTACTAAGGAATGGGGGACCCACAGCCCAAGTCACTATCTTCTCCTCTGAAGTGACCCTGGAGAACCCTCAGTGATGGTTGCAGATCCAGGTGATCTGTTCCCATCCATTCAAATGAAGCATTTCAGATTCTTTCATCCTGTTAGTCACAGGGAGAGGTCATTCCATGAACACTGGGCTCTCATCTGCCTACTGCATGCCTCTGCGCCACATTTTTCCTGCCCACTGAGCTGCGTTGCGAACCAGCAGTGCAGGCAAGGGAGGACCTCTGCCTGCCTTCACAGAGGGACCAGCCGCAGCAGCCACCAGCGAGGTGGGGCCTGAGACTAGATTGCTTAGATGGAATTACTCTTTGGAGTTGCCTTTCACTTTGGGCAACAAGAGGCTTTGGACAGACGTAGGTTTTATTGAAGTCATGTTCAAAGCTTCCTGCTGTCTGGCCTGATGTGGAGTTGGACAAAAATCATCTCATTAAAAATGCAGGGCTGAGGGTATAGCTCAGTGACAGAGTGAAGGTCCAAGAGCCACAAGGCTCTGGGTTCCATCCCTAGCACTACCATAAAATAAATAAAATCAAATAAAACAAATCACTATTGTACCAGTAATATTGAGGCTGGGAGGCATCACTCCTCTTGTGCCCAGGCACATGGAGTCTACAGACACAACCTCAAGCCAAGCCACAGGGTATGGCAGCTCTGCTACCATCCTCAGAGCCCTGCTGCACCCCTGGCTTCTCTCCTGGCTGCAGGGAAGTAGCAGGCAGGGCCTTTCACTCAGCCCAACGCCTCTGTGGAGCGCCTCATCTAGGCAGGTCAGGGCCTGCTGCCACAGAGCTGCCACTGGGTATTTCTATCACTCGAGACAGCCACCTGTCCCCTGCAAAGAGAGATTTCAAACCCCACAAGCTCAGCCCCCTATCCCCTTGTTCTCCCAGCCTTATAAAAATAGAAAGAACACATGTTCCCATTAGTCACTTGCTCCAGGGTTGCTGTGGGGTATATGCAAGCAGCCTGTACATTGGAGCCAAATTTGAATATCATTTGCATCTTTCAGGTAGACAACGGATAGCGCATCAAAAAACACACACATGCCCCCCTTTTCTCCCCCTCAGCAAGGCACCAAGTGAGGCAGACCAGATGACATTTCCTGGGAACAAGGCCTCTCATTTGTATGTTTTCAAATCCACTTGATAAGGCCCCTCCTGGCGGCAGAGGCCCACCCCAGCTGGAGAGGCATTCTGAGAGGCTTTTAATTAAACTTCTGCTTGCCAGGAGTGGTTTGCATATGCACAGGAGAGACATGCTCCTGGGGGAGCCATCAAGACAGCCACTGCCTTTGCCTCTGCGTGTCCTTAACTCTCCGTTAGGGGCAGAAATGTGGCCTGTGCTGGCAATCCCTTGGAAAGACCCGGGGGATGAGCCACATGGTGGGACAGGCTTCCATATCCTGCTTGGTGGGCCCTGGCTTGATGGTCACCTAGGTCACCTCCATCCCCCCCATCCCGGGAGCAGCAACCAGAGTAAAAGCAGGAGGGGACAAAGTGGCACCAAGGTGATATCACAGCCCAGGCAGAGGAAAGAAGCCCAGAAAAGCCTTCAGACCCTACAGGTGGCTTCATTATTGACCAGCGCATCCCATCTGGGAGGGAACCAGCCTGCAGAGCAGGAGGCGTCCTCAATGGCTCTGACCTGCCTTGACCCGACCTTTGTAACTCTATCAGGATGCATGGTCAGTAGTTATCAACTGTCAATAAACTGCCCAAACACACACTTTAATTCAGAATATGGGAAGACCCATCTATTTGCTCATCGATCTTGGACTTGCAAGTTGACAAAATGCAGAGTCCCTTGTCTTCTTATCATAATATTGAGAATATGAGCTGCAACAAATTGAATGATCTACACCTCTGGTCCCCCACTCCTGGGGACCCTTTAGTAAACACAGGACGATTGATTGAGATAAAAGGTGAACAGAGGCCTGTGGTGTTGCGCTAAGAAAACCGAGGCCTATGAGCCACAGTCTAGAGAACCAATTAGTCCATCTCTTGAAATTTACCCACCAAAATCCCGTGGAAGTGAGGCGCAGCTACTCCGCCCAGTTATCAGGGTGATGTGAAGACAGTATACATCTGTTTGACTCATTCAGGCAAAAACAGACTTTGGAGATGGCAAAATCTATTTTAATAGATATTTGCAGTCAGCAGATTCTCCCTTCCACTCTTTTCTACTTGACCTTGTGCAAGGTCAGTATGGCTGTGGTTTCATAAAACTTCTTTTTCCTTCCTTCCTTCCTTCCTTCCTTCCTTCCTTCCTTCCTTCCTTCCTTTCTTTCTTCTTTCCTTCTTTCCTTCCTTCCTTTCCTTTCCTACTTTTCCTTTTCTTTTGCAGAGAACAATACTGTGGTTTTGGAGGTGGGCAGGTGACATTCCTGGGCTCCATCTCACAATGAAGAGCAGGTATCTGGGAGCTCTAGGTTGACTTCTGCTTCTCAGTTGCTAGGATGGTGGTGGAGATCAGCCGGGGGGACTTCCCCAGGCCCTCCAGATAGGCCACTTGACTGAGGTGACCATTCCAGTTGGCAAAATAAACAGCCTCCTTGACAACCTTCTACTAAATTGCCAGTGTAGCTATTTAAATTGTCTATAAGTTGTGTATCAGAGTTGCATATCCCTTAGAGTTATGGGTTGGATTAAATGGGTGAATTCCTCTGAAATGCTTGCAATCGTGTCTGACAGGGAGTACACAGACCTCAATACGTACTAGCTATTATTAGTAATAAAATTCCCATGTTATTATGATCATATATTCCACTGGCTGGTCACGTGGCACCATCACCAACTTCCTGACACACACAGGTGGGATCTATGTTGTCCTGGGTCACACAAGCATGAATAGTGGCACAAAGGAGGTAGAACTGTATTTTGGACTCTGTACCCTTGATATTTGTCACCAGATTGTTCTTCATTATGAGACTGTCCTATATGGAGACACCTGTGCCTTCTACCTGTTAGGCACCCACTAGATGGTACTGCGGATAATTTGTGTATAAATGAGGACATCATTGTTAGTATTTTCAGTAGTCTTTTTTAAAATCAATTTTTGGAGGATGAAATAGTCCAATGGGAAATGTTAATTCTCTCTCTGCAGTTGTGACAATCCATTCATTGTTAAATGTCTCCTGAAGAACAAAGTGACCTGGGTGAGAACCCCTGAGCTACGGCCATATCGCTGGGTCACATTTCCCAAGTGCTACCACTCATGAGCTGTCTCAGAATTTCGAACTCTGTTCAACTTGCCACCATTGTTAGGTTGGATCACATTGAAATCACTCAACTTCTTGCAAATAGCAGAAACTGGATTTTGGAGTGATACATTATTTTGTAGGTTAAAAAAGAACCTAAGGAGGCCTGAGAGAAGAACTGACTAGTTCAAGGTCACATAACTAACAAGTAACAATGGCAAATATGGGGCACTCAATTCCCTTTCTAGTGACTGTCTTTAAATTAAAAAACATAGGGCCAGGAGATAGCTGAGTGGTCTAAGCACCTTCCTGGAAAGCGCAAGACCTGGGTTTGATCCCCAGTACTGCATGCTGTGCCAGACCACCTCCCCTGCACTGACAGGCCCCAATGAGCTGGCCATTGAAACCAGACATGGTAGTGTGCACCTGTAATCCCAGCACTAGGGAGGCTGAAACAGGAGGATTGCTACAAGTCCAAGCTGGGTAGTGAGACCCTGTAACAAATACATACATTAAAAATAAATGAATAAATAAATAACTGCAAAAAGTGTTTTCAAAATCAACAAATTAGCTTCAGGAAAGATGTTATAAACAATAGTGCCTTTTTATCCAGCATTGTAGTGAGGGGTTCTCATTCATGAATGTGGAATAAAATTGAAGCTTATCTCTTCAACCTTTGAAGAATTTTTAAAAATTAAGTTTATTGGGAGGTTTTAGATATATAATGATCATGTTCATTATAGGGACTCTGTACCTGTATGTTTTAAATATTTTAATAAATTATTTCTAAAATATTAAATAAGAATCTACTAAAGATTCCTTTCTAATTGTAGTAGTATATATTTTGTGCTACGCCATTTTTTTCTATAGAAGTTCCTCCCATGACTTTTGAGGTTTTCATTTTGTTTTAAAATCAAAATTATTACCTATCATTTCTGTATAAATGAATCATGATTAGTAATTTTTGATTAGTAATTTAGCATGTTTACCAGGGTTTGGGGGATAAAATGCACCAAGTAGTAAATATTAATCAAAAGAAAGTCAGAGTTCACCATTCCCAAAGCAGTTCCTGTTCAGTTTCCCACCACTAAGCATTAACGCCTGTTAATTTTTCAATATATTTGTGGAATGATGTGGTTCTTGAAAATTCTTCTGTAGTCTTTCTCAAAATTTCAACACTTTGTTGAACCAACAAGCATTAAAGCTGAAATGACAGCAATAATCTCATTCAATATAAAGTTCGACTTATTATTTGGCTTTGTATTTTTGGCTTGGCTAACTAATTGAGGTTGATTTGAAAGACAAATGGTTCTGGGATTACCTTATGTCTAAAAATGACAAATATAGGTCCATCAATGTTATGTTTAGGACAGGAGAATGCCAAATGTATATTTACCTAATTCTGTTCAGTATTTGTTGGTTTTTTTTTTTTTAATACCCTCGAACTCAGGACCTCACACTTGCCAGGCAGGTGCTATGCTACTGAGCTATACCTCTGGCTACTATTTACTTAATTCTGTGGTTCTAGTTTACCACTCTCTCCCAGGCCTGCAATTCTTAACTCCAGAGAATCACAGTTCATCAAGAAAGTGTACAATAAGGCTTGATGGCATTGTCACAAAGTCAGACTCACAAGAAGTAGGGCAAAACACAAATGGGTTCTTTGCTCTTCATGGGGAGGAGTTTCCCTGCAGAACTGTGGAAGGGATAACACAGTCCCTGGATCAGCCTACCAATCATAAGAAACTCATGATGGGTCAAATGTTCTCAGCAATTGGAACTCAAGTAACTAATACCAGGAAAGAGAGGGATGTGTTTTATGGTTGAGAGTAGTCTCCTCCCAAAGCCCCATGCACTCATTAGGGTGTGGTTCTAGAGTTTGTGATTAATTCATGAACCAAGGCTGGGATAATGGGTCTGAGTACTGCTGGGATTATAGGTGTGAGTGCTCCACCCACTCTGGGGCAGATAACCTGAAGGTAATAAAAGGAAAGGAGAGAGGCTCGCCTATGCCACTGCTGCTGCTGCTCCTCCCTTTTGCCTTTGCTCTTTGCTGTTTTCTACCACCATGAGTGGCTGCCCTCTTCCATATGCCGCTCTGCCTTGGAGCCAGATAAGTATGGACCGAAAACTCTGCAAATTGAAAGCTAAATAAACCTTACCTTCCATAATTTTGGGTGTTGGATATTTTGTCCCAGTGACAAAAGAAAAGTAACTAAGACAATATGAAATAAATTATCAGATGCATGCAACTAGATAAAAGGAATCATCACTAAAATGTAGTTTAAATTCTAATCGATTTTTTTAAGCAGGAAAGAACAATAACTGTCAGATATAAATCACATTATTCATCCATGCATGATTTCTGAGCTGTTCAAAATTCAAGAATTTTTTTTAAAAACTAGGTTTCTAAATAGAAAAGTAACAATCTAATTTTGTTAATATCTTAATTCTCTTTACTAAATTTGTACAGAATTTTCAGAATCTCAAACTCCTCTCATATTTTCAGCTTTCTCTTGGAAATGTGAGAGCAAAATATACAGTCCTTTCTCTTCCACCTGCAGCTCAAATCTCCCTCCCTGCAAACTCCCCACATACCTAAGTATGATCATGTTTTCCACTGCAGAGCCAGTCCCAGGAACCAAGTAGCCAAGGAAGTGGGAGCCCAGAGCCAGAGACAGAGATGGAAGAGGTTCAGAACAGAGAACCCGGTGGCCTTGATTTGCTGAGGGCAGTGCAAGCCTGTGAGTGATAGAATGCCTGGAAGGAATGGCCGGGGATTTGGATGGCAAAGCAGATCTACCTCAAATTCTGCAGAGGATATAGCATCTGAGCATGTTGTGCTCCTCTCAAATTCAAAGGAAATTAATAGAATCCACTTTCTTCTTTCTTGGAAACCTCTCCGAGGATCTAGCATCAGCAACATAGGTGAGATGAAGAATCCATCAGCTTTGTTACTGGCTAGAAAGTTAGAGGGAGTCAGTCACCAGAAGGGCGCTGCTGACAGGGCGCCTTCATCCAACACACCCCTGGACAATTAAATGCAGTTTGCAGTATTAAAAAAGCCACCTGGGAGATGAACAAGTGGCCCTGTTGCTCATCTCATTTTGCTACCTTTGGTTCCGAGTGGTACTGCAACCGACCTTCATCTTTTCCTGGTGACCATCAAAGCTAGCATCCTTACATTCGGCTTATTTGGCCTTCACTCATGCCAGAGTGCAACTGTATGAAAATGTTGGGCTGGCCTGATAGCTCAATGGACTCAAGGGCCTGCTTAGACAGAGCACAGCGGCTGGGGTTCAATCCCCTGTGCTCTGTGCCAGCCTGGGACATGCTGAGATGGTGATTGAGACTGGGTGTGGTGGCATGTGACTGTAATCCCAGCACTTTGGAGGCTGAAAACAGGAGAATCACCATGAGTCTGATCTACGTAGTGAGACCCTGTAGATTCTGTCCTAAATACAGAATAAATAAATAAATAAATAAATGAAAATGCCTATGCATGCACAGGAGAGACCACTAGACTACTTCCTGATGCTACTTGTTATTTCAGTCCCTGCGTGATGTGCAGAAATCAACCTGCAATTATACAATTAGACTGGATGTACACGTTCTCCATTAGTGTTTATTTTTTGTCGCCCGTCACATTGCTCACTGTAAAGTGAGGGCCGTTAGTCCGCGTGGTTCATCTTTCCTTCCTGCTTCCCAGGCATTTTGCTGATCTGCTTTGATTTCTTTTTAGCAGCTTGCTGATTCTTCCCTTTAAGACTGTTCCTTGGAGTGTGTGGGGCTCGGAGGTGTGAGGACTGCTGAAATTGGACTTACGTGGCATATTTATCTTTAAAAGCTGAGGCATGTGGAAAGAGGCCCCTGGAGCTGCCTTGGAGGCCCAGGAAGGGTAGAGGAAAGCCAAAGAGGAAACTTCCAGAAGAGTCTGACTTGTGGGCAAGGACTGAGGTGCAGGGAGGCGGGGTGAGGGAGAGGCAAGAGTGCTGGTGTTGGTCACAAGTGCCCAGCATCTGAGTAGCGTGCACTGATGAGAGTGATCCACCATCCAGGGAATAATCACCGTGTGTTTACTGCATTGCCAAACTGCCTGGCAGCAGCCCACCTGATCATCCAATGAATTTCCCAGAAGCACAAATCAGAAAGTCAATAAGACACCACCAGTTTCCAAATTTGATCTCATTGCACATAAACTGAAAGTCTCTACAATCAATAACGTGTTACTGAATCAAAATCAGAATGCAGGGTAGCAACACCTGGACCAGCAAGTGCATCCAAGAGGTGCCTGTCAGCCAGCGAGTGCCAAAAATCTCAAATGAGATGAAGTCATACATTTGGGAGTGAGAGAGGGAAAATGAAAACAAGGGCAAAGATGTTGCCAGTTGGCTTTTTACATAATGGATCTGGTTAGCACCGAGGAGCCATCCCTGGCTTTCCTCACCCGCCATGGAAAAGCTCCACCAGCTCTGAGTTTGTATCAGTTTCCTCAACTCCATTTCTGACTGATTGAGAGCTGGATTTCTAAGTTGGGAAAAGCTACTGTTGCTGTACCTTAGTAATGGTTCCAAGGAGAACCATGAAGCTAATTCCAATTCGCTAACCACTATTTTGGAAGTAGATGAACATTTTCAAGACCTAAGGGAGCCATTAAGCTCAGGTTTTCACCTGGGTTTGAAGAAATGCATCAGTTCCTCAAAATCTGTTCACTGTGCAAATTGGAGCAGCTCCTCTGTGCATAAACATCGCTGCATTTCTCCCAGCATCTCCCCCTTCCCTTTTATGGCTCTCAAATTAGTAGATTAAAAGATCACAAGTGCCAGATTTTAGCAAATAGATTCATCTTTAGTCACAAACAGATTCCCACGAGAGTGAACACAAAGTTATTAGAGGAGAAAGACAAGTACATCACTTGCAGGTTAAGCTTGCGGTCTGGTTTCAGTTATGCAAGCCCTGATTTCTTTTAAGCACTGGCAACACATTCATTTTCCACATTTATAGGGGGGATCTTACGTATCTAGAGTGCCATTTAGACGATTACTAATTTACTAAATGGTACCCCAGTGCCCTGAAAGAGTTAATTCTCTTCCAAGAGATAAGCAATTTATTTTCTATTTAGCAGCAGGATAAGGCCTGCTGCTTACAAATGACTGTAAGTCCCTTAGAGAGATGGAGAGAGAGAGAGGGATGCTATATAAATACAGGGTATAATAATGATAATTAGCATGATATAATGTCAACCCATGGTATCATTTTTACACATACCCTTTCCTAACCTTTCTCTGAGAGACCAGGTCAACATCCTGGGCACCTGGTCACTTCTGCATTTATCTTGGGAATACTGGATGCCTACATGTGCCATATTATGGTAATAAACAAAGTCTATTTAACTAACTGGTCAATCCAGAGATGTTCCCCAAACCTTATAGCTAAACAGAAAACACAGCCTAGAACCTACCTCTCTAGAACTCTCAATTTAGTTGAGGTAATGAGCAAACACTTGGCCTGAGGTAATGATGTGGGCTAAGAGAAAGCTCATGAAAGTCCAGCTCAGGCAAAGGAGCAGTCGGCCACACCACCCAGCAGCCAGCCCTGGCCATGGAACACCAGGAGTCTAAGGCATTGCACACCTTCACCTCGGTTCAAAGCCCATCCTTGCCTTTTACTAGGTCTATCCTTTTCATTTTTACCCAACATTGAGTCTCAGTGTCTGCAAAGCCACTGACTTGAGATGTGAGGTTTAAGCTAAGCTATGTCTGCAGAAATACTTTGAAATTGGAAATGTGCTGCCCAAACACAAAATAAAAAAATATTTGCAAAATGTGAACTTTAAGACAAAGATACAGGGGCTGGGGAGATAGCTCAATAGAATAAGTGCTTGCCTGGGAAGCGCAGGGTCCTCAGTTCAACCCCTGGTCCTGCAAAATAAATAAATAAAAAAAAAAATAAATAAATAAATAAACAAATAAATAAACAAATGATAGGCAGTGGACCAGGGAGATCACTCAGTATGAAAAGCACCTGCCTGGCAAGCACAATGTCCTGAGCTCAATCCCCAGTACTGTTAAAAAAAAAAAAATGCAGCAATGTTTTGTGTGCACAGAAACTTTCAACACACAGAGCCTTGACCTTCGTTCCTAAGGATCCAGATTTAATGCTTATTGAGAGAGGCCTGGGGAAGGTAGGGAGGGATGGCAATACTGATGGAAGACACATCCTTAGGAAGCTGAAGAAGAGCAGTTGTGGAGGAAGGATTTGAAAGATGGCTTAAAAGAAGAGTCTGTGAACTGATAAAAGTCCCTGAAAGAGAAGGCAAGGGGAGATGAGCGAATACAGAAGAAAAAGACACATGCTCATTTGCCAACACCACTCTAGCAGAAGATCACAGGTTGAGAGGTCTTTGGCCAAAGGGACTTACTGTATCCCAGTTCAGAGCCTGCAAGTCAGAGAGCAAAGTGGAAGTGGTGGGTTCTTCTGAGGCCTCCCTCCTCCGTGTGTCATATGCCTCTGTCCTAGCATGGCCTTCCTTCTGCCTATATCCTTATACAAATGCCTTCATTTTGTAAAGACATATGAGGTTAGGATCCACCTTTTTTTTTTTTTTTTTTTTTTGGTGGAACCAGGGATTGAACTCAGACCCTTGCGCTTGTCAGGGAAGCACTTATTCTAGTGAGCCATCTTCCCAGCCCCAAGGATCCACCTTAATAACCTCGTTTTGACTTAAAACTTGTAAGACTCTATACACAAAAACAGTCACCTCCTGCCATACCAGGGGTTGCCACATATGAATTGCAGAGGAACACAAGTTAGCCCTTAACAGCATGTGCATTTTCAGAGAAATCTGAAGCCTTCCTCGATGTGACAATGCAACATGAAGGAAAGGCATAAATCTGCAAGCACGCAGGGTAGTTAGTCCAAACCCTTATTGGTGTAAAGATTTGAGCAGACAGAAATGGTTTTGTGGAGGGAGGTTACAAAGATGTGCTTTGGTGTATTACATTTTCCTGAACAGACAATCATCTTTCAGGGGATAATCAGGGCTTTTGAACTCTTGCTTCAATCATTCATGTAAACTTTGCATCAAAGATGGCAGCTTCTTCTCTGTAAGACTCCCCAGATGGGTGCTCCACAAGGTCACTTAGAGATCTGCTCTGAGGATTGATCACTCTGCTTAATAAGAAGTTATTTATGACATCTGACTAAGATTTTCTGCTGAGGGAGTTCAAGTCCAGCACTTCAAGTTCTTGCAACTTTGGTGCATTTATTCTCTTTCTTATTCCCCATTATTCCATCTCTGAGTCTACCTTACTCTCTGTTTCTTACCCACAGAAGTTATGCATTATATATTTGGGGAGTTTTGAAACTTTTGACCTTTTCTTACTTTAGCCAGATGAATATAACACATGCTACCACCATCACAACCTGACATTTGAAGTTTAGTGTCTTCCTCATTGAAATATAGGATAAAACACTCAGGATTTTTAGATAAACATTCCTTGTGTGGATAATTTTGTCAGATATCATGAAGAGAACAAGTTGGTAATGTTCACCACACAAATAGAGGCATATAGTTCATCCCTTGGGTGGGATTCATGAAGTATACTACCCATTAAAATATAATTTTCTTTATGCACACTTCATATAAAAAATAACTGATTGGATTCCCTTGACCTTGTTATATTAAATAGTATTTTTTTTCTCCATCTTACTCATTCAGTTTGCAAGTCTTTTAGTTTTTCCTCTTGGAGTCAGGAGGTACTGTAATTCACTAGTTTTAAAACCCTGGTCCAGATAGCTCACACAAAGAAATGTGATGGATTTGTGGGACTCCGTTCAAATATATGGCATACATTGCAGTCAAAAGTCAGGCCCTTTCTAAAACTCAACCAAGTACGATACCTTTACAAAAGAGGATTATTTGAAAGTAGGGTTTCAAGTGGGTATATTTCTGTAGTGGCCTCCATAAGAACTGTGTGATTCTTTGGTGTGTTGCAGATAGGAATTAAGGGGTACACACTTGGGGGACACCCTGAACACTCAGTGGAGTGTCCACACAGCACCCGTGCAGCATACACAGCATATACTTACTATGACTGTGCCGTGCTCCTGTGCATCCCTCTGATAACAATCCTTTCAAGCCTTCAGATAGCTGCCCCTCCACACCCATGAGTCCAGGATTTGCACATTCAATGAATAGCATATCATTTTTTAAAAATACTTTACTAGAAAGGTTCAACTTATATTTGTCATTAGTTCTTAAATAACAAAGCAGAAAGCTCTTTGCATGGTATTATATTTGGTTAAGTATTATATAGCCAGAAGAGATGACAAAGGAAGAGACATATAGGTTATATGCAAACAGCTCTGCCACTTTATATGAGGGAATAGAGTATTTACAGATTTTGTATCTATGGAACCAATCTCATGAGTACCAAAGACAACTGTATAATGAATGTAATTTGTGTTTGTGTGTGATAATAAAATTCTCTCTCTCTTTCTCTCTCTCTCTCTCTCTCTCTCTCTCTCTCT
>NW_004524587.1:11234641-11236032 GCF_000260255.1 Octodon degus
TATATATATATTTCTCTGTTTTATGTCATATATAATACATGTACTAAAATAACTCCCCCTAATTGATTAAAAATCTCTCTAGCCTTTTCTAAGGCCTCACAAGAGATTTCTTAATTTTTATATATGTGTACTCATTAAACTTGAACATCTAACTATACCAACTAGAAGGGATCAGTGGCCAAGGTCTGTCCTTGTCATTAAGTAAGAGTCCTTTGGATGGAGCCACCTGAGCAGCCCAGAGAAGACTCTGCTTTGTCCCTGTCCTCTTTTTCAATGCCAGGATACCTAAACTTCACTGTCAGGTGCTACACCCCAGCCACCTTCCCTTGGATTTTACTATTTCACAGCACTGTTGCCCAGATTACAACTCCTGGAGTCTATGTCTCATCAAGACCATCTGAGACAGCTACCCTGCCTCCGTGTGTGTATGTGTGTGTGCGCGCGCGTGTGTGTGTGCGTGCGTGTGTGTGTGTGTGTGTGTGTGTGTAATAGCAAGTGAGAAGGAGTTACATCAGGGAGCAGGTGTTCACCCATGCATTACGGTCACCAGTGTACAGATAGGCCTGCTCGTTGTCCTCTTGGATGGACCATCCATGAAACATGTGCATTTGATGCTCTTTCCTGAGTTTTGTCCATGAAATCAAGTCCCAGTTGCCCACATTGGCAACTTTTGATGAAGTTCTCTGGATTAGCACTCATCTCTTTCTTCCTTTCTTCCACAAGGTTTTCCCTCCACCTCCCCATGCTTTTACCTTTGCTTCCTCATATTCTCACTTCCTGTGATTACCATACAAATAAATAATTTTCACTTGCATCCCTGTCTCAGGACCTGTATCTGTAGGAAGCAAGATGAAGAGGCATAATAATTCATTTGATATAGTGACAATATGGCTAATGAAATGTGAAATCTTACACTGGAGGGGATGATAGTGGAGTGCATTTGGATCAAAGATTTTCTTTGCTCCAGATATTTTAAAAGGAATAAGAAGTTGGTTAGGACAGATATATAGTTACATTCTCTTGGTGAATAGAGGGATTTGTTCTAATGGTGTTTGTAAATAGGATATCATGTCCGCGTCTTGTGCAGCAATTAACCACTGGGAAGAATGTATGCAAAGTGTTCATTGCTGAAACTGTCCTACCAATTTGATTTGACACTGTCTCATTGCTATTTGTTTCTCAATAAAATTATGGAAATATATATATATATATATATGAATCATCAAGAAAACTTGGACGTTTACAATAATTAGAACAGCAAAAGCATATTTCACCAAGAAGACATTGTGATAGAAGTGACCACAGGATGGACTTGCAATCAATTACTGAGTATTGCATATGTAAGTGGAGAGTTATAGCTAAAAAATAAGATGGAATTGGAAGGTGAAAAA
>NW_004524587.1:11236137-11255239 GCF_000260255.1 Octodon degus
TGGATCTTGGTTTTGAATTTTAAAGTCCCCTCATGTGCAGAAGGCTTGGTCCCTAGCTCATGGGGCTACTGAGAGGTGTATAGTCAGGTCCAGAATATCTGCCCAAAGCCCATATTGATTTGATCACAAGAGCTCTAACTTCATCAATAGATTAATCCATTGATGAATTTATAGCTCAATGAACTTATTGGGAGGTGGCACCTGATTGGATGAGGCAGGTCCCAAGGAAGGTGGTTTTCAAGGGTATAGTTCATGTCTGGCCCCTTCTCTACGGTTCTTTTCTCTCTGCCTTTTCTACAACTCATTCCTACTCCCATGATATTCTGCTGCACAAGACCCAAAGTAATACAGCCATGAGGCCATGGACTGAAATCTCTGAAGCCATGAGCCAAGCTGAGCTTTCCCTCCTTTAAATTGTCATTCTCAAGTATGTTGTCACAATAATAGAAAGCCAACCTAACATGGGGGGCAGTGACACCTTCGGAAGATGAGACCCAATGGAAGGAATGCAATCACTGGGATTAGGATCCTGACTCTTTCTCTCTGTATGTTTCTTGGCTGTCACAAGGTAGGCAGCCTTTTCCACCACATATTCCCTGCCATATTATTTGGCCTCACCACAAGGCCAAAGTCCACAAAGCCCAACAATCATGCTCTAAACCTCTGGAACTCTGAGCCAAAATAAAGTTTTCCCTCTTGTAGGTCATTTTTCTTAGATATTTTGTCACAATAAAAGAAAGCTGGCTAAAACACAAGTCACAAGAGTGATTTTAAGAATAGAAGCCATCTACCTTGCAGCGTAAGACCTCAGACTCTTACTGGAGGCAGGAAAACTGCCTGAGCTCAGTTGTTTGGAGGGAAGCCTCCATGGCAATAAGCTTTATTCCAAAGTAGATGGAATGAACTCTGATGAAAGATACTTAACACATTCCCAAGGGAAGGAACAACATCTCTTGTTCTCTGAGACTTAACCTACTATCAGAACAACCTTTCTTCCAAAGGTCTCAGACTATGTCCAACAGACAGGGCACATGAAGCTGTTGCTAAGAGAAAAGATATGTCTCAGATGAAGCTGCAAGCTGGTTGAGAAGACTTTTTCCAATATCTATCAGCAGAAGGATCTCTGTCTAGAGTTCCACATAGTAAACAAAAATAAAACAAGTATGTAAGTAACAACAGGAAGGGAATTCTATTTTCAACAAGGACAATATATCTTTTGGATTATACTTTCTGCTGAAAACAATTTCATATGCCAGATAAAAGAGTAAAAATACAATGAATGTATTGAAGAATTGATATGGATCAAAGAGTTGATCAAACTAAAGAAATTGCCAGAATCCTGAAAAGAATTTTTTTTTACTCATAGCCATTGGCCAGTGAGGATATCTGCCAAGTTAGCAAATTTGGATTTTGGTTTTAACAGGCTTGTCGTGTGTGAGAGACACAGATAGCAACACCAACAGTCCATCTAGAGTGATGAATATGCAGAAGACTTCCCTACATTAAACTTGGACTCCAAGAGCTTACTTTTTAAGGGTTAGAAAAAGAATGTAAAAATAGAATGTGGCATATAAGAAAGAAATGAGCTAACCATTTTTAAAGAAAATCATTTTTTTAGCATTTTATATAATAGAATAACTTAATGTGACAAAAATTTACTACACTAGTCACTAAACGGCAAGCTACTAAAATAATATAATGACAGAAAAAGACTAAAGCTTAGGACACAAACTGAGGATCAAAATATCATTAGAACTATTGAATAAGCACAGGTAGCATAGTGACAGATAACATAGCATAGATATAATTTAAAACAGAATTACTAGCATAGTGAAAAAGCTTGAGTGAATCTTAGTGAATTAAAAGAAAACAAACAATAAAGATGGTAATAGAAAAGGGAAAAAAAAGAAATCAATGTCCCTGGAATAGAAAAATTCAACAGATGGGATATGTAAGAATGTGCCTTAAAAGAAGAAAAATACATATGTGTACACACACACACATAATGATACAGTATTATTATTATTATTATTATTATTATTATTATTATTATTATTATTTTGGCAGAACCAGGGATTGAACTCAGAACCTTGTACTTGCCAAGCAAGTACTTATCCTACTGAGCCATCTCCCCAGCCCCATGATATAGTAGTATATTATAGGAAAAACTAATGTAAATAGACTTATAGTAAGCATATCCTGGTTTTTTAGTTTACAGGGTAAAGAAAACATTCATTAATTATTTAATGAAAAATTCAAATTCTCTATAAAAAGAATATTTGGATGAGATACTCTCCTGATCATCACTTATAATTCCATAGGAAAAAAAAGCAATATTTACAAGATTTTAAAGAAAAAAATTATGCTGAACAGAATATAATATCCAGACAAAACAGCAAGAAATTATAATGTAAACTCTGGCACCTATGGGTCCATTTAACAATTCAACAACATATTATAAGATGTGATTAAAGAATATTACTCAGTGCCAAGAGACAATAAGCAAAGTAATTATTTTCCTCTACGAAGTTTGACAAAAAGAATGTGTGATTCCTCCTATTTTATACCCAGCTAAAATGTTTTATTTATTCATTTATTTTTATTACCTCTTATTTCATTGTTAACTCTGCACTTTGGGAATAAAGACAATAGAGATCCTAAAACATGCAAAAAAATTAAAAATATAACTAGTCATAAACCTTCTAAAAGGTGACTTAGAACAGACTGGTGATCATTACAATCTTGAAGTGGAAGGGAAAGAGTACAGAGGAAGGAAGGGTATCAGGAACCAAAATATATATTAGAGGAATAAGTTTTAATGTACTACAGCAGAATAATATGACTACATTTCACAAAAAATGTATTACATATTTCATAAAGAACAAGAAGACAGACATTTAAAGCTTCCCCAAATAAAGAAATAATTCTTCAAGAAAAGGAAAAGGGTAATACCCCAAATTTGATCATTACACATCGTATACATGTACTGAATGACCACCTTGGGAAAAATTCTGCTTGAAGATAAAATCTATCCAAGTAAATAAAAATCAAAAACATAAAACTGAAAAACCAGAAATATTGATCTAAAATAATAAAACTTAAAAGTGAAAATAAAAAAATATGACAAATCATTGTTCATAGTTTCAAAACAAGACCAGTAATGTTCAAAACCACAATGAAGGAAAATAATTACCAAGAACTATTAGGAGACAGGTGAAGGAAATCAGGCAGCTGTGTCTTAATGTTCTCATCTATTAAGCAGGAGGTCAGCCCACACTGTTCAATTAAACAAAAATAGATCCACACCATGTTTTCCCTTAATCTTTTTCTCTGAAGCTGAGATATTTTAAGAATCATATTCTGTTGAACACATATTATTTTCTCAGAATCAGAAGTTCAATTTCTTCTTTGTAACCTTCCTCTAACTTCTAATACAATAAAGTTTGGTACCGTTAAATTTGACACTTTCATTCTTTGGCATATATATTCTCTTTCTAAAATTTAATTGACAAGGTAAACATTGCACACATTCCAGGTACACAATGTGATGGTTTCCTTTTTGTGCGTGTCGTTTTCCACACCACAATGGATCAACATATTCATCACTGCCCGGAGTTACCATCTGGGTGTGTATGTGTGTGTCTGAAGACATTTCAAATCTATCCTCTTATCTGATTTTGAATAAATAATACAGTATTGGTTGCTGCGGTCACCATAATCCCTTGCTAAAGTCTGTTTCTTTGGCTCTCGGGTTTTCTGTTTCTATCTGTTGTTTAGGTTCTCTTTTCTTTCAAACAATAAACAATAAGTAAATGTTCAGGAAAGTGTTTATTAGTTCAAAGAGGACTACTTGGGGATAGTAAAACTTTTAGTAAAATTTTCTTTCCCTCTTTATACTATGTCACTTTTAATTATATAGTGAACATGTGTCATATTTACCCGAAGTCATTATTCTACTTAATGTTAGGTTTGTAGCACTTTGTTGTGAATGTGTTTGTGACTTTTCTAGATGACAGAAAAGGAAAGGAAAAACTAGAAGATCCTGAGAGCTCAGACTGAAAATTGGGGCAAGAAAAAGGGAGAAATGTCATAGAAGAATCACATGCATCTTTATTTTTTTTATAATATTGCCTAAGGTTTCAAACTAAAAGAGTCAAAAATTAAACTTTACTCCATTTAAAAAAAATATATTTTCTTTAGGAGTTCTAGCTGCTTTGAAATTGAGTGATTTTTTTTTTCTTAATGGTGCCAGATCTCTAACTCTTACTCCCAGATATTTAAATCCTCAAGATTTTCTGAACATGTCAGAGGAGGCCTCACCAATGTTCATCCTCATTTGCAGATTAACAGCTTCTGCCATTAGCAAATTGGAAATTCCTTCTCTCATCCCTCTTAGAGGAGGAATTTTTTTCTCTTAATAGTACTATGATTCCCATCTCTGCATTTTCCTTATTAATGCAGTCTCTAAAGGATTTCTATTTTTCTTTCTTGGCTGGTTCAGCCTTCTGCTGAGTTTCAGGAGTATTAAGTGAAATCACTTATCTGTGAAAGAAAGCAAAGACTCTGCCTTCACTAATGAGAAGACAAAGCCTTAATGTAGAAGCCAAACATGGGTAGACAAAGAATACATGTGTCATCCTCTGTGTTCCACTTTGTCCTAATATTCTCAAGGAGTCACAGAGTAGACACCTGGAGCAAGGATGTCCGCATGGAAGAGATGAGTCCAGGACAGCGTGCAGTGCAGAGCTTTGGACTCAGAAACAATAGGCGTCAGAGCTGGCAGGGGTCTCTCAGGATGTGAGCCACATTGTTAGTCTTCAGTGAAAATACACTGGACCTAGTGAGTGGAAGGAGGCAGGTCACATCCACCCAGACAGCTTTGATCAGAGGACAAAGAGGAAGCCAGAACCATTAGTATACACTTCCTTTAGGCTACTTAGTACTTGAGTTTGTGTGTATTTTAGTAACACCAAATAATGAAAAAAAATTCTCCTTCCTACTGCTTTGCATATCTGTAGCTTCTCCTGTATCCAGGATCGAATGGCATCTGGTCACTGCATTCAATATCCCATTAATACAGAGCAGCACCTCTATTTCTCATGGCAAAGTGAATTCACAGAGGCATTCTTGTTCAAGGCACTGTCAGTATTTTTCCTACTAATGAACAATTAACATAGTTGGCAGAAGGAATCATCCACACTCTGGATGCTTGCAGCATTTTCTAAATTATTATTTTACAAATTATACTCTTTGGCTGAGATTTTTGACTCCCTGAAGTGTTTCTCTGTTGCCTGAGAGGTGATGCCAGATGGGAGATCCACTGGATTTTGGCCATAAGAGCATTAGTTTTTAAGTCTGCAACTTTACAACAGACCCAAATCCAGGAGAAAATCATAATTATAACAATAATGACAAACACATATGCATGCTAATCATTTTTTAGACGAGAATTATTCTATATGACAAGTCTAACCCCTGCATTGCAACAACTAAACTCTCTGCTTGAAAAATATCAAAGCTTTCACCAAAGTTGCCATGGGGTAAACAGACTTAAGTGCAATTCAGAATCATTTGGGGAGGTGGGGGCTGCACACTGTATTTAAATTTCAGAATATAGTAAGTAGAATGAGCTCAATACCACACAAAGAACTCTCAGTTTAGGGGATAAACATGTGGGAACAAGGGTTAGTGTGAGAGGTAGAAAAAGGAGACTGAAGATTATGAAATTCAGTCACATTTCAAAATTTTCTGCTACAATAATTCACTTTATGTAGAATTAATGTGACTGATTGAACGTTTGTGCTGTAATTTACTTATAATTAACATTTTATGGTGAACAGATTTTACCATCTTCTTCATGCTGCGAACTCTAAGCCATAGGTCAAAAATAGAGATGAAACAGATAAGCACAAAATACTCTTACTGAAATATTAATGAGATTTTAATTTACTGCTTTAAAATATATCTTTCATCAACATCTGTATATAAAAATCAGTACTTTATTTTAATTTTTAAATCACATTAAAAATAAAATGAACTCTTCTAGCGGGCAGAAAGATTTAAAAATCTAATGCATGCAGGCAAATTCTAGGTAGCTAAAGCATTTCTCTGACTCGCTTATATGCCAGAAATGCTGTTTCAGCCAAAAATCTCTTCTCAATTAATCAGTGCATTTTGATATGGAATAATTTCTTCAAAATACTAACTCTAGAAAAACAATTCCTGCTCTCCAACTACATCTTTCCTCCTCTTGACTGGATTGACCACTACACTGTATGAATGTGTGTGTGTGTGTGTGTGTGTGTGTGTGTGTGTGTGTGATGTCAGAATGCAAACTCTTAGAAGATAGTACCATATTTACATTATCAGCAGATACTTGTAATTGGTAAAATAAATGTTTGGCGATCAAATGATTATTTGGTGGATTGACACTTAAACTTGAGGACATGTGGCTGCTCATTTCCCAAAAGGCTGAAGTCAGTTGCTTCTGTTATCTGTTCCCCCAAAGAGAGGCGGAGTATATTGCTCTATCTACTCAATTCTGACCCAGACTGTTACTGTTTTTATGTAGTGGAAGTGCCTCTGAGCCAAGGCTTCAAGAGGATTTGGAGGTATTTCTCCCCTGGGGCATTTGCTTTGTAGGACATAAACTGCCACCTAAGAAGTCTCACTGCCCTGAGATTTTTCTTCTATGGAGTCACTCCAGCCAATCACCGAAAGAGTTGCCTCAGCAAGTGGAACCACTCCCAGTGATTCTAGCTATGCAGCTGGAGCGCCAGACATGCACATGAAGGGGCCATCTTGGACGTGAACCCATGTGGAAATCTCTAGATTCAATTGATCTGTCTAGGTGTCCTCACCATCTGAGTCATCCAGCATGCCCTAGATGTTATAGAGCAGAGGTAGGACACCCCACTGTGCCTCAACCAGATTTTTTGACCTGGAAAATCTATGAGCCTAACATCATGGTCATTTGACACCATTGCACTTTGGGATGCTTGTAAGTCAATCAGAGAAAATTGGAACACCCTGAGAGGATGCAATAGCACTGTGCTTTTCTTTGCCTGCACCTCAAGTGCCAATTATAGTCATAACTTGGTACTCAGTTTGGTACTTAACTCATCAAATTTGGCGCTAGACATATTTTGACATGAAATTTTCTCTTGGTATTCATCATCTGCTCGGCACTTGACACGTAAGCTGGAACTCCTGTTGATGGTCTCATGTCTCATTAGTCTTTCCACACAAAACTATCTGTTTGGTGTTCCTCATTTTTTGGTGTTCCTCACTCCTCTTGGAACCAACTAACAATGAGTTCCTAAGGTACATTTGTACCTTTTATTCTAGAAAGACAACCCAGACAGAATCGAGTTCTCCAAGAAACTCCTTCCCAGAGGACATGAATTTGGTAGGTTCTTTGACCCTCAGCAGAGCTGTGAATAACTTGCAGGAATCTTGAACCTGATGAAAATTTTCAGGAAATAAATATACCATGAGTGTTTCCATGATGAAATTCCATTGAATTTTCTAACACAGTAACAGGACTATTAGACCTACCAAATTGAGCAGTTTTTCCAGAAATTTTACTTGGGGAGTGAAAAATGAGCCTCTCTATTCTCATTCATACAGCCAGATGTCTCAGAAGAAGTGTTTTTACATTTACCTCAATTTCTTCTTTTATTCTTCAACCCACTTTCAACTTCCACAATGGTCTTTTGCTTTTCCATTTAGAAAGTCACCATAACAAACCAAACTAGACCAAACTGGACCAAACCAAACCAGACCAAACTGAAAGTAACAGAGCCAAGCCAAAGCAAGCCAAATCAAGCCAACCCAAGCCAAATCAAGCCAAGTCAAGGCAAACCAAACCAAACTGTAAGTATGGCAAAAGGAGGAGACAAAAATCACAGAAGACAAATCTTATTTATATAGTTTATACACATACTTTACAGACTTTCTATAATGTTATTCAAATACTTAAGACTTTTTCATGATCTATAATATGTTGAGAGCTAAGTTATTAGAGTGTTAGGCAGTATGAACAACAACAAAACAATAACATCAAAAACTGCTATAGTAAACTAACCTGGCCCTTTTCTAATATCAGATCACACAAGAATTAAGATTCTTTATGCCAAAAAAGCTAATTAGTTGTTAAACAATTTAAAATGCAAGCTGTCATTACAAATTCTATCAGGACTATTTTTTCCTTCTTTGTTTTATTTTTGCCCCCATGGCATTGTTTTGTATCTAGCACAGTTGGGTTAAGCTCATAAAATTAGACCATGCCTCTTGTTTTGAACCAAGACCTCCGCAGGTCTGGTTTTCATGCCAGCTACTTTTTTTTTGGGACAAGGGTAAACACACTTAGTCCCTTGAAGTAGCACCTTTGATCTGTGACACTTGACAGCTTTCCAAGAACTCTGCACCATGTTCATGGCATTGAGAAAAAGCTTTGTTGGGAGAGTGGAAGATAGAATTCATCCCATTGATTAGTGCATCACAGGAACAGGTAAAGTCAAGCATGGAAAATGAAGAGTTAGGACAACATACAGCAGAACATGCATAGTGGTTCTCTATCCTTCCCACATGGCTTCTATTGCCCATAGGACTCAAGACCATTTCATAGAAGTAAAGGTGAATCTAGGCCAAGACCTGGACACACCTAGGATATTCACGAAGAAGGCAACAAAATTCGAGTTCAATAAAGTCGTTTCATTTCCTTTACTTCCTAACAACCTCCCACCCATTTCAAAGGACTTATTAGAATTTCAAATGAAAAGCTGACTACTTTGAGCATTGTAAATCAGCTACAAACAGCTTTTAAAACCGTGTCAGGAGAAAATACACTTGTAATTTTCTTCCTTTTCAAAAAATATTGCACTTATTTTTCCCCACACTCAAAGGTTTGTTTGTTAAGAAGCAGGTAGCAATTTATTTTTACAGAGGGAATTGGCTTGATTTGGGAAGGAGTGGGGGTTGGCAATTGATGAAGCCCCCTACCTGGGCATGGTAGGGGCTCCCAGCATCACCCATGTTTGAGGCACACACCCGATCACCTGGAGATAGGTTTTCCCTGATGAACAATGTTGTGTTATTTTGTTGTTGTTCTTTAGATTTCTTAGAATCTAAAGCAAAATTTCACTTACCTGAAAAACATCATTTCTCAGACTTTTCCAGTCCTGGAAACCATGTTTGCTGTCCTCCAACAGGTCAAAGCAGGAGCAGGGGTCCGGAGGTACCCTTCCTCTAGTGGGGACAGGGAGTGTAAGTGTTCTTCCCCAAACTCAGGAACCCTTTGGCTTGTTTGCTAGGATGACCCATTATCTTCCACAGGTTCATTTCCCCGAGACCCTGACCAGGTCATGAGATGGGGAGATTTTATACTTATTCCTAGTTTCCCTTTTCAAGTGCCTGGAGAGGAAAGAGAAGGAGGAGCTTGCTCAATGTGTCAAATTCATAAAATATCTGGAGATTGAGATTAATTTCTAAATGGAAGCCCTTCCTGCTTGTCTCCTTTCTTATTTCTTGCAGCACAGGAAGACCTATGTGATTACAGAGATGACCCTCTATACTACACAAAACAAAAAGATAAAGACAAACCAAGATCTCCTGGGGCAATATCCTTCAGAAGACATCCTAGGCAATGGGACCTTCTCAGCAAACATTACTTACTTTGTGCAAAAACCTTAACTGCTGAAGACTGCCGAGAGACAAGAAAATATGCTCCAGTGGAAAAAACCTTACTCAGCTAGGTAGAAAGCAGGTGTGATTCAAAAATCACAAGCTTCCCTCTCTTTTACTTTGGTTCTAACGAGCAGTTGCTCCCATGTCCAAATGAAAATTACAACCTCAAAATTAATAAATAGCTGCTCCAAGGCCTGAGGAATGGGATCCAGATGTTATTCTACCTTCTTTTCTGGATGGAAAGATTTAATCAAGATGTATTCAACAATTTATTTATTTAACAAAGAATTACTAAGCATCAATGATTGAAAATCATATGCATATAGTTTAAGTACTGGTAAATCTCTCTCTACCTCCCTTTCAAAGTTTGTGATTGCACTCTAGGTGAAACACTCGATTGGCTAGTCAGAGGTCTTCTCCATTACTCCTCTTTGGTGGGGTGCAAGGGAAGACAAAGACTTAGAGATAACATTCAGGTGGAAGGAAAGCCTCTGATTACTTTAGGTTAGGAATGGGGAGGGAGCCATATATACAGAAGGTGGCTGAACCTTGGGTTTCAGAGTAGACTCACCCTTCTTCCCTTCTTGTACCTTCCCCCCAACCAATATAGTTCTACCCCTGTTTTGGATAATTTTTATTGCATAAACTGACAATTTGCTTCCATGGTGCAGTACCCCCCTTGAAACTAGCCTGATGTGCCGAGGGGTAGTGATAGAGTCCCCACTGGAAGTGAAAATTCTGGGCCCCAGGTATAGCAACAATAAGATCCCATCTTTCCTTTTGCAGAATATCCCTGCCTTTGTTTGAGTTGTTCATCTGGGAACTTTCCTTCTTTCCAAGATGGTCTGCATTACTAGCAGGATACCATTGGTGAGGCTGCTACCCCATTCAGTACAAAACAAGAGGCTTCCCAGGGATGCCTCAGTGTAAGAACAGAAGGAATGCTCTCACCACACAGTTGAGCGCAGAACAAACACGTGAATCTGATTTCAGTTCCCTTCCATCCCCGCTCTCTGAAGAATGTGAGAAGCCAGCTAAGCAAGGAGGTGGTCAAGCTCTTGGTCCCACATGTTCTTCTGCTCCTGTGCTGGCCTCTTGGAATGGTGACCAAATCTTTTGGATCTGCATCACCCCATGCTCTAGCACACTGCACATATTATCTTACTCCTCCACTGACAACTGGAAAGCCTGTCCATGTAGAAATCCTTCTCCCACTTTTGCTTCCAGCCTTTTGGACACTCTTGCAGGCTCACTGTGGTCACCTGCTGCCCAAGACTCTGGAGTAGAATTTTCGCATTTGCCTGCTGCATTGCCCTGCTGCCCTCCTGTGTGCTCATGGGCTGCTCCCTCAAGGGTCCAAGTCACCTCTTCCTGTGCCTCATCCCTCAATTGTATCTCATTTTCTTACTCTTCTGTATGATATCTGTCCTGGATTTGTGTGTGTGTGTGTGTGTGTGTGTGTGTGTGTGTGTGTGTGTTTTGCTCCTTGAATGCCTTCAGGGCACTTTTGCATGGCTGGAGTGTTGTGGGGATCGAACTACAGCAAACTGAGGCTGCCAGCATTGTGGAAGCAGCCACTTAAAGAACTGAGCTAGGGCTGGGCCCCCAATATCTGTCCTGTTAGGTTAAAACACTTAATGATATTTCCAGTGGCCTATTCTATAAACCCTCTATTTCCTGGAATTAAACAAGAAATTGGTATAGTTGAAACATGCCAAAAGAGACTCAGATTTGTAGCCACTCCAATCAACTACAATGCCAGGGTGACTGAATGTTCCCACCTACAGTGAGTTAACTCACTTGCCGGAGAGGCTCAGTTGCCTTTCTACCCGAGCTCATTGAACTCATTCTTCAGCTTGGGACACCCACACACCTTCTCCCACACCTGTTTGCTCTGTTGCCAGGTATCAGTAATATGAGAAAAGATGACAGAACACACATATTTGAGGCATAGTGAGTAAAACGAATTTCTACCAAGAACACCCAGCAATACCAGAAATGTAAATTTTAAATACGGAAAAAGCTTGTGCAATCACTGGATGCGTGGAACTTCTTTCTTAAAAAGTTAAACTTTTCATTTTAAGATAATTATTTATTCACATGCAGCAGAGGAAAGGTCCCATGTACCATCTCCTGATTTCTGCCAGTGAGGACAGTTCCACAATGACACTACGGTACTCCCACCAGGACACCAGCATTGGTGAAGTTGGGATATGGAACAACTCTAACATCAACCGAAGCTGTCTGATTGACACTCACCCTCACAGCTACTGTCTCCTTGGTCCTTGAACACTACCAATCTGTTCTTCAGTGCTGTATTTTAACAACTCAAAGGCATCTTGTAAGTGGAATCAAACACTACATAACCTTTCAGGACTTTTTCTTCACTGGATATAATTGCCTGGTGGGATTCATCCAATTGCTACTTGTATAAGTATGGTAGCTGGTTCTTTTTTCATTATTGAGTAGTATTCCATGTATTGAAGGTACAATAGTTTGGGGCTATGACAAATAAAGCTGGTTTCAGTATGTATGTGCAGATTTTTGTAGCAGTATAATTTTATTTTTCTGCCACAAATGTCCAGGCATCCATGCAGTGGTTTGTACAGAAGATGGTCCCCAACTTATAAGGCATCAATCTGGGATTTTTTTTTTTCAACCTTTTGGCAAAAAACCATACTTTGAATTTCAATCATCTCTTGGCTAATAATTTGATACCATATGTTTTTGTGATCTGTGAAGTGATACCACTGTCTACACACACAATCACAAGCATAAGTAACCGATACCCCAGTGTACTATATTGCTCAGCTACAATGTTCAGTGGGATAGATGTATTAGAAGGTATTTTTAAATTACGGTATTTTTCAAGTTAGGGTGGGTTTAATGGGATGTAACTTCATTGTAAGTTGAACAGAATCTGTAATTACATGCTCTTTAAACAAACAAACAAACACTCCTTTACTGCTTTCTGAAGTAGGTGTTTCACTTTACATTCCCACCAGCAGAATATAAATGCTTTGTTCTCTTGGCATTCTTGTCAGCACTATTTTTCATGTTCTCTATTCTAATAGGTATATAAGGATACCTGGTTATGGCTTTAATTTATATTTCCCCCAAATCTAATGATGTAGAGTAATTTTCCATGTGTTATTTGATACTGATATACCATTTTTAGTCTTTTCATGTCCATTTTCTACTTGGATCATTTGTTCATAAACTGTTAAGTTTTAAGAGTTCTTTATGTAGTTTACATACTAGTCCTTTGCACATATTTTCTTCCAGTTGGTAGCTTGCTTGTCCTTTTGTCCTTTTATTAGGGCTTTTGGCCAAGCAATTTTTAGTTTGTTTGAAGTGCAATTTATCAAATTTCTTTTTTGTAAGTCATGTTTTGGTCTCTAAGAAATCTTAGGAACCTTGAAGAATTCCTTCTACTTTTTTTCTAAAACTTTTAGAGTTTTATATTTTACATTAAACTTTATTATGCACTTGAAGTTCCTTTTTGTATACAGGGTGAGCTTAGGTTGAGTTCTGCTTTTGTAGGCCCATGGATGCCCCACTGTGCCAGGAACATTCGGTGAAAGGCTATCTTTTCTCCATTGAATTGCTTTTATACCTTTGTCAAAAATCATTTGGAAATATTTATGTGGGTATATTTTGGGGTTCTCTATTCTTTCTCATTGATCTGTATGACAATACCACACAGTGTTGATTACTGCAGCTAAATAATAAGTCTTTAGATCAGATGGATTGATTTCCTCCCACTCCGTTCTTCTCTTTCAAAATTGTCATAGCCATTCTAGTTCCTTTCTCTTTCTATATAAATTCTTGACTAATTTTGACTACATTTACAAAAACCTTGCTGGGATCTTGATAGAAATTATGTTAAGCCTATAAAGCAATTTGACAGGAATTGGCATCTTTACTATATATACTCTTTCAAATCATTAACATAGTTTTTCTCTGTATTTATTTCAATCTTCACTGTTTTCTTTCATCAGAATTTTATAGTTTTCAGTAAATACGTCCTGAGCATGTTTAGATCTATTTAGATCTATGTAGGTTTTGGATATTACAAATGACATTATATTGTAAATTTCAGTTTTCATTGCTAATATATGAATATAAAATTGATTTTTGTGTGTTTATCTTGTTTTTTGACTTTACTAAACCCACTCGATTTATTCCAGAAGACTTTATTACTATTAGTTTTGAAGATTCCTGGGAGTTTTCTGTGTTGACAACCATGTCTTCTGAAAATGAGGATACATTTTATTTCTTCTCTTTCTTCCCTCCCTCTCTTCCTCCCGCCACCTTAATGTACTGACTAAAGCTTCTGGGACTATGAAGAATAAGAAGTAAGAGTACAATCCTTGCTTTGTTCCTGATTTAAGGAACAAAAACTTCAGTCTTTCACCAGAAAGTATGCTAGCTGTAGGTTTCTGTAGGTGTGCTTTTCTAAAGTTAGAAAGTTTTTCTTTATTTTTATTCCTCTGAGACCTTGTATTGTATTGAATTTTGTCAAAATATTTTTCCTGAACCAATTGATAATGATCATGTGATCCTTCTTCAGATTGTTAATATTTTTTTAAAAAAAATTTATGTATTTGGTACAGGGTCTTGCTATGCAGCTGAGACTTGTAGCGATCCTCCTGTATCAGCCTCCCTAACACTGGGACTGCAGGCCTTCAGACTTGTAGTGGACTAAATTGATTAATATAGTGGACCATGTTGATTAATTTTCTAATATTTGACCAACCTTAAAACTCAAGAATAAACTCTAATCATGGTGTAGAATACATATATATGTTTTTCTAAGATTTTTGTTGAGGACCATTGCATTTGTTTTTTTAAATTGAGAAAAAATAGTAATGAAACAGTTTTACAACCAATTACTAGTACATTTTCAATAATTAATACATTGCATATTGTTGTCTTAGTAGTTACTTGTTGTACAAGATGCAGACCTGATATCCTTCTCAAACACTATTGGAACAAACCTCTCTATTCACTGAATTAAGAGAATGGAGCTGTATATCTATCCTAACTATTTTGAGTATACAGATACAAAATGGTCATTCATTTGTATCCCCCTTTTTTGGTTAGTTTTGCCAGAGAAGGGCATTCCATTGTCATTTAAATACTTTAGGTGCATGAATTCAGCAAAATATCCCAATATAGTCCAATAGTCCATAATAGTAGTGGGTTTTCCATAAGACTGTCAATATCCGAAGTTGTTGACTTGAACATTTTACAGCTCATCATATTAATATGGCTTTACTTTTTATACTTTATTTTCATACTTTTCTGCTGGATGGTTAAGACCAAGAAAGAGCAAGACCTATATAACAAGGGATGTAATTTTTGTATCTGATAAGGTCAGTCAAATACCCTCAGGATTTAACCTCTGCCTCATCCTTGGGTCACCCCCACCACTCTGGAGCTCCCCCATGCCTGCTGAGTGAGAACTTCTGCTGCATTCATGGGACCCCCAGATCCAGCCCTAGCCCAGCCCAAGCAAGTGTGTGGGAGAGCTTCCCCTCTCCCTTATGCCCCCTCGTCTCCTACAGGCCCAGCTCAGGCCTGGCATACAGGACTGGGGTAAAACTCTGCAGCTGTAATTCCTGCAGAGAGAGTAGGGGACAGAACTGCCCAGCTAGTCCAGGAGCAGAACATCTTACCAGAGGGGCACAACAGGCTCACTCTCAAGGGCAGCAGCAGGAAGGAGCTGAGCACAGCAGCCAGACCCAAGCCAGGTACAGCTGGATAAATCCAAACTTTGTAGATTTGCACCCAAATTTCAGTAGGTGCTAAGGTTCTAACTGCACCAAAGCTCTACAACAAAGGTTGGATGACAGTGCTATACAAAATGACAATGAGAAGGGGCAAAATGCAATCTCAGACCCCAAGGCTGCATTTGGTTTTGATGGCATGGTAATATTTGCTTCCTGAAACAGATTAGGAAGTGTCTACTTGCTGGATGAAATTGAAATTGTGTAGAATTTGTATTGCTTCTTCTTTAGACATTTGGTAGAAGTCTCCAGTAAGAGTACTGGGTCACTAGCTTCTCTGTGATGCTCTTACACCTCTTCCAAATCTTACTTCCCCAGATCCTCTCACAATTGGACAAATTCTGATGCTTATAATAAATTACTTATTCCAGAATACAGTACCCCACCTTATTCATGAGGTATATGTTCCAAGACTCTGAATACCTAAAACTGTACATATCTGACCCATACATATTTTTCCCTAAACATAATACCTATGATGAGGTTTAATTTATAAATTAGGTAAGTAAGCCTTTATCTACAATAACTAATAATTAAGTAGCACAGAGAGTAATGCTATACTATGATCAAATTGACAATGCCGTTACTTTTGAGCTACGTGGCCATTATGAAGTAAAACAGACACACTTCTCAGACAAAGAAATACAAATGGCAAATAAATATATGAAAAAATGTTCAACATCATTCATAACTGAAGTAATGAAAATTAAAGCAACACTGAGATTCCATCTCACCCTAGAAAGAATGGCTACCATCAAGAAGTCAACCAATAAGTGCTGGAGGGGTTTGGGGTAAAAAAAAAAAAAAAAAAAAACCCTTCTCCACTGTTGGTGGGAGTATAGACTGGTACAATCACTGTGGAAAACAGTGTTGAGATTCCTTGAAAAACGAGGATTAGAGAGCACATTCAACCCAGCTCTTCTCCTGCTGGGTATTTTTCTAGAAGAACTGAAAACGTACCACAGTGATATGTAGGAACCCATATTTATAAGGGAAATAAATCAGACCTACATATGTAAACATCATATTGTCTCCCTAGCATAAGAACCTGAAAGAGTAAATAAAACCTGAAAGGTACGATAGATATCATTAAAGGGAAAGAAATTGCTCAAAGGGAAGGAACAACTGGGATGAGGGAAAGGAAAAAAAGAAGGAAGGGAAAAAGATTATACACAAAGATACATACAGACATACGGACATACACACACACACACACACACACACACACACACACACAGGATAACTTGAATAATTTTATTGCTGATTTCTGCTGGTGTATTGAAAGGATCAGCTAATACCTAATTCTTTTCTTTCCTTTTTAATTTTTTTACAATTTTTTGACCAATCTTAACAGGTTTTTATTTGGTCATCTGGCCACCTAATTTGAAGACAGCAATGTGCAATATAACAACCATTTTTGAATTCCTATAAATTTTTAGTGAAATTTGATATTGTTTCTACTGTTTTAAAACTATTTTTGCATTATTTTTAAAAATTAAGGCGTTCAATTTGCGGCACCACAGGCCGCTTTGGCCCAGCTCCTGGGCGCACTTAGCCAGCCACTGAGTCTAGGTGTGGGGTCACGTGCCTGTAATTCTAGCACTGGGGAGGCCGAAAACAGGAGGATCACTCTGAATCTGAGCTGCATGGGGAGACCCTGTACCAAATACATTTTTTTAAAAATTAAAAGTATAGATAGAGCTCAAGTCACAGTTATAAAATATTCCCCATATAACTACTGAATGTCTACTGTGCACAAGGCTTCATAAGAAGCAGATAACGTAGGGTTGGCCAGATAGCTCAGCAGGCTAAAGAACTTGCCCCAGAGACTGCAGTTTATTCCCTGGCATGCCGTGCTGGACCCACCTGTGTGGCATGCTGAGATGACCAGTGACACTGGGCATGGTGGTGCACCAGTAGGGAGGCTGAAAAATAAGTGGGTCACTACAAGTCTGATCTGCGTAGACAGACTGTAGATCCTGTACTAGATACATAAAAAAGAAACAGATAATGTATTAAAAGCTGATTTTGAAACTTTTTTAAAAAGTAAAGTAGGGTTACTTGCCCATGAACAATGTAGCACTGCAACAGAGGAGCTAAGGACTTCAATGGCCTCACAGTGACTCATGGATGGGTGATGTATACTGCATGGATACTCTGGACAAAGAAAGAATTCCCATCCCCAGTAGGAAGAAGCTGGGTGGTGTAAGATTCCATCACACTACTTAGAATACAAGACGATTTAGAACATGTAAGGTATTTATCCCATTGAAAAATTTTGAACTCTGATTAACCGTAGGTAATTAAAAGTGAAGACAAAAAGTGTGGAAAAGGGGGTCTGCAGCACTCACTCCATTTGCTTTTCTGGTTGTACCCTGCCTGATAGCCTAAATCACTAGCTATTGAACTGGGCAATATAATAATCAACAACTACTGAGAATCTAAAACATGCTAAGCACTTTGCACTTGGTTAATTCATGCAAGCAATCCAACACGCATGATTGTACACTCAGCTCAAGTTTACAGAAAAGGAATAAGCTGGGAGTGGTCACGCAGCACAGACCAGAAACAAGACTGATCCATGCAGCCTGGGTCTGCGGGAGCTTTCTCATGACACCCGGTGTCTCTTTCTGAAGAACAGAGCATGTCATGCTGATGGACAGAAAATATACAGCTGGCTTTGAGTCTTCCCCATCACTGTGGCATAACTGGTATCTTTTGTTTTGTATCCACTCTTCCTCCATCCTGGGGATTGAACCTAGGGCCTCCTCACAGGGCTGCATCTCCAGCCCTTTTTATTTTGTTTTTGTTTTTATTTTGACAAGGACTTGCTAGTTTGCTAACTTTCCCAGGGTGGCTAAAGCTTGCATCTTCCTGCCTCTGCCTTCCATAGTGCTGGGATTGTTTTCTTTATCATTATACCTGCCCACTACTTCCCTCTTTTTCCTTTTTTTCTTCATTTCCTTATTGGCTTAGCCTCTTTTTCCACATCTGAGCCTCCTTTCCCCCTTTTGCCTCCCTTTGTTCTTATGCCTCTGGAAAGCAAGTCACACCAAATGGTGCATTTCTTTCCAGATTCCCTAGCTTCTACACAAGGACAGCACAAGCCTAAGGACAAGGGTATCCTGGGCTGAGGCTCTCCCAGGCATGGCACTATGTGGACAGCATGTCCATCTCAGTCAGCATGTCCATCTCAGTCAGCCAGGGCAGGCATGACTGGGCTGTGAGCCACAGCCCAGAAACCCAAAGGCAAGAAACACAGGTGCTCTGAGTTACTGGCTCTCTTATTCTGGCTCCGTTTTTGCTCATTTTAGAGTTGATCAGCCTGTCTGTTGGTCTATGTCCATCCATCCATCCATCCATCCATCCATCCATCCATCCATTTATCTATCTATCTTTTCATTCATTATTATTTAAGAATGTATATTTCAGATGCACAAATGAACATTTTGGGCACATGGGCCAGATTCATGCCATTGTAGTTGTGTGTGTAATTTTTTCTGTAAGTGCCTTTGCTTAGTAAAATCTATCAAATAGCACTGAGAATTAATAGTGATTTTTTAAAACAGTGCTAAAGAATTAAAAGGGAGGGAGGGAGGGAGGGAGGGAGAGAGAGAGAGAGA
>NW_004524587.1:11255339-11363412 GCF_000260255.1 Octodon degus
GAGAGAGAGAGAGAGAGAAAGTTCAAAGGCAGAGAGAACGAAATGGACCAGATTATACAAAATTAAAAAGCAAACACGAGCAGACAATTTGTGCTGAGTGATTGCGAGCAATTACAGTCCGGCTTTTCTGGAGGGAAGAGGGGGGAAGGGGGCATACAGCTTAAAAGGAGACTTTATTCATTCCTGATCAGCTTCTCCTACCATTCTCTCTTTTATTCTTGGATATCAATTTAAAAAGAAAAGTCAGCTTTCAGATGTTCCACGTTCACCCCTGTGAACCACCCCTGGGCAGATAGTGAGAATTTAAGCTTCCAATCGGTTCTTTCTATAGCCCTGAAAACCAATTTGTTCATAAAGAATAAAATAAAGAGGGGGGAGAGGGGAAAACACAACAAGAGCATGTGTTTCTTTTAAAGGAGAGCTTCAATTTTACTATAATTGTCTAAAGATGGGGCTGCTTTGATCTGAAGAATTATTATTGTGCCTCAAATGCCGGCTGCTAATGTCACAGCTGTGCTGGGGCTCGGTCACACCAAGGGGCTTGGGGTCCAACTTTGTCCCAGACCCACCGCTAGCTCTAGCTCTCCTTATCTTTCCTTTGTCCAAATAGAAAAGTTGATTTTCTTGGTATCTCCCCAGCTGCTGAAGGCCACTGCTTGGATAATTTTGCTCAGGTTTTTGGGAAGGGGGGAACCCAGCAGCAATTCAGCCAAGGCTACAGATTATCGTTTGGGGCAGGTCAGGCTGGCCTTGAACATGTTTCTCTGGGTCTGGGGACTCACACATTCAGGCAGCAGCCTAGAACCATCTTCACTTCCTCAGCCCAGCCCAAGCGCATGGACAACGTGCTGCACACTTCTCAGATGTCCATGGCTTAGTGACTATCATTCCTTGCTGCCCTTCATTGCAGCAGAGGATGATTCAAGATGCAGAAGGAAGTCACTGGCTTTCAGAAGAACAGATGCAAATGGCACTTCAGGGCTGAAGGCCAGAGTAGGGGACTTCTCTACCATTGCTCCCTGGAGAGGCTGGGTAGGGGTGAGTCCCCCTGGACTCCCAGTGGGGCTCAGACACTATGTGCATCAGAAGCCACCCTGCCTTCTCCTCCAGGTATCCCTAGGCCAGGACCTTCACTGGGAAGAAGGACCCCCTCAGGGGTCCTCCTCATCTGTTCCTCTCTTCTCTGTTGCAGACAGCATTATCTGTTCTCTAGCTTGGCATTCAAGGCCCTAGTGATATGCTGCCCCCTTAGACTGACTACGAGCCTGCTCGATCCTGCCCTTCACCACCATCCGGGAAAACTCCAGCATATTCTCAGCTCTGGGCCTTCTCCTGTGACTTTCCCATGGCCTGGAAAATGACTTAGCTCTTTTCTTCCCTGCCTGACTCTTTCCTTCCCTCTTGGCTCTGCTTCTCACCAAAGTACAGATGAGCTAGAAAAGAAAGCTATGCTGCATGGAGGGGAGAAAGCCTCAGGGGCAAGCTACCTGCATGCTGGTGACAATCTAAGAGGTCCTGGTAAGAAGAGGAGGGATGGGTACCACTCCCATCCCAGCCCCTGACCTCAAAGCTTTTGCAATGGGAGGAATGCATGGAGCCTTTTCAAAGAAAATGTAGCAAACTCCATGGTGCACATGCATCCTTGGGTTCTGAAGCTTCCCACTGCAGAACATTGCCATGAGAAAAAAACCAAACCACAGAAGCATAACAAATGTAAACTTAATTTTAGTTCTCTCAAGCACTAGACCCAAGGTCTCCATTAAAACTTGACCATCCCTGATTTAAAAAAAAAAAAAAAAATCCTGAAGGCTCTTCTTCGCTGTGGTAGCTTGAGCCAATTACTTAACTTCTGTATGCTTCCATTTCCTCTCCCACAACAGGAAGAAAAGTCAAAGAAGTGAACTGCAAGCATCACTGGGGGGCCCAAATGAGGCGATGTGCATGCTGAATGCTTAGATGAGCCCTGGTGTTAGCTCTCTAGCAGAGATGGCTGGGTTAACCAGCCCTCGTAGGCACCAACCTTGTTGCTGAAGACCACATCCTCACTCCCTCTTCAGCTGTGGGCCCCACTGTGGAGTTTCTCAAGAGGGAAGGAAGAAGTTCAAGAGACCAAGGTTTGGGCAAGGCTTGGGTTACAATCATAGTGAGTCTCTAAGTCACAACCATATTGAGCTCTAAAGAAATCTTGGGGTGAAAAGGAGCTGTGAAACTGAGTATGGTGGCACACATCTGGATCCAGCACTCTGGAGGGCTGGAGCAGGAAGATCTAAGGTTCAAGACTGCCCTGGGTAAATTAACAAAACTCTATATCAAAATTAAAAAGGCCTAGGGATGTAGCTCACTATAAAAAGCCCTGGGTTCAATCCCCTATACCACAGGCAAAATAAGAAAACACAGGAGGTTTGAGCAAACAGGAAGTGAGCTGGTTTCCTCAGGGGACAGAGTAGCACTGACCCCTGTCATGTACAGAATGACTCGTCAGATTCCCTAGGGATGGGACAAAAGGAGACAGGGGCACTGTTTAGCCTTATTTAGTAAGAGCCCATGAAGAGAAAGGTGGAGGAGATGTTTTTTCATATAAAGATGTAGCTGAAAGGGAGTGGATGATTTTTGTACCTCAGGAAGTCACAGGATCAGTTGGGAATCAAGGCATGGATAATGCCCAAGGAAACCCAGAGAATGACCTTGGAGTAACTTGAAGAGCAGAGGATGAAGCAGTACTGTGTCTCTGAAAGAACAGCACATCTGTCTTATTTCGGTTGTGACTTTCATTGAGTGTTCAATAAGCTCAGGTGTCAGGAGGGACAGGAGAAGCCCTGACTATGCAAGTCTCTCAGTCACAATCTGGAGCCATAGAGTTCCTGCTCCTCATACTTACAGGAAAACGGGCTTCAAGTAAACGGAAAAAAGTTGTAAAAAGGGAAAGTAATTGGTAGCAAGGAAACATTCAGAGAGAGGTGTACTGATGGGTGTTGAAATATTATTTTAACAAGAAAAGATGGAAGAATAGGTAAGTAGAGAATGTCTAGATGGACAGACAATGATAAATCAAGTTCAACCATCCCATGGCTGAGGCTTGAGTGTAGATCGTGAGTTTTGGTTTTTACTACAAAGTTTTTCCAACTTTTCTGTATGTTTGAAAATTTTTGCAATAAAGTTAGGGACTAGAATACGTAATTAGATCCAAGGCAGTCAGTCAATCCATGGCCTCAATAGTGCCCAAGACATGTTGTCCCCAAAAAACAGTTCGCAAAATGGCAAAACAGTACATTTTCCTCTTGCCTTTCACTTCCTTAGTGCAGTGTGCATGACTTCCCAGGGCTGGAAAACCTGCTAAGAAAGTGGCTTATAAAGATTTAAAGTAGATCTTTCTGATAAGTCTTTAACAGCTAAAGAAATGAATCTTCCAAAGTGGAATTCTGGACTGTGGAGAAGAAACCTCAGGCAGAGGGCAGCAGTTTGACTAGGTTTGATTGCAAGGGTCAGACAGGCCCCAAGGTTTTTTTTGTAATTATGAGTGCTCATTTCATGCTCACCTAAGCCAAATCCAAACAGAAGTGGTTCAAGAAGCTGCATCTTCAGCATCTCAAGAATTCTAGTCTGTTCCTGGGATGGTTCCCATCCTCACAGTCCAAAATAAGAAAACAAAGAAGATTGAAAAACAAAGAGGAAGAGAGACAATAGCAAGCCCGGCAGCTGCTTAAGGCTGGGCCCTGGAAATGGACTCACACACATGCTTAGTTGCAAGTTTGCCTCTTGCTGTAAGTGTCACCACGAAGCACAGACCTACTGTTGGTGGCAATACACCGAGCAGAGAAAATACTGCTCACTGTGAAGGGAGAGAAGACAAGATCTAAAGGACAACTATCAATTTCCCTCAGAGTAGGGAGAATACATCTCTAGAATGCTTAGATCACAAATCCAGGTTCTCCCTGAACTATAACGTCCTGTGACTCAGTTGTGCCCCAAATTTTCTGATCAAGGAGATTATGGGCCCACAGAGGAAAGCGATTGATGATGTAGAGTATGCCTAAGGAGAGTCACATGGAGAGAAAACATTCTCTCAGGCTTTCACAGAGAGCAAACTGGTCAAGCAATGGCCTTGACTCATCCACATGGCTGACACTGACAAAGGATCTACAAACTGTGGTACAAGATTTCAGGGTAAATACTGAGGGGATTTGACTGACCTTGTCAGATATGAAAGCTACATCTCTTGTTATATAGGTCTTGCTTTATCCTGGTTTTAACCATCCAGCAGAAAAGTATAAAAACGAGATATAAAAAGTAAAGCCATATTAACGATAAAAGGCTCAAGTCAACTACTTCTGGCATTGCCAGTCCTAAGGATAACCCAGTACTATTATGGACTACTGGACTATATTGAATTATTTTGCTGAATTCACACACCTACAATATTTAAATGGCAATAGAATACCCATCTCTGACAAAACTAAACAAAAAAAAAGGGGGATACAAATGAAGGACCATTTTCTATCTGTATATATAAAATAGTTAAGATAGATATACAGCTACTTTCTCTTAATTCAATGAGAAGAAAGATTTGTACTAACAGTGTTTGGACAGGATATCATGTCTGCATCTTGTACTATGAATAACCACTACAAAGACAGCAATATGCAATGTATTAATTATTGAAACTATCCTACTAATTGGTTTTGAAACTGTCTCATTGTTATTTGTTTCTCAATAAAATGAATTTAAAAAAGAACATAATTATTTTTGTATCTCACAATACTTAGAATCTAGTGTTTTAGACTTGAAGTATTGTAACATATACTAGATATCTGCTACTAAACATAGAATATAAATAAAATTTAATATTTTACTTAAAAAATCCAGGTTCTCACTCATTGTTTTTCTTTACGGTCAGCTCTGTGCTTCCCAACTGACCCCAGGGCATTTTACTGGCCTGATTGCATAAGGAGCTATGTGGTGAGTGTTTTGGAATGCAGTTAGTGTCACTGCATCAGAGATAGGCAATGGAGATGTCCCTAAACACACAGGACTGAATGCCTTCCCTTGGGGGCTACTGCCATCAGGAAAAAGGAACATGAGGACCACAGCAAGTCTCTCCAGCCTTCCTGTCACTCAGCCCCCCTATCTCAGCTGAGACTATCTGAGTGAGACTCAAGGGTCCTGACCAAGGTGATCCCAGTAGGAGGAGAAAACAGGCCACCCATGTGAGGAATAGACTGCCACAAGGCATCAACTGAAACTGCTGGTGGCCCCTTCTTGAATCCCAGGCTGCACACCGTAGCTTCAGAGCTTGGGGCTTCAGGCAACATTCTGAGGCCTAGTTTCTCTCTCCAAGATTTTGCCTGAAGCAGTCTTGATTAAAGCATGGACCTTGGGGATTTCCAAAGCCCCAACATCTAGTGTCCAGCCAAGTCAGAGAACCCCTGCTCCAGAGCCACAGTCCTTCACCTTCAGGGTGCAGACCCATCATTTTGGGAGCCAGGGTGCAGCCTAAAGCTGCCCATTGCGACAGTGTCTCAGGTGACGCCAAAGCTGCCCAGCTCTGGAGCCCCTTTTGATTATTTCTTCTACTGATTACACGAACTGATAGCTATAGTTGTGGAGGCTTTAACACACTGTCACTTGGGCAAGGCTGGATTATCCCTGTCACAAGACCTTCCCTGGCAGGCTTCCAGACCCACTCCTTGCCAGGGGGTCAGTATCTGCCCTCCTGTTTGACATGGCGCCCAGTGTGCTGCTCATGTAGAATGATCTGTATGGCATACCATCAAAAGCATACTGCTGGTGCTTACCCAGCTCTTATTAATACTTAGGGCTAATGAGTAAGTAGTGACTATTAGTAATAATAACATCAAGGAAACACTGATTGTCCTACATGGAACAATCTCTTCTGTCACCCCTCTCCCCAGATTACAGTTCTAAATGAGCGTCCTGTTGTGACAGGTATAACCTCACACGTATGCACTTAATAAGACAGCTCTATGGAGTGAAATTCTACTTTCAACAGATACATTTTCAGGGTGGCACACAGGAAATTAAATGTGAAAGTATCATTAACATGGAAGTTGTGAGTTTAATTCCCTACCCAGGGTGCTGACAAACTGAGATTGTTTATCTATTTCTCAACATGGCTACGTTTCCGACGGGATCCAGTGAATTTCCTGGAATTCAAAATCTTTTGCTTCCTTCTTTGGATAGATATAAACTTCTTGGCTTCCGTCCTCAGAGGCCCAGACTCTCAACAGCCCAAGAAGATGAGGTGAGAACACAATTAAGAGGAGTAAAACTGTACTATGGCCTTAGTGATTGCTGAGGATGGAACTTTTTCTATAGTAGTTTCCTTAAGTATTTTTTTTTTTTCGGAGAGGAAGTAATGTAACACTTAATAAGTAATGACACCTATTAAAGAATTCATTAAAGAAAAGCTGGTAACAGGACATATCATCATTGTCAACAATTAACAATGCTGTGTGAATCTTGATTGTTCTTTGTATATGTAACTGGTGCAACTTGAGCTTTTGGAGCTCTTTTTTGGTGAAATGGCAAGTGGGACATAGATATGCCCCTCCAGGGACTGATGTTGTCCCTTGTGCTACCAGCACATCTGAACTACAGGTAAAGAGATGGGCTCAGCATTTCATACCTGCCATTTGTTCATGCAGGCAAGAGATACTGTCACTTTGTGACTCTGTCTTTCTAAATCTCCTTTTTCTCTAGGTCTACCCTTCCCTTCAGGTTCAACTGACACGGGGAACCACAGGAAAGTGAGAGTTCAGGGGACATTTGATGGTCATGTTACTCTTGGGGATGTAGTCAGAGGGAGCTCCAGGGGATGTAGCCAGCACTCCCCCTTGGTAGCCTCTCACGTAAGGAAAGCTGAGCTATCTATGGTCTTTCAAGGAGAAGCACAGGATGCTGCCGCCACGTATATTTTTAGTACATTTTAGTTTAGAAAAGATCCTGGCTCACTCAGAGACATCTGAAAGGACTTAGCATTGTAAGCATGAAAGCCAGCCTGCTCCACAGCCAGCTGCCACCTACTCAGTACCTTCTGTTTCTGATGATATGGAGCTTGATCGCTCTAGTCCTCCAAGCTTCCCCAAACTTCCTCTTGTTTCTCTATACACACATCTTTGAGGCTGGCTCTATAAGTATGCAATTCTCCCTAGTAGTCTTTTGGTTTTGACTTAAAGACATACTGAACACTTGAGACCCGCTTATGTCAACTTCTATGCTAACTTTCTTTCTTTCTTTCTTTCTTTCTTTCTTTCTTTCTTTCTTTCTTTCTTTCTTTCCTTTCTTTCTTTTCTTTCTTTCTTTCTTTCTTTCTTTCTTTCTTTCTTTCTTTCTTTTTCTTTTCTTTTTTTTCTTTTTTTTGCAGATAAGGAAACACATATAGAGGATTTATCTAAGATCCCACAGTCAACAGTTAAGCCTGGACAGGAGCCCAGGTTTTCTGACTCTTCCTTATTTTTTAAGGCTCTGAATAAAAATAAAAGACATAGCTAAAAGCCAAAGACATAGCTCTCTGATTAGCTTGCTCACTGCGGCACACTGTGAAGTCACCCTCAGTGGGCCTGGTCAGTTGGCAGACTCAGTCACCCACACTGTGGAGTATGAGGGAGCTACAAGGCTCCAGATCTGCTGCCCAGAGCTCCATCCCATTGAGAAGGCACACTTCCTCCTTCTGCTTCCAGTAAGGGACACAGCACATTGGCTAGATCAGGTCTCCCTGAGCCAAAAGGACACTATTTTGTTTGCCCCTCTATACCCAGCATCTACTTTCCATCCTTCCCCACCCACTCTGTAGCTCAGAATTTGGATCTCTATAGACTGCCTCACTCAGATTTACCTTCCTCCATCTGCCATTGCAATTTGACCTTTGGGAGGGCCCCAAAAGGAAGAAGCCAGGGTATTTGGCCCCACCAGTTCCTTCACTGCTTCATCCTGGTCTTGGCTGTACCTGGGTCCCCCCATTCACAGCCATGGCTCCTAGAAGATCACCCCTTTCCCACAGCCACAGGTCTTACCAGGGCTCAGCAGCATGGCTCTCCACCTCTTGTCCCTTCAGTCTCCTAGGAGTGCCATCTCTCTCATTAACCTCTTTTCATCAAGTGAACTCAGGGAGTGTGTCAGCAGGACCTCGACTGGTAGAGGGGTCACTGGGAAAATGGTAGTGGATGACAATCTGTGTTGGTTGGTTTGTATCCAATCACTCCTATTTGATTTGGGGAAGAGCAAAAATAAGGTCTGAGATACATGAGCACTAGCAATTGACAAGGTCTTCCTGATGGTAAGCCAAGCTCACTTTGGCTCCGCCCACTCAAAAGTCCCCAGAAAAACTGCAGGGCCCTACTTCCAGTGCCACTCACTGTTCTGTTTCATAGATTTATTCCATAGATCCTTGCTTGCTCTTCTCTAGATCAGCTATGAGGTCCTGTTCTCTTGCATGTCTGCTAAAAATAATCTGTTGCTACCTGCAAAATCCAAACTCCACCATCTCACAGTAAGCTGTCTTAAATGCTAAAACAAACACAAATTGAATTGGTTTTCCCATCTGTTTCTTTAACAAATGGGAGCTTAAGCCCATAGGGAAACTGCATGGGTCAGGGAAACATCAAATGAACACTTCTGAATAAAAACAAATGTTTCTGAAGATTGCAAGATATTTCAAACAGAACACTCCATTGGCCGGGCCTGCTCCTTTCCAATGCCTGCACAAGATCTCGATGACAGCATTATTTGCTTGAGCTGGATTTGTTTCTGTGTGCAGAAACAACACACAGGGAACCTGGAATAGAAAACAGCTACTTGGTCCTACAAGGCTTTCCAGGACACTGACTGAGATGAGACAGAAATGAAACGAGCATCAGAAGGTGCATGGAGGGAGCAAAGAGAGTGATTCTTTGTGACCTGTATGATGGTTTTTCTTTAACTGCTCAAAACATCAGGAGCAAAGACCAGTGGCTCGAATTCTGATGTGAACCCTACCAGGTAGAGGAGACATGGGGTTGGGGGGCTGTGTGGCAGCAATGGGAGGAGGGTTGATTTAACTAGACACCAGTCGTCATCTTTCCTGAGCACATTTTCCTCATGCCACCTACAAACTGATGCTCTCTATGGGTCCCTCTGCTTTCCTTGGCCATCTCCATAACTGGACTGGACTTCGAGTTTTGTCACATTCCATTTGCGCATCACAAGTGCCTGTTTAACAAAGGGCTTGGCACATAGTCAACACACAGCAAATGCTCATTGGCCAAGTCAATGTTCGAGGGTGTGATAGAGGAATGAGTGAGAGATAAAGCAGTAAATGTAAGAATCACTGATGGATGGTTAGTGGATTAATTACGTCTCTTGAGTTGAGAAATTGTTTCAGAATGGAAGATGTTTGGAGGGTGAAATTCCCATCGGAGGGATCCTATCATATGAAGGCACTGGGTCAGTTTCCGGCTTTCACTAGTGTTTCTTGGGCCTTCTCATGAAAGAATGATAGGATAAGTATGTTCAGAACAAGGGGTAGTATTCTGTGGGCCATTCGTGGCAGTGTCTGTCCACTGCTTTCCCTGTATTTCCCACTCTTCTCTGACTCTTTAACCCATTTTCTGTTTCTTCTTGCTGGATGTTTCCTCTACTTTTATTCCTATTATTGGGGAGGACATATTATTTAACAATTAAAGGGTAACTTTTCTTTAGAGGTAGTTAAGAATAACAAAAACTGTATAATTTTAAATGTTAACTTATTAACCAGAATGTCATATTGGGTACTTAAAATTTTATTTAAAACCCAGTTTCAGAAATAAAATTCTCTTCACTAAATAAATATAACAGATGAAGAATGATAAAAAAATACAGTGAAAATTTAAATTAAAAAACATATGGTAGTAAAAAAAAAATAAGCTGTCATTAATGCCCATCAAATTCTTCCCCTTGATTGGAACACGTTGTGGCAGATTAACTAAGAGGCAACTTGTAACACTCAGTTGAACCCAGTCATCGTGATGCTGGATGTAGAAGGCCCACCTGAGGATTGTCACCAGCAGCGTAAAAGGAGACCTGGCTGCTGCACATCAGTTCTCCTGAGGAGAAGCTTATTGTGCTGGTTGTCCTGATAGGAACTCAGTTGCTGTCATCCTCATCCTCAAAGAAGCTTGGGTCCCTGTGGTCACTGAGGATGGCTGCGGGTCTCTTCAGGGGAGCTCTGGCCCTTACCTTGAGTGTTACTTCCTGGTTCCCATGCAGCTCCCTCAGACTGCTGGCCCAGATCCTTCACTGGCACAGATGTTCTATCTTCCATCACCAGCCTTTGGATCTTCTCAGTGCAAATCCTTGACACAGACTCACACGAGACATTGTCATGGGCTCGAGGCCTCCAGTTGAATTCCTGGGAAGCCTTGCCATGGTCTCTAGGTCTTCAGCTGGACTCTTGCAGTGTATTGCTGTGGAATTCAGGGCCTCAGCTGGATTCTTTGGGTCTCTGGTGTTTGGAGAGATCTCTTCTACTCTTCAGCATTTGACTTCTTGGATGAGTAATATAAAATAATCCAATAAACCATATGTCCTACATTAAAACCATTTCCTTACAAGCCCTGACTACAATACACACTTGTTCTATCATTCTTTCTTCTTTGTGCAGCAGTTCTAGAAACCCTTTCTCATGAATGTCTTTGGTTGTGCTGTTGTGGCTGCTCTGATGTCCTGAGTTAATTTGCAATGTTTACCATTCATGATTGTTTGATTTTGGAGAATAGCCAGTGGTGACAGAGCCCCAGATCCAGTGAATAACGTCAGACTATAATGTTTGTATTTGAGAGAAATTGCTGGAAACTTTTGATCAACAAATGGTGATCATAAAAACTATGAATACTTAAATTAAAAAATTTATTACAGTAAAAGGAATATAGCCATTAATCCCTTTCAAAGAACTCAAAATCCTTCCCCTTGATTCAAACATAGTTATCTCATTATTCTTGGCAATCGTCTTTTACTGTAATAAATGTTTTAAATGTGAATATTAACCATATCTTTTGACCATACTTTATATATCTCTGTCCATTAAAACAAAATTTTAAAGTTTTACTCTGTTAAATCTCTTACTTGAATATAAAATAAGACCATTACGGTAATACTGGTTCTTTTTATGTATTCATGTATTTTTTGTCATATCTCTTTCTAATAGTATTACTTTACAGTATTTTCCTAAATAATATCTTTTAACTTGGATTTATTTTTAATATTTTTGTTCCATAAAATTGTACATACTCTTTTCAAAACTGTTTCAAAACTTTTTGAAATTTTATAGAAAAATACTAAAGTTTTATTTTATTATTAATAAATTTAAACCTATTAGCATATAGTAAGTGGAATCTTATTATAGGTAATAATATTTTAATTGAGAAAATACTTTCTCTGGAGTTACTGAGGATGTCTTGCAAATTCAAAGCAAATTCTACTGCAGTATATTCCAATTGTCCTTTTTTTGTATTAGAATATGTAAATACTAAAGCCAAATACTTTTTCAAACAGTGTCTTTTTAACCTCCCAAATACTTATCTTTGGAAGTTGTTTTAGCATGGATAAATTCAAGTAGGTTGTCTCTAAATTATGATTCCATACCCTACTGGCAGAAACATAACTTTACCTAAATAAAAATTAAAATACCAACCAAAACATTACTTCCAGTGGTCAAGATATTTCAAAGAGCAATGATAATTTGAAAGATAAAATCCTGTAAGATACTTGCACTCTCAACAGTTCGTTTAGTTTTATCCCACTCTGTCATAGGGATAAAATCCATTGTTCTGTTTATTAGCTTTACTTCCAACAATTTTAAGTGGCTAAATACTTAAATAAAGTTCTTTGCATACTATTCTTTGGAGATTTTGATTAAAGATATCCAACTGATGCTGAATAAAAGCCAGTGAAAATTTGCAAATCTGTTTACAAAAGAAGCTCAGTACCATTGCAGGACATGTAGGGGGATTTACAAAGTAACCCTTCAAAGATGAAAATCTTTGAAAACCCCACCGATTGCAAGCAGAAGAGAGAAAAGTGAAAAATGTCACAGTATTTTCTATTCAATATCTGCTTGATCACAAAATTTTGTGCTTCAACAACTTGAACAGTGTGAAAAATTTGTAAATTTGATGCTACTACAACTTGTAGTTTAATTGATCTAACATTGCATGTAATTGAAGGAACTTACGGATTATATGAACACTGGAACAAACTCCAAACCTGTCTGTGCTCCTTAATTTTCTTAATTTTGTGACAACATGGCTTTCGTTATGAAGCTGTGCTTTGAATACGTGTTATCACCACAAAAAACTAATGTTTGTGTCTTCACTGCTAACCTTTTATCTTAAAAATGAATTTTATACTAGGAAAACTATAACATCAGCTCTTTTTGCCTTTGGAATTAACTTTCAAAACTTTATTTGATATCCTACCTAGGAAGTAAAACTGTAAACCAGTTATTGGAATTATCTGATTATTATTTTACTTTTTGCAAAATCTCTAGTAGCACTGATAAAATGGATATTTTTTGAATTGTTCCCAGTTTTTCTTCTGTCTAAAATATGAACGCTTTAACTGCAAACACTTCCTCTTTTGCATGTACATAAGAAAATTTTGAGTAAAAATCAGTGAAATTTAGAAATTAAGGAAAAACCCTGGTCACTAGATATAAATGAAAAGGAAAAATTTTCAGGGGGATTTGTAAGATTACCTTTCAGTGGATTCATCCAAGTTCATAACCTAGAGGAGCATCTCTACAATAATAACTTTTTTATTTCCTTTTACATCTTCCTTCTGTTCCCTGGGGTAGGAGCTGAGGCCTCTCGTATGCTAAATGCGTACACGGAGCTACAAGACCCGGGCTCTTAAAACTTGATGCTGAGCTGTAAAAGGCTCAAGTCAACAACTTCTGACATTGCCAGTTCTGAGGATAACCCAGTACAATTATGGTCTACTGGACTATATTGGATTATTTTGCTGAATTCACGCACCTACAATATTTGAATGGCAATGGAATACTCATCTTTGACAAAACAAAACAAAAAAGGGGATATAAATGAAGGACCCTTTTGTAGTGAAAAATATATAAATCAATCTATCTATCTATCTATCTATCTATCTATCTATCTATCTATCTATCCAAAATAGGATGGATATACAGCTATTTTCTCTTAATTCAATGAGAAGAAAGATTTGTACTAATAGTGTTTGGACAGGATATCATGTCTGCATCTTGTACTATGAAAATTACTATGAAGACAGCAATATGCAATGTATTAATTATTGTAACTATCCTACTAACCTGTTTTGAAACTGTCTCAGTGCTATTTCTTTCTCAATAAAATTCATTTAGAAAAAAACTTGATTGTGGTGTTTTGTTGGCAAATTCTGCCTTCTGTTTGGATGGTGAGGGATGGAGACTACTTCCCAGTAGTCATGTGTTGACTGACTTCAGTAAGAGAAGGAAATTTGGCGGTTATTTACTACATCTCACTTTTGGTGTTGGGATTTCCTTGTTGCCAAAAGATTTCACTTTGAAATAAAAATGTTAGTAAATAATCAATAGATGCAAAAGTAAGTTGTTTCGTAAATGGCAAGGCTAGTAACTAAAGAGATGCAGATCCCCCCTTCCCCATCTCCCCATGTTCTACAGCAAGGTACACAGCTTGGCCTCCACCCCAAACTTTCCACAGTTCCCTTGGGATCTGCCAAAGAATGTCTCAGGGACATCCTGCATCCCATGAGCTACACGCTGGCCACTGCACAGGCAGAGCGTAAGGGCAACAGCCACAATGGCCCTTGGGGGCCCATACCTGAGCTAGCTGGGCATGCTCAGCAAGCACCCTGCAGGCTGCCCCTGGGATGCTGTGTCTCTTTGCTTCTGGCAGGAATAGTATGGCAAGATGGAGATGGAGCAACTCTGAGAGACTTCACCATCATTAAAATGAGAATTCTTTACTGAACTCTTCTCTCATGTCCACCTATGTGAGGCCCTGGCAGGAGCTGGCAGAACCAGGGGTCTTCTGTCTTCAAGTTGATCTCACTAAACTCAAAGGCAGAGGCCACCCGCTAGGAATGCTGGGTCAGAAAAATAAAGAAATTCTGGGCCATTAATGCCTGGGGAACCACCATCTTTATTAACTTCAGACCCAGGAGCTGAATGCGATTCTTGACTTTCTCGAATGCCCAGGGTGAAGCTCCTGCCTTCCACTCCAGGGTCTCTCTGCACTCTGCCCCTGGACCCCAAATCCCTGGCATGAGTCTTGGAACTCATCCCTCCTGCCCCCTGCACGCACAGTTCCCCTGGCCTGAGATGCCTCTCCAGTCTGGACACTCACCCAGAAATGAGCATAGTCCTCACCTCCTCCTGGAAACCTCACTGGGTGACCCAGGACGCCTCATGCCTACCGCTTCCACAGCAGTACCTGTTACCTCCTTCCTTGCCTCCTTCAACCTAGGATGCCCCTGGGAAGGGGGAGCATGTTTACCCTCATTTTGTTCTCAAGTGCTCCTGCCACATCACAGGAAATGGATGAGTAGATGAATGGGTACAGGTTGAAGCTCACCCAAAAGGGGAAGGTCCCCCAAAGGCCTTGGTGCCATGCCTCGTTATGCTCTGAAGGGAGAGGGCACAAAATGGCAGTGACACATTATCAACAGGGTCCGGTCAGTTATGCTATTCTGCCTTGTCTGGGACCTAGGTGGGAGAGGAGGCCATCTCTATTTATAACCCCAGTTTATAGCCAGGCAAGTGGAGGCTCAAGGAGGTGAAAAGCTCTGGGTTAGCCCAGGATGGGGGATGGACCTGTGACGGGCAATCAAAGCAATCCATGGGCACCTATCTGTGTTCTGAGTCCTGCTACCTTCCAGCTCTCCTCCCTTCGGTCTTTCTTCTTTCTTTTATTTAGTAGAATTCTACCTCCCCAAAAATCCTCTCTTCAGATTAACTCATCCTGGCTTCAAATATCTAAAGCAGCTATTTTTTTTTCCTTCAGCATTTGAAATGTTTTTAAGGGTTTATTTCAAACACCCTTTTCTTTGAACTGATTGTTCAGAACTTTCATTCCACTTTGTCAGTGTTTTTTGTAGTTGGCTCTGATTTCTAAAAGGTTTTTATTTCTCCTCTATTAGCAGCCACCACCTGCTTACTGTTTGGATGAGTTTTGCTTTCATCTACTGACGTGGGTGAGAGGAACCTTGGCTAGTAAACGTTGTTTCTAGTTTTTCCCCCAAACCTCCCCTACTTTTAACTCCCCTGCCACTACTCTGCCTTTCTGCCCAGGTGTGGGTGTGTGCATGCACGGGCGACTGAGGAGGAAGGCCATGCTCCCTGAACATTCTGGAAGCCATTCTAGTCCCTGCGCTTGCCCAGGCATCCTGCCTCACCATGGCAGGGCTCTGTGCCTCTTAAGTGGCTGCCCTGGCTGGAAATGAAAAGGTATCTCTCTCCTTTTCCATCTTAAAGTGACCCACAAGCCCCACTGGGACATTAGTAGCTGTGACTGGGTCCCTGCCTTGATGGGCATCAGTTGTCCCATTTTGGGCTAATCTGCCCACACTACCCCTTATGGGATCAGTCTTACGTATAAATATATAAATATTTTACAAGCTCATCCCGCCCTCAGGATATCAAGTTTAATGAACTAAACATCCTCCATTAATCATCCAGCAGAATGTTATTTACTTTAAGCAAGAGGGTAAGTGACCAGCCACAAGGACAAGCCAAGGACTGCCTACAGCGCTTCGTTAGGCTACTTCTTCACAAACCCTTCAGAGCAAAGTCTCCAACCCAGAAACTCTTCTAGCCAAGCTGAGGCCTTGCTCCCCTGAGCTTCACTGTCTCCCTGCCAAGTCACAGATGCCAACTTTCTCACCGATCTCCTTCTTGGCAAAATAAAGCCCGCCTCCTGTATCTGCACAGTCTACAAATGCATGGCTGTGGATGTTTCAGCCCTCAAAGGCAGAAAAGGGGCGTAAGTCCCTCCCCCAGGATGACCCCATAGCCAAGCAATGGAGTTCATTGCAAGGAACATTTGAGTGATTTGAGAAAATGGAACTGAAGTGGGCACAATAACAGAGCCCCTTTGACGTCACTGAACATCCTTTGTAAATAATATCTCTCACTCAGCCTACAGCCCTGCGAGAGCGGCTCAGCGCAAGCGTGCACCGAGGAGACAGAAAGGAGAGAGGGGAGGGAATGGCGGTTAGTGCTGGTGGCAGGAGGTGGGCTGCGATGTACACAGCCACGTCCCTGCAAAGCAGGGCTCTCCAGACCGTGGTACCCAGGCTCGTACTTTTACAGCCACAGATAAAAGGCACGGAAGCTGATGTTGCTTTTGTGTCTCATCAGGAATAGCAATGTCTCAGGCATCCTGACCCCACAGAAATCTAAGGGGGCTGGGGAAACGGGCATCTCAGCTCAGGCGATGATACAGCCTATGCGGGCTGAAGTGCCTCCTGCCCTTTGTCTCCTTTCTTTCTGCAAGGCTGACCCTGGCCTCGCCCACTCCCCACGGGAAGGGCCCCGCCCCTCCCCCACCCGTCCTCGCTTCCCAGAGCGTCTCACATTTGGTCAGAGGTCTCAGGAAGCCTCTCCCAGGCTGTGCAGGGCTTTAGCCCAACACTAATTAGTAATGCAATCCCGCAAAGAGTGAAGCCGCCTGCCACCTCCCCTCACTCATAGTGATTTATGTTCAATTTGTACAAATGGAGAAAATGAGATTTCAAATTTCAATGCCATTTCTGCAATGAGGTGATTAAAAGAGAGAGAGGTATCGCCTTCCACTGTATAGAATATTGATCCCAGTGCTATTTTCCTTTGCAATAACCATTAGCTCAGTATTATTTGCAAACCTCTAATGTGAACCTGGAGATGTAATTTACATTTGTGCCTCACTTATTTGCTTTAACAAAACAACACAAAAGCTTTGGGTCTTTCAATCTATCCATATTGTCAATAAAATTAGCAGCTTGAAGGGAAAAAATTATATTCAAAACCATAACTTCCCATTAACTACTGCAAGACACGACTCATTGTTGCCAAAGAGAGCGCTTCGTGGTTAAACCCCTTCTTTTCTTTTCCCCCTCTACCACTCCCTCCTCCGTGTGGTTGAGATTCTGTGAGGAAACTTGTGAGCGAGACATCCTCCTTCAGAAGGGTGATTTGTGTGGAGGTGAGGGCTGGCCTTGCAGGCTGAGGTGTGATCCCCAGAAGGATGCCCACCCCCATCCCCGTGCCAAGTGGCAGCAGAAGGTGGCCTCAAGGTTCAGGTAGAGTTGCCAGGACAAACCATACCCAGACACATGCAGGGCCAGGCAGTGACTCTCTAAGATCGTTCCCCAGTGGGAGGGGGGGAGGACCAGGATGGGGGCTGGAGTGGGTGGAAGAAAAGATGTGAAGGAGAAAGAAGAGGAGGAGGAGCAGGAGGAGGAGGAAGAAGAGGAGGAGGAGGAGAGGAGGAGAGGTAATCAAGAAATAAAAGCACAGGGCTGTGCTCCTGCTATTCAAGTGGCAGTTCGTCAGCCTCTGACTTAACAAATAGGCCACGCAGCTCCGCTTTCTCATTTCTTGTCTCTGCAAATCCGTCAGCTGCCTACCACTGACTACCAGACCCTGGAAGATGAGAACAAGAAAAAGGGGGGGGGCAAGCTAATGACCCATAATTGCCATGATAGTGGGAGAGGGGCCAGGCAGCTGTTTTACATTCCTGGTATGTATAGTATGCAAATATCGACAAAGGCTCGACACAGTTTCGCTATTGTGGATCCAGAGGGTAACCAAATTAGCCTTTGGCAGCCATGGTAATTGGGAGGTGCTGTTCCCATTAGGAGTCCTGCAAATTATGAAGAAAAATGGACCGTGGGCTTTGTCACAAATAATAATACCAAGAAGAAAAGAGCAGGCGGCTGTCTTTTCTTTTCTCCCCCTACTACTCCCCACCCTCTGCCTTTATTTTTTTTTTTAATTTCTGCATTGTGTTGTTAATACCTCTCCATTTAGTAATAAGAAAACAGTCTGAAATCTCCCGCTAGACGGTGCACAAACTTGATTACAAGAATGTTCAGTGTGTGTTGGGGGGGGACGACGGACTAGAATATGAACATCAACTTTGCAGGGGGGTCCAGAGAACAGAGCTTGTATTCTGTGGCCCAGCCTAGGTGGGTGGACAGGTAGGAAAGGTACAGCCGGGCTGGGAGCCGCGCTGCAGCCCCAAGCCCTGGGCCAAGGAGAGCAGCTTCAGAATTATACCTGGAGGCCCGTGCTCTTTCCTCTCCTTATTCTACTAATCTCCTGGCCCCAGCTGTACTTCTTCCCCTGCCTCCCTTCTGAAGAGTCTAAAATTCTAGGTGGCTCTCAGCTCTCACCAACTCAGAAGCCTGTTTGAAAATCTCTGCTCATAGTATATGAAGCCTCATCCCCTGTCAGACAGGGGGGAGGACTTTCTCCCTCTGCCTTCCCCGGAAATGGCCTGATTCCGTGTCCTAGGGAATTAGGTGCCTGCTGACCAGATGGGCCACGGGAGTATCAGATGGCGCTAGAAGGAACTCAGTGCTCTGTGCGGAAGGGTGAGCAAAAGCCAGTGGTCGGTCAGGGCCACTTTTACCCCAGGTGAGAGCCACAGCTCTGCCTGGGAACTGTGCTCTCCGAGCTGCTGTATTTACTGCCCACAAGAGGAGCAAAGGACTAGTAGTTTCAAAAGCAGTCTCTCCTTTAGAGCAATCAACTTCCAATTTCTCTTGTTTTATCATCTGTTTGTTCTGTGGGAGGAATATCTTCAACGAAAAAGGCCTCTCTGGAAATCCAATGTCTTTCATTTATGTTCCTCCGGTTACACAGGAGCAGCTCATGCGTTGCCTCACACTTTATTTTTGCTTCACATTCCATAAAAAGGCACAATGTTAAAACATAGGAAGAGAGAGGAAGCTTTTGCTTGGGTAACTGGAAAGATACAGTCATATACACATCTTTAAAACTAGGCAGCATTTCCCACGAGGAACAAAAGAAATGGAATTTTCATAAGGCTTGAAGGGTCCTTGGAGACATAGTTACAAAAGGATCCCACCCATTTTGTCCTCCAAAAGGTAAAGAAAGAACAAATGATTGGTTGCATGCATTTGGAAAATTAATAAAACATTGAGGAACACTGAAAATATTAGGTCATAGCAAGGTCAAATGGAGGGTCAATAAATGAGTAAGAAGAAATGACAAGTAGCTTGCGCAAGGTCACTGTGGATGAGACTGATAGTTGCTCTCAGGATGGGATAAGGAAGAGAGTAGCCATCCGAGGTACGGGCTTCCTTCCCTTTTGTGATTTCCAGGCCGTGTTTCAGTAGAGGGGACCGGCTTGCCCCCATTGCCTGATAGTTTTAAAAGAAGAGTATTCAACCATTAGAGTTAATCCAGGTGTCAGGTTTCTGAAGGGACACTAGGAGGCTGGCATGTGTGGGGAGTGAGGTGGGACAGAGAATAGACTCTTGTTGACAGGGACTTTGTTCTCAAAGAAAACATTTGTTGATGAAATGCCCTTCTGCTGGGTGAGTGGGTCTAGGTCTTTGTTCTAGCTCTGTCCCTGGAGATGACCAAGATCAGCCACATCTAGGTTCTGGTCACCACCCTCTCCACTCTCATTTCTCTCTTGCTTCTTCAGGTGTCCAAACACTGTCTTTCAATGTCTGGAACCTAACATGCTCCCACTCACCCCTTGCTTTCACAAAACTCACTGCCTCTGCCTTCCACAACACTCCCCCCCCCCCCCCCTTCTTTCCCAAAACCCCCCGCCCCTGCCCTCCCCAACCCCCCCCCCCCCCCCCGCATACACATCCAGGTCTCCGCCTAATGCTCCTGCTGTCTCCTCTTAGCAGCCTTCTCTGCTCTCCCAAGTCCAGGGAAGTGTCCCCTTGGTGCTAAGTGCCCAGAAGCAGAACTTCTTACAAACTCCTCTGATTACTTTTCTAAGTTGTGCATACTGTGAGGGCAGGGACCTCCTCTCTAGCTCGCTGTGTGTCTCCGGTAGCTACCACGGTGCCTGATCCATGATAGTTGAGCCACAAGCGCAGGCTCAGCCAATGCCATCTGATTATCTCAATGCTTACTTGTCTAAAGTGTACCTGAACAATGCTTTGGCAGCACTGCTTTTGCATTGGAAAATTTTACTAGCCAGTAAAGTGAGCCTATCAATTCCATAATCATAGCAAATCCCCAACATAACAGTAGAGCAGTGTGCATTTCAAATAAGTACCACAGTCACTGGATGGTGCTTGCTTGTGTTATAGATTTTGTGATGCAATTTTCATTCTGGCTCAGAATGTTCTTTATTTCCTGCTGTACCTAGGGTCTCTCTTTGCTTTTTCTCCTCATGAATGTCATTTGCTTTTATTTTCAAATGTTTCAAAGAATACATCCTTCTGCGTGTGCACTGCAGTTTGCTCTGCACACTTGAGGATCTCAGGCTTTACCCATAACTCAGCACAAGACCACTTCAACTCTTGCAAGAAATTCACAGTTAAACACAGAGGCAAATTCCTTCCACCATAAGCTCTATTCAATTCAAGCTACTGAGTATTTATATCTTAGTATATACATTGTAGAGCCTAAAACCTGCTTGGAAAAATAAAGCTTATAAAATGACATCAATAGCAAAATGAAATGATGGGAAATGGTACTAGAGATTGGAGCATGGTAGAAGAATAGCGTTCCTTGAGCTGAAATAGCCTGCTGTTTAGAAATAGCAAAGGTCTGACCTTGAGGAAATAGAAAGAGACGACTGCAAACAGAGACAAAGGCTGGAGAAGAGGATTTTTAAGTAGAGACGTATTAAAGGGAAAGGAAAGGAACCATATTGGTGATAGCCTTGGACATCAAGCACAGCATTTAGTTAACAATGGACAATTGGGAGGTGACAGGGTAGAACACAGTCACCCAGATGTGTTCTGGGTAAATCGCAGGGGGACACTCATTAATGCCTTTATAGGACTAACCCGATGGATTGTACCTCTTTATAACCACATGATTGCTTAGTTCCCTCCCACATTAACTCTGAGCACATTACATGACCAGCTTTGGCTAATGGAGTTTAAGCAGAAGTACTATGAGCAAAAATATGAGAAGTGCTCATTCATTGGCATTTGTCTTCTCTGGCTGTTTCTTGGGAATCCTTCAGCACTGTGTGAAAAAAGCCCTGGCTTTTGATGATGAGACTCATATATATACAGAGAGAGCGGTCTGCCTGTCTTCACTGACCTACCTGAGGTCTAACTGCTAAGTAAGCCCAGCCAACAGCGAGCGGAGCCGAGAGGCACTGTCCCAGCCAAGTCCAGCCTGCAAGGCTCACCTGCAGAACAATATGCTATTATGCCAGTTTTGTTTTAAGCTTCTAATTTGAGGAACCACCTACAACCTAGTGATAAAGAAGTGCGCCAAGGTCTCCAGGAGAAAAGCCTAGGAGAACTTGAGGGACAGCTAAAGGAATGGGGCTGTCGTTAGGAGAGCCTGTGTCAAGATGTAACAGTAACACAGCAGGGAGAAGGCAGCAACCCAGGCAGATGTAGGAAGGAGAGATGGCCTACTCAGACAGTGAGAAGAGCATTGTGGGTAAGCCCTGGTTGAAGTGGGGGTGAAGGAAGACCAGAGGAATCAGAAGACCAAGCACTCATAGCAGCCACCCTGGAGGTACCACAGAGACACAGAGAAGTTGTTGATGGAGACAGTGACATGGGTAAATTGTCTGTGGCTGCTTCCTACACTCCTAGGTGTATAGAAAGCATTGAGAGTGGGGTGGTATTTTAACTCTACTGGGAAAAGTTTCAGTAATTAAGTTTTCCCCATTCCAGGCAGTTGACTATGATTTAAGGATACATCATTTGCTAGAGAAAAAACTTTGATGACAGGATGTACAAAATCGACAAAAGTTAACTGTCAGACTAGTCATCAGTTCTGTTTTTATTTCCATCTCCTCACCAACATTGAAGTTGATGTTCAATACATACCCAGTTGTCAGAATGTCACAACCATGTGGTGACTATAAGCACGTGTTCTAGAATCAAATATGAACTTAACTACCCACTAGCCCATGATCCTGAGCAGCTCAGCTTCCTCATCTGTAAAATGGAAACAGTAAGACCACCCATCTCATCGGGCAGTTGGGGAGATCAAATAAATCACGCAAAATATTTTGCACAGTGTTTGGTATATCACGAGCTCAGTACTACTATTATTATGTGCGATGCTTATCTAGTCTTCCACAGTTCCTCATTTTCTGAGTAATTGATAAGAATTACCATTTCATGTTTGATTGCCTTCTCTGATATTTAAAATGTATTTGTCAGGAGAGTGGCCTCTTGAACTCAGCACTTAAATCAGGGAGTAAGAGAAGATAGTTCTGTAACTTTCTTATGTGTGGCATTCTGATGAAGCTCTGTATGCACATTCAGCTCTCGCTGATCTTTACTTCTGTCCCATCTGGCTAGCATGTTCTCATTACGATATGATTTAAGAACTGGAAGTTCATTAAAAAGATCATTTCATGACAGAGTGAGATGTGCAACACAGAAATTATTCCATATCTTCTCTAGATCACCCTATTTAGGGCTTTTTTCCAACTGAATCCAGCATAATTTATAAAAGAAAGAAGATTTGCCTTTCAAAAGTCTAGACTAATTCAGCAATTAACACTGCATACCCTTGCTACGCGATGTGTTTGATTCATATTGCTACAAATGCTACTGCTGAAATATTTTCCCTACAACTTTCTCACTTTAAGTGGTATTATCTTGGAAGTCTTTCTTCTAAATTCAATTTTAAGAGAAAATATTCACAAATATTTCTAGTTTCAAATAGTCTTTCTTGACTTTTTGTAAGAATACAATTATCAGGACAAAAGCAGTAAGATCGTTTTATAAAAAAGACCAAAGTTCTGACTCAGAAAGCTTAAAACAACTTTTTTTTTTCAGATAGTTTTTCCCCCCAGTGGAATATAACAAAGCTTTTAGTAATTGTACTAGAATTAACATTTTTTTTTTAAGAGAGAGGCTCAGTCATGGAAATCCTGTGTTCTACAATGTCAAAATTTTTCTGAACTGCATTTTGAATAAAATCACAAAATAATCGTGCCTCCAATCATGCAATTTAAATATGAAAAATATCACCCACTGGAAACACAGGAGATGCACCATTTATATAATTGTTACAAATTTCTGTTGTACAACAAATTCCACAAAATTCCTTTGGACTTACTCAAATACTTCTGGAAGAATCTCTTAAAGCTTTTACAATTTGCACTTGAAAAATAACTGAGTGGAAATACTAGCAGCAGTCATGCGAATGATTTTGTCAAGAATTCCACCACACATCCCGCAACACGGGCATTCAAGAAATGCAAATTAAAACAACATTGAGATGCCATCTCACCCCAGAAAGAATGGCTATCATAAAGAAATCAACTAATAACAAACGCTGCAGGGGCTGTGGGGAATAAAGAACCCTTCTCCACTGCTGGTAGGAATGTAGACCGGTACAACCACTATAGAAAGCAGTACGGAGACTCCTTTAAAAACTAGAATCACAAATCTCACTCACCCCAAATATTCCCCCTCTGGATTTTTTTTCCAAAAGAACCCAAAACATCATGTTTATTGCTGCACAATTTGCCATAGCTAAATCTTGGTAACAGCCCAAATGCTCATCACCTCAGGATTGGAGAAAAAAGATGTGGTATTTTTATACAATGGAGTATTACTCGGCTATTAAAGAAAGATAAACTTGAGGCCTTTATAGGCAAATGGTTGCAATTAAAGGCTATGTTATAAGTGGAATAAATCAGACCTACATGTATTAATATCAGATTTCTCCCTAGTGTAAGAACCTAAAAGAATAAATAAAATCTGAAAGGAACAATAGATGTAGCAAAAAGGAAAGAAACCGAGCATAAGGAATAAACAATGAGAATTAGGGAAAGGAGAAAAATTAGAAAAAAAGGAAGGGAGAAAATCATGCAAGTATATATACAGGATAGCTGAGATGATTGTACTACTAATCTCCATCAGGTTTTTGAAAGTAGCAGTTAATGTTTAAAATTTTTACTTTGATTAACTGTATATGCTAATATCTATAATCTGAGCACCTACATCAAGGACAGCAGTGCGTAATACAAATACCACACTTGAATACCTCTCATCTTGTTCTTTTACATGTGTACCATTTCTAATATCTTATCAATTATTATCGTACTCTCCTTAAAATAAATTTAAAAATAAAAAGTAAAAAAAGGACAAGAAAAAAATTAAGATATTCCAAAAGGAAGATGTAATGTTTATTTGACCACTCTTGCATACTTGTGTCTGGAAAACTGAGCAACAAATTTGACAATCACAATGCATAGTATAACAACCAGTGCTAATTTTCTTCTATTTTTTGCTTTGAAATTCTGTGCCATTTTGCTATATGTTGCTTCGTTTGTCTTTGTTATTTGTTCTTGCTTTTGCTTTTGTTTTTATTCTTTAAAATATACACAGAGTTTCAAAAAGAATTCCACCAAAGCTTAGAACTGAATAATGACATCAGTTGCTTCGTTGGCTAAGATACCGAGTATAAGAGCCATCACATGAAGGGCTGGGAATATAGCTCAGTGGTATATCTGCCTGGCATGTGTGAAGTACTGTGTTTGATTCCCAGTAACTCACTCTCCAAAAAGGAAAAAAAGAGTTATCACAGTAATTCCAATACTCTTACTGACAAATTTTCCAGTGACAGGAAGCTTTTCATATTTTTCATGACTTATGAAGTTTGCTTCAATTCCTAATACAAAACTTTTTAAGCACATAAAACAATTTTCCCATTGCTCCTGCTAGTAAAAAAAGTCCGATACATCTGAAATCAAAATTGAACTGGTATGTCACATAATTTCACCTTTTATTGGAACAAGCTCTACTTAAGAAACAATCTTGTGTTAGAAAATATAAAATTAAAAATCCACCTTACTATTGAAAGCAGAAAATGACAGGAGTAATAGCTAGCTGGTGTCTCTTTGCATGCATACCTTATATAAGGTCAGACACCTCACTGTGACTAATATCTACCTCATTATCCTGTTTGGTCCAGGTATGCATGAGATTATCATGCTCTTATAAAGTGGTCATACTTTTGGCAAAGCCTCATTCAAACACTCTTGTTCATCCTGCTTAATATGTTCATGGAATTCTTATCAGTCGGGATAAAGCTAAGCTCTGCTGTGGTAACGAACTCCGGAGCCGAGTCCTCTGGGAAGTAGCCTCTCGGGTGATGCGCCAGGCTAAGAGGCCTGGAAAAGCACTTCGCTTTTACACTAGTCACTTTCTCTCTCCCGATCTATTGACTAGAACTAACTGTACCTCTAAGACTTGGCTGCAAGGGTATCTCACAAACATAAGGGAGCCCAAGGAGGGCTTGTGAACACCAACTATCTGACACAGAAAAAAATAAATGTATGATAAGTGACTTTGAGCATGCTTCCAAAGCTTTCAAACTATGAGAAAGTGGTTGGTGCCAGTGCCTTCTGAGACACACAGCATCCTCAGCTTTTCATGTCAACCAGTTTTTAATTGTGCACGTGATTACGAAGGGAGCAACTGAGGCCCACTGCTGGTATACCTAACACATGGAATAGATGTGCTTTTCAATGCCTGGTAAGCATGGCATATAAATATGGGTGTTTAGGATAATGACAATAGACGAGGACGGAACTTGTTTGATGCAGCTCAGTGGTTACCAGGCAGAGGCAAAATTGCATTTGGCAGTATCTAGAGATAATTTTGATTGCTACAGCTGGAGGGAGAGAAAGAGGTGATTTGCTACCAACACTGAGAACACAAAAGGCAGGGTTGCTGTTAGATATTTTACAATGCGTAAAACAGATCCCACAACCATGAATTGTCTGACTCAGATTGTTAGAGGCAATGATATTGGAAAAGTTGAGTCCACTAGATGGTCTGGGAAACGGTAAATGCCTGCTGTGCCCACTGAGTGCTTGAGGAAGGTGGTCAGGGGCCAATGCTTGCTTTGGGCTGTGTACTTGGGCTACTTTAGTTCCTTTGGTGATGGCTCCCAAGTCTGTATTGTCTAACTTGAACCCTCTTCACATGCCATCTGTCCAACTTTCTATTGGCTGGGCTTATCTGGGTGTCTGTCCATTGTTTATATGAAGGCTGCTCACAATGCAGTTAATGCCATCTTCTGCTTCTTGACACCAGCAGTCTCTTCCCCTCCTCAGGTGCCACTGACCTTTCCATCCGGTCACCCAAGGCAGAAACCCTGATTCACTCTCTGCTCTCCCTGTCCTCCCACTCCTCCATGCCACTCAGTTCTGGAGATCTGGGTTCCATCAAGACTCTGGAATCTGATATCTCTTTCATCTTGATCTTCCTTTGGAGGAGTACACTTACTGTAATCCCCACTGAATGACTAGAATGTGTTTACTGTTATTCATTCCCTCTCCACCCTGGTCCAGCATTTGTTTATATTGCCACTGGGAATCAGAACAGGTGATCTGCAACCAGGTATACTGAAATTTGGAACCCAGGGCTTCTTCTATAACATATGGGATGTGCCTTAGCCTCTCTAAACAACAAAAGTGAAAGGAGTTAAGTCTCTTCCTTATGAACTGGTTGGGAGGAGTAAATGATACTATAGAGAGAGATTTCCCAGTTCAACTCCTGGTATATACAAGAATACATGTGTCTATTATTTGTCCTTGTTACTTTACCACTTTTAAAGTCACCCTTCTCATTAAATTACTTCAGTGTGCGAGAATTAAGCTTTCACTGCTCATTGCTGTAGCCCTTCCATAATCTTTCTTTCTTTCTTTTTTTTTGGCGGAACCAGGGATTGAACTCAGACCCTTAGGCTTGCCAGGGAAGCACTTATTCCACTGAGCCGTCTCCCCAGCCCCCCTTCCATAATCTTTCTTGGGACAAGTTTTGTGAGATTGTCATATTTATTTGATCATCAACCATGCCTATACCATATCTCACCATAGCCAATGTCACTTGACTGTGTAGTAAGTGCTTCATTAATGTACATTAAACCAGTGCATAAGACAAATGAAATTATTATATATAGACATAATAATATAAATATACTGAAGTCTAACCAATCTTGCTTCTCTCAAAAAAAAACCAGATCCCTTCTCCTCTGCCCTATTCTACCTTTCAGGCTTTCTTGACTCCCAATTGTTTGGCTGCTGTTTTGCTATTCCTAATAGACTGTACTTCCCTCTCTTGACAGGATCCTGTCTCTCTGGGTCTCCTTTATCAGTGCTGCCCTTACCCCAATACACAAACATCTATGTAGACAGATTCATGCACATCAGTTGAAATGACAGATTTTTCTCATTATTATTTTTTTCCAGAAATTTCCATGGCTACATGCCCAACCAATTACTCCACTTGCACATCCAGCCTGCTAAGTTTTATTAACATAATATACCAAAGGAAAGCATCATGTCACAGAAAAAAACCCAAAACAGCATTTGTGCTCCTAAGATGACTACAGAAAAGCAAACATTTATAAATCAAAGGAGTGAGAAGCACTAGACTTAGTAAAGGTTGGACTGGCTTGGAAATGAGTGGACCCCTACTCCAGGATCAGCCATTAAATTGGGATGGGGCTGGCTCAGTGAGCCTGGGGCAAACAGACCCACAGGGGCTGCAGCCATGACCACATGACACACGGGCCCTGACCCCTTGGGATCAAACTAAGCCTTCTTCCTAATGTCCTTGGTTCCACCCAGGGAACTTCCTCACTACTGAGAAGACAATGGACTCAGAAGCCACAGTTCCCTGGGTATTTGGCACCCTGTGGCCAGCAGAGTTTTCTGATCTGAGTTGATCACCTCCCACATCATGTGACACTCAGTCCCCTCACCTCAGAGCTGCTGAAAGGAAGGAGAAAAACCCAAATTCACTAAAGTTATACCAAGCACACCCTGGCCTGAAGGGCCCACATTGCTTCTGAGATTAACTTGCTTCCCACCCAGAATTTCTTATTTCTTTTCACCCCGGACTCTTCTGCTCCTAGAAACCTTCAGACTTGCTGCCATGCCCTGGGTCTTCATGTCTTCCTCCCAGGCCTCCCTTAAGGCCTCTTTAAGCTGGCAGCCGAAGAGACACTTCCCGGTAGGTGCAGTTGGCACGCCTGCAAGTGTACTTAAACTTTGTGTCTGATCAAGTTATGTGCATTGGATCTGAAACCAGTCAGTCAATTCGTTCAGGTCCCTAAGTGGCGATTTGTGGTAATGTCTACATCAATATGAACAGAGCAGTTTGCTAGATGGTTTCCGTAAAGCAAATGGCTACAGGAAAGAGGGGCAGCCTCCAGCATTCTCTCTGCTAATGAAGATATGCCTGAAAAAGAAAAGAAAGAGAATGGAACCCAAAATGGGCATCTGCATGAGCTTGAATACTCAGGCAGGCCTTGTTTTCCGAGAGAAATCAATTTGTTTCTGGCTCCTACCCCTCATTTTGGCAGCGCCAAATGATTGTGTGATGCTTACACACAATCATTAGTCTCATAAGCTATTGTGCATCTATTAAACTCCCAAAATCAGACCAAATTTCTTTGACGAGGGAATGTGGGGTGTGGGACACAAGGTCTACTTGGAAATTTGCCAGAATGACTGAAACCAGAAAAAAATGATACAATGGGGTGTCATCGAGTGCTACTTCTCACCATTTCTTTTTTGTATAAATAGCTTTCACCCATGCCCAGGCAAAGAAGGAAACAGCCAGTCTACCAGGGAATTTACTTAGTGTGTGTCTGCATATTGGCTATATCTCTTTACTACTGCAGAGTACATTGTTTCTAATAATTGTGATGGATTGATACTTACGACGGGCTGGCAGAATTCCTTTAGCATGTTAAAATATTACCTTTTATTCCTTGGTCTAATGCATAACCTGATGTTTCAGTCAGATTTCAAATGTAATAGAGAAACCTGAGAAGCAAATATCCCAGAAGAAAAAGGGCTCTGTACTCGAGGTGGATTGCCTCCTAAAGATCTGCCCTCTGCTAGCCATGTGAACCACTTAGCAGGCTTCTTCTTTAGCTCTGGGATGGTTAAGGCTTTTAGAAGCTAGATGCAAAGGGAAGAAACTGGTGCCTATAAAATACACCCAAATTCCATCTGAGGGAAATGCTTTAGCTAAAATGGAATGGCTGAAATCCACCTTGCTCTGATCTGCTAAGCTAGCCAGGAAATCACAGAATTCCTGGCTCAAACCTAAAACAATTTCCTTGGGTCTCACTTCTATCTTCAACTGCCTGTTGGAAATGTGGACCTTGAAAGTGGCAGGTTATCCCTACAATGGAAGCTCCATATTCCCTAAGATCCCTCTGGAAATTTTGTCCCTGAAAAGATAGTAAGCATCAGAGGCTTGATACAATCACCCATACCCAGAAGCCTTTCTGGGGACCCAGGTAAAAGGTACACCGGATATGGGAAAGGCAGGCTGAACATCTTCACAGCCAAGTGGCTAAATGCAGACCACACACCTGATTCCGTCCCCTTGTCAGGGCGCATCTCTGAAATAAGCAGCTTTACACTGCAGGTCGCATGAATTTTTATTTCATTTTGTTTTCTATCATTTTAATTTCCATTCTTGCCTATTGTTGGTTACATCACTTTTCATCGCAGCTGTGCTGCAGAAATGTAGAGCGCGATTTATGGAACCTTAACATAAATATGATGCTAGACAGAAGAGAACGACATATTAGTTTAGAATTTGCAGACTCTCCCACATGGAGCGCACACCGCTGATTTATGAAACCGAGAAGCCTGTAAATCCTAAAGTAAGGCACTGCATCCATAAACTCCCAAAGCCCTGGAAACAGAGCCCCTCAGCGTAGCCTCCTCTGGAGCCCCCAGGCCCTGAAAACAAAGACAAGCTAACTGCAGATTCTTTCACTTCTCTTAGAAACACATCTTTAAAAATGAGCTCCCCTCCAAAGCAGGGAGGATTTCTTTTCCTCAGTGCAGGAAGGATAGGGAAGAGGAGCAGCTGGTCATTGGCCTCTTTGCCCCCATATCCCACCTTGCCCCTCCTCTGTTCTGCTCCCTCTTCCAGGGGTCAGGGGTGGCTGCCCTTGCAAATGACATTCCCAAGAGCTGGCTAGTCACAGGACCCACACGTGGGACTGGAGAATGTGGGGCATGGGAAGGAGCCTGAAGACTGGGAGTGGGGAGAATCCAGGTGGCTCTGCCCACCCTTGTCCCATTCTCTGCTTGGGTAGCTCCACAGGAGCTGCGCCATAATTCCAGTTTCTGGCAGCAGTCCTCTGGTGACTCTTGCTCCCACCAGGTGCCCACATTTTCTGGTCTTGGTCCACAACTTCTTCCTGTATCCTCCAGGCTGTAGTGGTACTGGCTTCTGGGTCACCTCTAGGGTTCTTCCAGTACCTTTGAAACTATGCCCCACATTAACAGGCTCTTTTCCTGGACAGGAGTTGACAAATTCAAGAGGGAATCCTTAAAGCCATCCCATCTTTTCTGACTGAGCTGGCCAGCATGTGGACTGGAATCTAGATACTAATCCTCTTCCAGCTTTCCTCAGTCCTCCACCACTCAGACATCAACTGACAACATTGCTGTAACCAGACTTTTTACACAATACCCTTATATTCTCTTCCCCTGGGGAAAGAAATTTTCACTTGTAGATCTCAAGCAAAGCTGCTGGAAATGCTGTGGGAATCCTGGCAATAGCTCCAGAAGGACAAAGGACAAAGGTTGTAGCACCCCGAAGGATACGGCTAGAGAAAGGCAGAGACAGTTGATGTGCTGGAGAAAGGGAGAAAGATTACAGAATTGTAAAATGATGCCTTATAAAATGATGGCTCCTTTAGAAAGCAACAAATGGAATGGATCCAGAGGTGAAATTGCTTATCCTAATTTAAGTTCAAAGTTTCAGTCTAATGACTCTTCACATTCCAAACCAGCCAGCCTGGTATGTTACAAATAATTTGACATCTTGGTTGTGTAGGTTTTTGTATCCATCTCTATGCACATTATAAATGCCTGTATGGTTACACGCTTGTTTTATACTAAAAATACTATCGCTTACACTTTTTGGCATGCTGTATAAATATTGAGTTGTGATATTCTCCATTCTGTATGCTGTGTCCTAAATGTTTGTATCAAAAGCATAACATATAGAGATTACTCTAGAAGCATGCACCAAAGTTTTGAAGACCATTAGTAAAAGATAGACAAAATGTGAAGAAAAATTGTCTTCCTGTGCATAGGGGTTGGGGCAGTGGTGGCCTTTGGAATGGAGACACTGACTGGGAACTATGAAGGAGCCTTCTGGGGTGCTGAATGGGTTAGACATCTGGATGTGCTTCTAGTTACATGGGTAGGTATAAATGTTTTTATATGTAAAAATCTACTTGTAAGCTTTACATTCCATACCTGTGCTCTTTACTGTTTGCATAAGTCCATCTAAAAAGTAAAAAGAATCAGTTCCTAAAAGACCTGAAATGTTGACCCCTAAAGATTTCAAGAAGGGCTTCTATGGACGATGTTGGTTGTGGCATCTTTTAAAAGTATAAAAATTTTCTTAAAATTTGGCAGCAGAAGCAGTAGGGGTGGACACATATGTTCACTCCGATAGTAATTGCTTGGCTAGCAGAGGGCCAAGTACAGCAGACTGTGTCTCTCAGTTCTCAAGTGACAACACCTATGCTGCAGGTATTGATGAGGATGGATCTCAAGCAGCCATGGAGACTGTAAGGAAGGTCCTCCTTGCATGAAGATCACTAAGGAGGATGACTGAGAGCAGCAATTCCTGGGGTAGAGGTGAAGGAAACAGGATCAGGTAGAGCAAGAAATAGAGCTGTGATGCAGATTAAACCACGGCCTCATTTGATAGGGTTCTCTAGAACTGGACTTGAGGCTCTCTGTGGGGTATGGCTTTAACCCAGGACAACTAAATCAATGATCCCATTGAGAGCTGTCAGTTTCCAGTATTTCCAATAGATGGAGGAATGAAGGTTTCCATTCTGATATAAGGGATAAAGCTATCTGGATAGTGCTGGAAATTTCCACTATAGGGTAGAGGAAAGAAATAAGAAGCAAGACCCATGCTCACCCCTACCTATATTCTATCTTTCTATTTGTGTGAGCCCTGAGTTTATGAGTTGGGATTGGAGTTATAAGCAACACTACAGGACGAGTTTATTGAAATGAGTACCTTATTTGGCATCCCAGGCAGCAAGCCTGCAAATACTGTCTAGGTAAAGAGAATCTGATGGCCTGAGGGAGAAAGAGAGGTATCTTCCCGGTCCCTCATGCCCCTCATGCCCATGACCTCCTCAGTTGGGGCACAGCCAAGAAAGATAACTGGAGCTGCAGGTTCACCCACCCAAGGGACATTCCCTTAAGTGCTGCCATGCCAGAGAGAGAGGCATCTTTGTGCAGGTTGTAAATGAGCCTGCATGAGGAGGCAGGAGTTCATTAGTGCATTTGGGGTTGGGAAGTTGGTGACAAGCTGCCACTTTGCATTTGGCGGTTCCCTTTCTGAACAGGTGGCAACTGACTGACAGGCATTCTCTGAAGTGCAGGAGGACATCTGTGTTTTTCACACTGTGGAAGATTGGATCTTTCCAACCACACATTTGGGAGAACAGCTGAGCTGCCTTTAAGTTCCTCCTGTTATGGTACAAATAGCACCTCACGCACAAAACGAGGGAAAGTGGCCTAGCTTTAGGAGAGCCAACTAGAGCAAATTTGCAAAAACTCACATGGGAACTTTATGAATGGAAACTGCACATGTTATTAGAGCTTTCCGCATTAAAAGAAGAAAACATATGAACAGGAAAAAGTGCCCAACTGTCACAAGCATATACACTGAGTCAAATAGGCAAAGCATTCTTGTACCTTAAACATACACATGGGCATGCAATCTGAGTCCTTGGAAGAGAGAATTTTCAGTATGAAAGAAAAGAAAAATCACCAAAAACTGAAAACAACTGGATCAAAAGAAAAGCTGACCTCGCAGTCAGAGAAAAAAAATCACTTCATATAGGAGCTTCCTAATTCTAGATCAGTATGGCCAGTTCCCTCCCTCTTCCCTCTCTGAAATGTGTTGCGAGCGCTAATGATTTATGGGTTACCGTCAATAATGAAAGCCATGGCTGGATTGAAACTGACAATCAGATTGGGCATCTAAATTACACAGGAATATGAGTCTCTTTCGAAGGATCCATTACACTACAAGAATCCCGCCAAAGACCTGATGACATTTATCGAGAATACCTCAGAGCAGGACTCAAACTGTGAACCAAATGGAAAATGTCTCAAAGAGCTCTCAAAATTAATTAGAAAAATTAGAAGAACCTTGAAAGGAAAGCTGTTGGGTAGAAAAGAGAGACACTTGGAGGGCCAGCCTGTTCCCTGTGTCTGAAAGCCATGGCTGGAAGGAGCCATGCCTGGCATCTGAGAGGGCCAGGGAGTGGAGCCACTGATACTCTGGAAGGGACCCTGCAGCAGAGGAGTGGAGGTGGGTGCTGCTCCATAGGCTTTAAAAGCAAAAGGAGAGAGAACCATTTGTTTACTTTATCACCATCCCCCCCCCCCACACACACAGTGGGTTATCTCTTCTTTCTGTTTCTTAGTGGTTGAAGTCACAGCTTCAAAAATCACTGTTTGAGCAAAACAGGGATCAAGAAACCTGTCCATATTGAATATAAATGGGAACTTCTAAAAGGCTATTAAGGAAAGCAGGCTGGCCCTGTACACTGTCTTTCGTTGGTTTTCTTTGATAAAGTCTGTGTCCTGTGCCAACAAGGCATACCAGGCAGCATGCAGTCAGGAACCCTGAAACACTGAATGATTGAAGTGTTGGCTAGGAAACCTGAAGAGCAACTGTGACTGTTGCTTATACTTCTGTTGCACCTCACGGCTGCAGTAACTGACCAGAGGGTCCGAGAAGGGCTCCTTCGGTAATATGGGGCTGGAATACGAGGCAGTGGCCATGAAGTGGCCTGGCCCAAGATGCTGTCCTATACCTTGTGGTGGCTGATCATTCAGATGGTTGTTCCCAGGGTATGTGGATGCCAGTTCTGTAAAGGGGCTCCAGCCCTGAGGAACCACACAGAAAGAAGGCTGAGCTAGGAAGCTGTGAGAGAGAAATCACACAGTGCTGCAGCCAAGGGTCCATGGCAGAGGAGGAGAGGACAGAGATGGCCCGTGGGCAAAGAAGTAGCAATGGGAGCAGAGGAGATCAGTCTGCATTTTGGAAACTTGGTAGACTTGCAAGAGTGAGGCAAGTCTCATGACATGGATACCTCTGTGTCACACAGCTCAGAGGCCAAAGGAGAGAGAAGACAGCCTGTCTCCCATGAGATGAAGACAGGCTGCTAACCCAGAGAGCACCTGCGTATCACCGAATGACGCCCCAGTTCTTTCAGATGCCCAGCTGTGTGCTTGGGAATCTTCTCATGTCCTCATTTCCCTGGGTATTGTTAAAGCAGACTCCATTCACTGATCCTCTTGGCTCCTTGAAATCCTCAAACACCTTCCTGATGTACTAACATCCTAGTTCTAACCACCATAGCAAGTCCCACCCATGATGTGCTCACTGGTATACCATACCCTGTGGCCTTGTGATGTGGTACTCAAGCCCTCTGGCTTGTGGTCATGCAGAATGGCTGGTCCCTTTCTGGGTTTCTCAAAGGATGCTCTGGTCAGAACTAGAGGATACATCTCTAAAATGGGATTCAGCATACAGGGCTCAGAGGCCTGTGGTCAGGGGACAATCACAACCTCATCTGTGGCCATGGTGATGAGCTAGAGTTTATACAGTCATACTTGGCACTTTGTGTATGTCACATTCTGGGGTCTGCATGCCATGCTCACTCAGGTAAATAGCATTCAGAACCTGGGGTGGATTGGCAGGTACCTTTGTCTGAGGATGTCTGCAGTCTTGGACACACTGACAACTATGGGCTTATTTCTGCTCTAAGTTGTAACTGTTCATGCATACACACAGCCTGCCCTATGTATTTCTCACGGTTTAACAGGAGACCCATCTGCAAAGCCAGCGGAATGCACAGATCAGCTCTTGGTGGTGGTGACTTCTCAGGGGCACCCGCTGCCTGAGACTGACAGCCATGTACCCTCATCCTCAGGTCCCTAACCTGGCTCCCACAAGTTTTGATTACTAATGTGGCAGTTATAGACCATTCTATGATTTCACTGGATACACCACTTCCTGGTTAGGGGAATGGGAAAAAAGTAACAAGGAATTGCCGGAATTGCCCTGAAAGAGCAAAGATGCTGAATACACAAAATTCAGCGCCAAAGAAAGATGGAGGATGCTTCCTTCATTTTGGAAAAATGTAATAAACTAAATTGGACTAATTTTCTATTAAAGCCAATGGATGCACAATGGGCATGTTCTTACAAGGTTTTTGACAGCTTTCTTCAAAAGTAAAATAAGAGATCTCAAAGGGAAAGACTGGAGTTTACACTTTTTTGAGGAAGAAATAAAGGTGTGGCTGTTCATTAACTCATTTAAAAGAAAATTCTCTTTAACTCCCTGGAAACTGTTTACTATTTTAAAGTATAAATAGGAGGTATAATAGGAAAATGTGCTCATTATTTGAATCAATGACAGGTTAATGAGAAACCAGTGAATAAATAAACAGAAATGGAAAATTTGCTCGTTTTCTTCTACCCATATTTCAACCACATTTCTCTTTTTCCCCCTTCCCTCTTCCAAATATTCCTCTCACTCTCATCTCAGCTTTGGGGAGAAAGCCTTATTTTAATCCCAATGTTTTCTCTTAATAGCTGTAGAATAAGCCATGGCAGGCTGATGAGGCAGAGCAGGAAAAGAAACAAGTGAACTCAAATAGAAGAATTCACATCAGCTTTCCTGAACGCGGGAAAAACAAAAAAATATCAACGCAAACCTCAACCCCCCGATTCTTCTCCGAATTGCTTTTCTTTTGATTTACTCCTGCATCATATTCTAGTTATGCTTCAAAAACAGTCTGTCCGCTTCCCTAGAACCAACCAAAAGCTGAGTGTGTGCAAAACATGGTAGCTTTTTTTTTTTTTTTAAAGAAGATAATTATCAAAGAGAAGGAGGAGAAAGGAAAGAAGGAAAATAAAGAGATATGCACAAGGGAACTGGGCCAAATGAAGACAAAGCAATGCACTTAACCCACCTGGAGAGCAAATCGGACCAGCAAGGCGCTCTTAGCCAATCGCCTGGGTCTGCGGCGGGGAGGAGAGACGGCATGGGTTCATTTGGCCGAGGAGTGTGTTTCATAAACCTTACGGTGCAGCTATGAAAGCTATCAGGATCTTCCCACGTTTCCTGTCATTCCGTGGAGATTGGCTGCTGGAGTGTTGGGTGGGGGTAGCGGTGGGGAGTGGAGATGGAGGGGGAAGAGGACGGTTGGGTGGCTGGAGGGGGGACAGGCTCGGGTGGGAAGCGGAATCACACAGGAATTTATTTTAAGTGCATATACAAAATGAAACGAGGAATAAAACCCAGTGTATTTCTTTTGGGTCATGTGAGGGAGCCACTGGCAAAGATAATATATGAAGGGAAAGAGAGAGGGAGAGAGGAAAAAAATAGAGAGGGAGAATGTGAGAGACAAACGGGGAGGAGGGGGCAAAAGGCTTTCTATTATTCGAAATACCGGTGTACCATACTGAGGCAGCTGGAAGATTAAATTAAGTATTATATCTGCTGACCCTATTGCCATGGTTACCGGACAGCGGAAAATATTAATCAACCCAAGCCTTTTCAGATGAATGTCTTGAAGAAACACAATAAATATAAATATATATGTATATTCTCCCTGCTCTGCTGTCTAAATGCAGAATGACAGCAGTGTACCACCTGATAGGGGAGATAAACACATGAAAAACACATCTGGCTTCTCGGAGGCAGCTGACATCACCCGCTGGCGGAGGCCGGGAGCCCGGATGGAGCTGACCATTGCGCTTGCTCGCTCTCTCTCTCTCTCTCTCTCTCTCTCTCTCTCTCTCTGTCTCTCTGTCTCTGTCTCTCTCTCTCTCTCTCTGTCTCTCTCTGTCTCTCTCTGTCTCTGTCTCTCTCTGTCTCTGTCTCTCTCTCTGTCTCTGTCTCTCTCTCTGCCTCTGTCTCTCTCTCTGTCTCTATCTCTCTCACTGGCTTCTCCTTGCCCTGTTCAGCAGTGAACTACCCTGTTTGGCTTGATTGCAAAGCCAAGGGGTGATCTGTCTCCTTATTCCGAGGAAAGCTGTCCACTAACTACTCTGCCAGTCACCCATGTGCAAGGACTGAACCCGTCGGTGCTGAAATGAAAATGCAGACCCATTATCTGGAGCCCTGTGGGTCAGGAGGAGGACAAAGCGACTCCAGTCTGTTTTGCTGTGAGTTTCAGTGACCAACACTTAACTACTCCTTGGCTTGCACCAGGACTTCTGTGCTGGCTCTCAGCCTGGTCATCTCAGAATCCCAGATTTTTGCCTCTCACTTTAGTCCCAGCAGCACACACTGGGAGACTCTTCTGCCTTTCTTGAGGTAGACTGTCACTGTTCCCTGTCAGTATTATGGGAAATTTGAGGAACTGTACAGCAGAAACCAGGAGCAGGGTGGCATTCACACAGGTGCATGCATTGGAGTAGACCTTTCCTGGTCGGTGCACAAGGGGCAGTACTCTGCCTCTAGAATGATACTCTCTTAACATTCCATACTTTGAGTTGCTACTTTGTGCAAGGTGCCCCCCTGAATAGTGTGGGGGGAAATTAAGGGCACAGACTCAGGTGTTCCCATGGTAGCAGGCATGGAGTTGGGAAGGTTTGAAGTTCATCTAATCCAAATGCCGCCATTTTGCATAGTAAAATGATAGACTCAGAACATCGAGACTCGGAAGATTTGCTTTTAGCTTATAGCTCTTTCCTTGTAGACTTACAGGGTCTCCCCAGGCCTGGGCCTGGCCTGATCTGATAGGCCAAGAGTTTTAATAGCAAGTTTCTATATCTTTTTATGATCTTCTACTGTTCCCCAAACTCCCACAGTGCTGAGTGGCTTAGATCTGGTACTTTGAGATTCCTAAGAAATTGAATAATTAAGCTTGTCTCCATTTTCTCCACCTCACCTCTCTCTACCTCCTAACTCTGTCTTCCCCTAAATAAAGAGCATATTGTGGGAAAAACAGTCTTGGTGTCACATTTCTTTTCCCAGTTGAATACTCGCATTCTTAGGTTAGCACAGAGTCCCAAGAAAATGCACAGTAGTATGGTCTGCAATGAGAATGTCCATGCCTCTTAGCCACAATGATCTTTGGCTGTGAGACCAAAGTGGGTCTCCATGGCAGGTCAGGCTCAGACACTCCCTTGCCAAGAGCCACAGGGGTTCAGATGGCTTTTCTCTTAGTTAAGCCTTCTCGGCATGTAGCCCTGACCGAGACCAATCAGCCTTCTCCTTCTGCTTAGGTGCAATTTTACACAGTAGGTGACATTAACTCGGTATCTAAGTCCCCATGTGCAGCCACAGCAACCACAGGGTCTCCACAGATGACAGGAGACAGCAGGTTGTATGATCCTGTAAATTATTTCCCCATAGTAACAGCGAGATTACACACTTTAATATGCATACGGCCGGAGAGAGCCCTCTTCCTAGCTGAACCAAGGCGATAATGTGTATTTTGTGTCTAGAAATCCATTCTAAACTGTGCAGCGTGTAATAGACAGCATTACCTCAAGGGCTCCAGCATGACCCTTCTCCTCTGGCTCCTTCCACAGACTTGCAAGTAGAGTGCTGTTTCCTTTCAAGAATCCCCCTTTGTCTCTAGGTTCTCCAGTTTTATACTGACACTCCTGGGATGTGTTCAACGCCTATTCCACTTTTAGCAAGTCTTTTTGTCCTGTCCGCCTATAGCTTTTTCTCCTCATTGGATGCCCACAATCTCATTCGGGTGTGTGTGTGTTTTGTTTTGGGAACAGAGGAATGAAACTGAATCAGGAAAGAGGGAGGGGGTGTTCAATAGTAAAACAAGGTAATGTGGACTGGAGTGTCTCTAGAAGAAATTGTGGGATTGTGTTTACTGAGCTTATGAGCCAGATTTCTTTCAGTTCAAAACAAAACAACTCTCATCCCATAGTGAGTTATGGAAGAACTGCTTAAACAAAATCATCTGTCTGCACTCCAGCATATACACAGACAGGGTATTGGATTCTATCTTGGAATTCCTGAAATTCAGCTTTGTCACTTTTCACTTGTATAATTGTAGAGAAATGGGTAACCTTTCTGATAGGCAGTCAACCTATCAATAAAATGAGATAATTCTAATGAGCTTACAAACTTTTGTAAGATTGAATTTGACTAGTATCTGAACATAATAGATGTTCAATGAATGTTTGGCCCGAGGTGATAGGCAAGGATAATATAGTCCTTTGGAAAATACTTACGGTTGATTATTTTATATTGATCTAAAGTGACTTCTCTCAAATGTTCATTGATCCTATTATCAAAACAAACCCATGACAATCCACCCAGCACCCTTGCAGCAACTAAACAAGAATCACAAACAGGGTGTTCTGTCTTTTGTATGTAGGATTATTTTTGCAAGACCTCAGCTTCCTTTCTGAAAGCAGTCAGGTGGACCACATGGGAATAGGAAGGTTCAAGTATAACCATTGTGCTTTGGAAGATATGTCTGGTTTTTATGTACGAAAAGTTAGGTTTGGTATGAGGCCACTTTCTATTTTACTTTTTCTTTCTTTTTCTCTCTCTTTTTTTTCTTTGTTTCTTTCTTTCCTTCTTTCTTTCTTCTCAGAAAAGAAGAAAAAGAAAGTGGAAACAGGCTCTGGGGAAAATGATCTGCTTCCATTGCCATGGGGTCTCTCCTGCAGGTGAAGGGGCATTAGGCTCCTGACACAGACGCACAGCTCCTTGGGACTGTCATTACACACATGTGCATTAGGCAGAGCAGAGCATGAAAACAAAGCTTTCATTTTATCACATGGAACAAGTTAAGGGAAACAGTGCAAGCTGAACTTTGGACAACCCTGAATCATACTCAATTTATTCTCCATCATCTAACAAGTCATCATCAAAAACAGGCAAACACCCTCTGAAGGGAATAGTACACATTGCAAGTATACTCATATACTGGGGTATATTATTGTCCAGATGGGAATGGCATTCATGGCTTAGTGAGATTCAGGCCTTAAATGGTAAAAATAGAAGCACACTACTTCTCCTCCTTTGTCAAAGAAGGATGTGTCTTTGACAATTTCAGCCAAATTAGAACTGTGCTAAGGGTCTGTGACGTCATTTGAATGGATCTTGTGAGGAAGATATCCCTGTACCAAACCTACAAGGGCTCAAATATTAACAAAGAATACTTTGTATTTTTGGTGGACAGATATCCAGTGGCAGTGGATGAAATCCATCCCAGATGTGGCTTCGTGGAGAAACATGAATGCACAAAGCTGATAATAACAAAATACACGTTCCAAACCTTTCCTCCTTGGGTACGGCCCATTTTCACTCTGGCCTTGCTCCTCATGGGAACAAATTGGGTGCAATAATGGTTACCAGAAAAGAATATTTTCCTATCAGGGCTTTATTGGTTTTGTATCTTCCCCATCTTTTAAAATTTTTATTTATTTATTTATTTTTAATGTATCTGATTGTTACGAGGTCTCACTATGCAGCTCGGACTCATGGTGATCCTCCTGCTTTCAGCCTGCCCAGTGCTGGGATTACAGGCATGTGCCACCATGCCCAGACTCTGGTTGGCTCAGCCCACCCTGGGGGCTGGGGCTGGCATGGCATGTGGTGCCAGGAATAGAACCCAGGTCCCTGCACTTGCCTAAGCAGTTGCTTTAGTACACTGAGCTATCTTTTCAGCCCCTCTTCCCCATCTGAAGAACTTCTACATACCCAGTGAAAACCAGAGCCCCTGGGCTTTGGAAATGGTACAACCACACCACAATCCTTTCTGTAATTTTTTTCTCCCTCAGCCCCTTCCACATCACTACCACAGGCAGAACTAACCCATCTGCCTGTACCTGCAGTGTGGGGACTCTGATAATCTCATAGTGCTCTACTGGAGAACTTTGCACAAGCTGCCTCCTCTGCCTGCAGTCTGTTTCCTAGGAGCTTGGCCTGGTTGCTTCCCCTTCTCATTCCCACTTCCTGGTGTATCAGCTTAGCTTAGTTTTTCTCATACCGCCTAGCACTCTGTCACGGTTTGTGTTTCTTCAGTCCTTCCTCCCCCTAGAGTGTAGGATGCACGGTAGTGCAGACCTCCTGTCTCTTACACCATTGCATCTCCGGCACCTAGACGCTAAGTGCTCAATACATTTGTGCTAAATGAATGCTCTAGCCGGGGTTCATTGCTTGCTCTTCATTCTCCCTTCCCATGTCCTGATGTGCAGGTCGTGCACTAGAGAACCCCAAAGGACTGGTCTGCATCTTGGTGAAGTGAACAGCGGTTCATGAAGTCGAGCAGTATCCAGGCTAAACAGCCATCAATGGTGATGATTCAGAGTTCTTTACCAGGGAGAGAAATTAGGAAGACTTCATCCTTTCCTTCACCTCTATTATGGAGTTGGATGGATTTTATTAACTATTGCTCTGTGAACTTGCCCTGGCCAATTTCTCTACCAATGTATGCCCTAAAGCTTACAAAAGCCTTTATAGTAGATCTCAGTGGGATCTGTGTAGGGCAACTCATATGCACCCCTTCACTGCCTCTCTACTGCTTCTTCCAAACATGAGTGAGACAGGCAGTTCTGCTCAGGTGCAACCAGAATGTGCTTTATAGCCTTGGGGTGTACATCTATCCTCTGGCTGTGGGCTTTGATGATAGCAAGTGAAGTGCCTAGAGGAATATAGCCAACCTTCAGGAGCAGTACCTAGAAATTGGACATCTGGCTTCTGCCTTCTCTAACCCAAGTAAGCAGTCCTGAGACCAAGGCTAGAACCTTCAACCAGGAAGAAACACCAATGGGTATAGCAGTGGATGACCCCAAAAGCTCCAGTCTTCAGTATTGACTCCCCATCCATCCATGGCTCCTCCCCAAAGTCCCCTCCCTCCTACCCTGAGACACTTCCCAAATAACCCCTCTGCTCGTTTTTGTAGAGGAAGCCTGGCCAAGGAAGTTGGTAACAGGCAAGGCAATAGCACTGACATATGAGTACCATAGTTACTAAAATCCTCATATGTGGGAGACAGATAGCATGTAAGCTAAAGCGATGCATGAAATTTGCCTGGCCTTGAGAAAAGGTAATGGATATTATGGAGTTCATTCATTATAATATTATGGAGTTGGGTGGATTTTGTGAACTGTTTTTGGAAACCTTCCAAGACTGATACTCAGGTTAGATAACTATCAATACAAGGCAGCCTGGAAACCAGGGACTCTCAACGACGGCACTAGAGGAGACCTTGCATTCTAACACAGCAGAGAAACTGAGAGTCTGGTCCCTGGAGTAATTCAGAGGGCAGAAGACTAAATGCACAAGCTTATCAGAGCTCTTATGCCCAAGTTAGGAATCTGAAAGAAAAAGAACAGGAGCTTGAAAGCTATAATGCAGTAGTTGGGTAGACAGTCCTAAGAATCTTAAATGTTTGTATTTCCCCAATTACCTAGAGCTGACGGAAGCATATGTAAGCCCTTTGTTGGAAGAGAGTAGCTTCCCCTCTCCTGGCCTCCCTGGAAAGCACCTTACCTCAGCAGGTTCCCATTCTGATCTTCGGTTTACTCCCTCAACCCTTTTGCTCCCATTGCCTGATAACAGGGTTAATGCTCAGGGGACCCAAGTGGAGAAATAATATGTCTTCTCCAGGATGTCATAGTATATGAGCAGAAAGAACTGCAGGAATTGGCAGGTTGGTAGCGGAACGTGGACCTTCCACAAGAATGGATCTAGACCTCTAAAAGGTGCCGAAACAGGACTGATAGAGAAGAGGACAGATAAGTTGTGGAATGAATGGAGTAAGAAGAGTCTTCTATGACTCAGTGCTCAAGATTTGGCATGGACCCCTGAGGCTGGTCGTAGAGTTTGTCAGTACTTCCAAGAAGCCTGGGCATCATGATAGCCACAGGGCAGAGAAGTAAAGCTGCTCTGGCAGTACATTCAGGAAAGGGTCAAGAGATGGCCATGGGAGTGACACATAGATTTATTATCTGACACTATAAGACCCAGCACCTAACCATGTTTCCTGGGCGGGTCCAGAGGGTACTCTGTTCATTCACTCATTGGTGGCTATTTTCTGTAGATCAGGGTGGATGAAAAGGGAATGCCATCATGGAACAGGGCTTCCCAGTTACAAGGAAGATAAGGGGGTGCTTGAATCATGGAGGCCAAATAACCATATTTAAGTATTGCAGGCAGAAGGATTATAATTAATGTAACAAGCGAGGCGGCTTAAATGGTAATCAAAGAATAGTGAACCTGGCTAAAATTCATGTCCTGATGGGTGAGATAAATGGAAAGTTCTTTGACAAGCAGCCCTGGGGTAAAACTGAATTCTAGCAGTAACTGGGATTTGGTCTTGGGGCTGTGACTGTGTGTCTGAAGATGAACTTCATCAGCTGGGCATTAGATGCAGTGTCTTATAAAGGTTGAAGAGGCAGGTCAACAAATCACCATACAGTGGGAATGGGGAGACACTCAGGGTCAGGCCTGAGAAGGTTCAGTTATGTGAGCTGGTTGCCCAGGTCTCCACACCTACTACATCTGTTGCCCTGAAGAAGGCATTGAATAAGCAGGAGGGTACAGCCATTGGGGTCATAAACAGCTATGCCAGATGGAAAGCTCCAAGGAAACAAAGAGGGCTTGGCAGTGGTGGGGGAGGTAACACAAAGAAATGCCACCACAGCCAAAATGAACCCACCCATGCGGGGGTGGCAAATACCACGGTGATTTCTGCTGCCAACAGTGGCTTCCACTTCCTGAGCTGTATAGTTTGCTAAATATCATGCTAAGAATTTTATGCCTATTTTCAGGTTTCTGCCATATAATTACTGTGTGAATTGGGTGTTGTTACAAAGTACTACTTTCTATGTGAAGAAATAGAATATTATGGGATATATATATATATATATATATATATGACACAACTATTGGTTAAGAACAAACTGTACATCTATCACCTTATGTAATAATAATCAATGACTCTAGGAGGTATATATTAATATGCTGGTTATACAATTATTAATATGCTGATGGACTGAAGCTCAAAGACCCTGTGAGGTAATCACCAAGGCCTTTCTGATCTAAGACCAGCTCCTGCTGATACACTGTACGTTTCTGTGTTCCCTGTCCAGAAGTCTAAAGGGGAAGGTTGGTAAGGGATGGCCCCTGAGCTTGATGAGATTGCTATGAGCGAATGGGTGAGTGAGAACTAATTTCCCAGGTGTCTGATTTATATGTTGAAGTTTGCTATCCTTCCCTTCTCCTCCTCCTCCACAATCCTCCCCAGAAAGTTTTGGACCCCTGGCCTTGTTTTAAGGCCAGGGAAGCCTAATTTCCAAAGGCCCCCTTTCCATACCATTATCCATATAACTTTCATTGACTAAATCAGATTTGGGTGTGCAGAGGGTAGCACAATTGGGGCTCATCAATTCTTGTCATCTTTTTGTTAAACTTCACAATTATCAGAGAGGTTCAGGACACACCATGCTAAACTGGAGGGGCATGTAGTGGCTAGTGGTAACCAAGTCAAATATGTAAAAAGGTTCTTGGAATAACAAAGATAGGGTAGAGGTCTGAGGCCACAAAGAAGGGCTTAAACTAGGATCCAAAAGCAGGAGGAGGAGAGAAGAGAAAGAGAAGACAGGGAAGACAAAGCCAAGAATCATAAGATACAGTTTCTTTAGAGGTATGTAATGGAGAAGAGGTTGGGAAATAATCCCTTGAAATGATTTATGGCTAGGAGGAATCTGGGACTATTTAAAATCTGTCATGGAAGAATCTGGGACTCTATTTAGGAGGCGTTTCTTTGAGCTGCATCTATGTCTAACCATTTTGATCATTTGACCAGCTGTTTAAACAGCCTGATTGTGTGGCTGGACTGATGGGCTACATCAGTCAAACAAGCACATCTGGAAGATGATGTAGAGTTAGCCAAAATAGTACCTTCTCTGCACAAAGGCAAACACATTGTTTCCATTGGTCATTTGCCATTCACAGACTATCACAAGGAACTAAGTAATCCCCAGGAAATAAATTCACATGCAAAGACAGAGAACAGGGGGAATCTTGTCAACACCTCTCTTGCTAGTTCTTCACCAGCACTAGCTGGACACTGACCCACAGATTCTTTTGAAAGTACAATGCCGAGACCTATACAAATCCATTTTGAGGAGTTAAATCACACCAAAGTTCAACAGTGGGTAAGAGCACCCTTAGAAAACAGAACAACATTAAATAGCCACATAGCTGGGGTTGCCAAGAGAAAGTTTAGGCAGCAAGTTCTCCTCTGTAAGCAGGGGTGTAATTTCCACTATGGCTGATGTCCATTGAACTGACTCAAATGTATGGTAAAAAAATACTTTGTATGGGGTGTGTGTGTGTGTCTGTGTGTGTGTGTGTATGTATGTATGTATGTGTATCTGTTTGTCTGTCTGTCTCCATACTTAAATATATCTGCACACAAAAGATATACACAGAGACAAATATGTTCAAGTACCAAAGTTTGTCATGTTCATACTGCTCAGTTATGTTACATGTCATGTAGCTGCAATAGGACACAGATTAGAAGTTTCAAGTCCACACAGCAAGTGTCGCCAGATCCACTTCTTGCTCAGCCTTGCCTCTAGAATGGCAGTTCAAATGACTTGTAGAACATGAGGTGTTTCCATTTGAAAATCAGATCCTGGGGTCATTCTGAAGCATAAATCACCACTCTCTCCCTAAATCAGTTTCCTCTTCCTGTATCACCTTCTCGCTTTCATGATGTGAACTCTGGAGCTGGGCTTCTCTGAAGTGCTCACTACTGTGTGCTCAAGGCTGAGTGGAATGTGTGCCATGTGGTAGGCGCATCATGAATGTGTGCTGAATGATTTGGGAGGGTCATAGATAGATGAACACTGATGTCAGTCTTACCCTTGCTATAAGTCTTATCTCTGATTTGTTTCTTTCCAATTACATGTTAAACTTGGCCATTTCTTTCTTCAAAATGTTTGTTGGCATTTGTTTGCCTATCTAGGTTGATGAGGGAAGAAAGCAAGATGAGATGTGCCTGATCACAATAGGGTCACCATTTCATCTTCTGCCTGCCAGCACCCTGGGTGAAATCCTCATGACCCTACCACAACCAGAGAGACTGAGCTAACCTGCTTCCTTTCCTTTCGCCTTCCCCTCCTTCCCACCTTCCCAATGCAAGCAACACCTTAAAGCTGTTTATATTTCTTCAAGCGACAGTGTTGCTTATGTTCCTCTACTATCCAGCACCTTCAAGGAGAGGCAGCCTGTGGCCTATAGACTCCAAAGCCACTGAGCACATCCATACTTGGTGATCTGCGCATGTTTTTACCTCCATCGTTCAATCATTTCCACTGTCGCAGAAATCTTCATCATCTCATCTCCGACAGGCCTGGGAATGTCCTCTTTCACCATGTCTTTTCTTTTCCCACATGCATCGATACAAGTCAAGGTTGATAAGTGAGCAGATGAGTATCCCTACTCATCTATGCTTGCAAATCTCACTCACGTTTCAAATGCCACTTGTAGTCCTGACAGATGTCTTGCTTGACTATCCTAGGTGATGCAGTCCTTGAGGCAAGCAATATGGCTGATTTGGGCAAAACAGCGAAGAGCAGCAGGCAATGGCATCATAGAGGGCAACCACAGCAAAACATCGGAAAGGGTGCAAAGCAAATGTCCTAGACTATCTCACCTGTGAAGGGAGAGGGTTAGGGCATTTATACCCCAGTGAGGGGATGGATTGAGGACCAATGGGGAGAAGAGGAAAATGTTAGTTTGTAATCACTTTCATCTACCCCAATGTCAAAATTTCTCAGGCACAGATATGTAGATTCTGAATAACTCAGTACAAAGCAGTCCTGGCTAATAGAAATAGACAGTGATCCACACATACAATTTTAAGTTTTTTAAAACCCATATTAAAAAAGTAAAAAATATTATTAATCATGCATTTTATTGTTATTCACTATGTTTTTTTTTACTAAACTCAGTATATTACCCAATATGTTATCTTTTCCATATATAATCAACATAAACAAATTATTGAGATATTTTACAGCTTTTGGTACTGAGATCTGAGGTTTTGAAATCTGGGATGCATTCTATATGCAAAGCACCTCTTAATTAAGACAAGCCACATTTCTGGCACTTATTAGCCCCGTGTGGCTAGGGGCCACTTTTTTGGATAATGCAGGTCTGAACAAGCCATCCAGAGCAGTTGGGGCAAGAATTGACACTCGTCACTGGGAGCACCTCTTTCTTTCGGTTGACTTTTGGAGGTGAAGTATTGATTTAAGACTAAGAATACGATGTTTAGAGAGGCTCTTTAATTTTTCTTGTGATTAGGTCTCTTTTCTTTGAATAATGAAGTGCACGTCTAGAAATCTACTTTTGCCCTCTTTCCGTTAGTTCCTCTTTAGTTGCTTTTTCAATTAGCTGTTGCCAAATGATTGATTCTGACAAGTCAACCTACCCCAGGGCCCTAACTTTTGGTAAGGAGACATCACTGTTGGGCAGAGGAGGCAGTTGGCTCTCACACTGGCAGCTGGAAGACGATGTAGAGGCAGACATGCTTAACTACTACACAAGAGGCAAGAATTTTAAAGATGCCCACAGATGTAGATGCAGCGGACTCCATCTGAATATTGTAGACTTTCTTGAAAGAAAACAAATTTTCCATCTCTCCGATCTGCGTCATCATCCTGAGCCATTTTTCCTCCCATTCTACCCTGTTGCTTGCCTTCATTTCTGAGTCCAAGAAGGTCTTTGAAAAGCCTCATATAGGCACTTGGTGACCAGTTGGCCATGAAGAGGTTAACGTGTCCTCCCAGCTAAATAAAACAGTAGCTATTATGCCATGGAGTGAGAAGCACTGAGAGAGACTCGTGGCGCGTGCAAGGCACAGCAGTGAGGGCAAGAAGGCTTTGCGGTCTAGGGATGTCCCAAGGCACTAAGTGATACACACTGTCCACTAATGGAAAATGTGAATTTCCCAAGTACCATTTAAGCAAGCAGACAGATATTAACATTTCCAAGCCCATCGACTTCTCAGTGAAAAAGAAGCCATCTCCTGAATTGCAGGAGATTCGGATTCATCCATCCTATTTTGACCTCATGCCTAAGATATTTATGGCAAAAAGCCCCCATCACACCAAAAAAAAGTCAAGACACAAACTTTCTATGGGATAAAAAGGAGAGATTTTTTTTTTTTTGCATTGTTGATTATAGAACCATTCTTTCCTTCTTTATCTAAGATTAAACGAACTACACTTTATGTCTCTTTATAAGACATTTCCAGGGGACGGGGAGGTGGCTTAGTGGAATAAGTACTTCCCTGGCAAGCGCAAGGGTGCGAGTTCAATCCCCAGCTCTGCCAAAAAAAAAAAAAAGAGACATTTCCACAAATTTTCATTTTTGAACTCTTTTTATCTACATTATGTTAAAATCATTTGTGCTTTAATTATTTGGCTTTTTTTAAAAAAAAGAATTCTTTCTTTTTTAACTACCTCTCATTCTTTTCTACTTAGGCCTATTAATTATTCTTATTCATAAGTTGTCTGACTTATATCATGCATCATTCAATCCTGCATCCTTCACTTGTAACTTGGCGGAGGGGAATTTCTTTTCTTTCCATCTTCTGTCTCCCAAATGAGACCCCTATTCTCATGTCACCTGTGTTGTCTTTTCTTGTTTCACCAGAGCCTTTCTTTGCAGGGACCTTAATGGCTGAAGCTTCCGGAAGGCGGCCCCAGCTGTTCCCTGTTTGTATGCTTCCACAGGCATAGGCCAAAGCGGCGGATTCACCAGACCAAGGTCTGTTTCTCCCAGACGTAGCTGCCACTAAGAAACCATTTGAATAAGGCTATTCTTAAGAAAGGCAGCATTCTTTACAGACTAATAGGATGTATGGTTATTTCACCTTCAAGACAAAAATTTCTAGGGCATGAGGTAGGATTATTAGCATTTTTATTAGGCTGAGAAAAAGGCATGCTTTTTTTTTTTTTTTTAGAAATTAAAATTATGAGGGCCACTAAGACGGTTCAGCAGACAAAGTGCCTGCTTAGGCATGTGCGGGGCAGAGGTTCAATCCCTGACACCACTAGCTGTACCTGTCCCCACCCTGGATGCACTGAGCCTGTCCAGAGTCTGGGCGTAGTGTCACACACCTGTAATCCCAGTGCTGGAGAGGCTGAAAACAGGAGGATCACTATGAGTCCGAGCTGTGTAGTGAGACTGTGCACAAAATAAAATAAAAAATAAAGAAATTAAAATTGTGGTATCTTAGATACAAGGTGCTGCACATAGTTAAAGATGAAAGAATAGACAGTGACTGCTGCCATTTGGGCCTGGTTTCTAGCGGCACGGTGTAAATTTGATTTGCTGTCATGCTATGCTCTGTTTTAGAAATTCACATGTGAGATGGAAAAGAGAAGTTTTCTTTTTTGATAATGAACCAAATTTTAGAGTGTTGCCTCAAATCTCACTTTAAAAATATATTTAGTGGAATACTCTTGGCCTTTCCAGAACTGCTCTATCTTATATCCCTGTCTAATCCCTACAGTTCCATTTCCCGAAGCTTTGCATCTATTGCACCAAATTCTCACAACTAAAATCGAAATCACATAATCGTGACCTCTATATTGTATTATTTTCTCTTTTTTTCCCTTTTACTAGTGTGTGTTTGCAGGACATAGTGATTATTCCTTGTGGGGATTTGGTTGTGTACAAAACACATCTTCATTCTTTTTAGGTCTTTTTTCCCGTCTCCCTCTCCCTTTCTCCACCTTTTGGTCTCCTTCCCACTGGCACAGTGCAGACCTCTCTATTCATGCCTTACATAAACAGCAATGGTGAATTTTCACTACAGGAAAGGATAGTTTATGGAAAATTGTAAAATTCAAATTATAAAATAATTGTCTTGGTAAATTTTGGCTTGTAAGTGTTGAGTTCCTTTTTCAATGGGTTTAGAGAAGCAGCTGAGTCGCTATTAAAAGTTCCCACCTATGGCTGGGGAGATAGCTCAGGGGTCTAAGTGCTTCCCTGGCAAGCACAAGGACCAGGGTTCAATCCCTGGTACCACATACTGTGCTGGCCTTGTGCCATGATAGCCACCAAAACCTGGCATGGTGGTGCATACCTGTAATCCCAGCACTGGGGAGGCTGAGACAGGAGGATCACTACAAGTCTGAGCTGGGTAGAGAGACTCTGTACCAAATGAAAAAAAAATTTTTTTCCATCCAGCTTCCTCACCTCTCAGCCCCTCTGTTTTACAAGAATCTACTATCTCCATGCATTATTTCTACAAATATCTGGTATCTAGGAGGTGTCTGTAGTAGATGTGAAATAAATGTTTGTTGAATGAATAAACCAAACTATCTATGGAGCTAAATGCAAATTTAGACAAAATCAATTTAATTGCACAAATATTTATTTAGCACCTACTATTTACACTGAGAAAAAAGGTTATGAAGACATGGCTCCTGCCTTGGAAGAGTCTATAAAATAATACAGGGAAAAGAGACTGTTCTATATCAAATTGATAATGACAATTTGTTGTCATGAGCTAATATCCCTGAAGAGAAAGGAGATTCAAACTCTCAATTGAGGTTAGAGACCCCAGGAAGGCGACTGCAAACTTCAGGGTACAAAATACTCTTTAGAATCCTACAAACTCTAATGGAGATAATATTTCAGAATAACATAGTGTATTTAAAAAAGCAAGATCAAATAAATAAAATATTCTAAACACCTACCTTCTTTTCAAAGCACTTAGGCAATTCTTGTCTTCAATTATTGAGCTTAAAGTAGATCTGATTGATTTTTGGTCACTTAATTGTTTCATTGGTTCTTTCTACACAACAGATTAGAGTCCAGGTGTGGAAATGGCTCTGCCTCCCATAGCTGAGGAATCTCATCAATAGGTACAGAAAACAATGCCTACCTTAAAGGGTCATTGTAAAGAAAGAACTTGGAATGGAGAGGGGCATAGAGTCAAGCCTGATTGATGTGAACTACCATTAATAACAATGTAATAATAAACTATAAAACTCATTTGTTCTACTAACTTGGACTGAACCTATCAGAACAGCTCTGGTAATCTCTTACTTACACAAATAGACAAATCCAACAGGCCCATTACAGGGTAGCATGTGCAGCGGTGCTATCTCTTTCTCACCCTGTATCCCACACTTGGGATCTTCCCAGTCCATCAGTATCACTCTTCTCTACCCTGGTGGCTCTCAAGGGCTGCTTTATAAGAAATCATACTGAAAGGCTGAAATCTGGGGGAACCCCAAGAAGAATAGCTCTCCTTGTTAGTTGGGGCCCTGTTCAGAATGGTGAATGCTTACATGGACCACAGTTTTCCACTTTTGCTTTTTCTAATGCCTAATTTTTTTCTATAATTTTGTTGATAGACAAATAGCAATGAGACAGTTTCAAATCAAACTGGTAGGACAGTTTCAATAATTAACACATTGCATACATTCTTCCTAGTGGTTAATTGCTGTACAAGATGCCGACACGATATCCTATTTACAAACACCGTTAGAACAAATCACTCTATTCTTTAAGAGAATGTAACTGTATATCTATCCTAACCACTTTGAATACACAGATACAAAATGGACATTCATCTGTATACCCTTTTTTAGTTAAGTTCTGTTATTTGAATATTATAGGCGTGTAAATTCAGCAAAATATTCTAAAAGAGTCCAGTAGCCCATAATAGTATTGGGTCTTCTGCTTGACTGGCAATGTCAGAAATTGTTGACCTGAGTCCCCTACAGCTCAGCATAACAGCATGGCTTTACTTCTTATATTTCATTTTTATACTTTTATGCTGGATGGTTAAGAACAAGGTAAAGCAGGACCTATGCAACAAGAGTTGTAGCTTTTGGGTCTGATAAGGTCAGTGAAATCCCCTCAGGATTTATCCTGAGATCCTGTACCTCAGATTGTAGAACCTTTGTCAGTGTCAGCCATGTGGATGAGTCACAGTCATTGCTTGGCCAATGTGCTCTCTGTGAAAGCCTGAGAGAATGTTTTCTCTCCATGTGACTCTCCTTAGGCACACTCTACATCATCGATCACTTTCCTCTTTGGTCCCATAATCTCCTTGATCAGAAAATTTGGGACACTGCCGAGTTACATGACGTTACAGTACAAGTTCTCATATGTCCTGAGTCTTAAGTGACCTTAGAAGGCTAGGGCCAAAATGTTGGCTTTCTTTGCAGCCCTCCTTTTTCTCTAATTTTGGTCTGCAAACTTAGGTTGTTAACCCTCCAGAAGACAAGCTTATTGCTATTACCATACAACTTAGGCTGTTAAGCTTAACCTCACTATCTGTCTGCATATCAAACATCTTAGGCATAATATGGAACAGGTATTTTTCCTCAAGTATTGATATGCTAAACTTTAAGTCCCTACAGAATATGATAAAAAACATTTAAAAATAAGAATATATTTTTAAATAGGCATAAAGAATTATATACTTCTTATGTTTATACATAAGTCAAAAAATCTCACCATATACAACCTTGAAGCAGGACAGTCCCACAATATTCCTTTTCCTGTCTCTTGCTTTCATTCACCACCCCCTTCTTTTAGAACAACCATCTACCCGATACATAGCAGTAACTGGCATGTCATGACAAGCAGCCCATATTCAGAAGACCAGAATGACAGGCATCTAATGCCTAATTTTTCAGTCATAAAAGTAGGTGTTTGGCAGGTCTTGGTCCTTAGGATTTCTGAGTCTACAAGGACAGTGTTTCCCCATAAGGAGAAGCATTTCACAAGCTTTGAAGAAATTGCCAAGTTCCTCTCCCTTTGGCAAAAAACCTAGCAAGTCTTCATGGAAGCCTTGGTTATCTAATGATGCACAGAAGCTCTGATTGTCAGTTAAATATGCCTTTACTTAATGGATCTGGGAGTAGGATTCATTATTATTTAATCAATGACGTTTGGCAGCAGAGCATGAATGTCTATCCTGTTTGAGTATTACAAGTACAAAATCTAAAAACATTGATTGAGAAAAATCGGAACCTCATACATTAGATATTGGTGTGGATTTTAAAAAGTCCTTAAAAATTACAAACATAGGGGCCAGGGAGATGTCTTAGTGGAATAAGTGCTTCCCTGGTAAGTGCAAGGGCCTGAGTTCAATCCCCGGTTCCGAAAAAAAAAAAAAATTACAAACATAGCTGGAGAAGTTAGAGACACATCATGAAACAGGCATAGCAGAGACCTCCTTCAAAGAATTGTTGCAGAGATAAGAAAGCTCTGATCTCCTTATTCACCAAATGCCTGTCCCATTGGATTCCGATTTCTATGCTTAGTGTGGATCTGATCTGACCATGTTTCTCTCCTTCTCACTTGAATGGGGTCTGCTGAGGATGGGAACAGCTCCAAGGCATGCTGTGCAGTCCCCACTTCCCCAGGCATGGTCTGACACAGAGTTAGGATTCAGAGGAAGAACTGATGAGTTGGTGTGGGGCAGGGGGAGGTCACATGGGAGAGGAGGAGTGGAGCACTGGGCAGCCTGGTCAGGCGGGTGCCTGAGGAGGATGCTGGAGGGAGGACCTGGCCCTGCAGGGGGAGGGCCCGCATCCCACCTCCCTTTGCTGTCAGGTTGTATCTGGGGTCTTCTTGACACCCAGGAAGTGGAGCTCGGGGTCCCACATCTCACATATTATGGTAGTTAGTATAGTGCATGACTTTTTGCAGAATGATTTGGGAATTTTTATTATTTGAACATTTTTAAAAAGGCAAATTAACAAATAATCACATGCAAGCCATTTAGTAAGGAACTTTGGAACACAGCACCTGCTGAGTACAACAGATCGTGTATCATTCCAATTTCAGCTCTAGCATGGTGGCTATGTGATCTCTCTCTCTCTCTCTCTCTCTCTCTCTCTCTCTCTCTCTCTCTCTCTCTTTCTTCCCCCAATACTGGGGATTGAACCCAGAGCCTTCACACTGAGCTGTATTTCCAACCCTTTTGAAAAATTTTTATTTTCAGCCTCACTAATTGGCTAAATTGTCCAGATTGAACGCTGATTTATAATCATCCTGCCTCAGCATCCATGAATGCTGGGACGCGGGCGCGCACCAACACGCCTGGATGCTGGCATTTCCCAACTGTCCACCAGATGTGTCCTCACTGCATATGCACTCGCTGCTAGTGGCGCTCTCTTCGAGAAAGCACCGGCGCTGTCATCCCACGGCTCGATAGCCTACCCTGCACGGGCGACCTCACCAGCACTCACATGAACATGCTCCACGCCCCGGGCGTTCTCACACACTCACATGGCAAAATCAGCCTTGCCTAAAGCTGATGCTTTGTGCGTTCCACCGCAATCCATGTGGTGCTGGGAGACAAGAAAGAAAGCTGAGTGTTTCTGTGCATAAATCCTGATGAAAAGGAAGACAACAATATTCCCTTTCTTTGATTTTATTTTCATTCTCACATGCACCTCACCAAGAAACTATTGCAAAGAAACTCTTTTTTTTTTTTTTTAGGTACCAGGAATTGAACTCGGAACCTTACACTTGCCAGGCAGGTGCTGTTCCACTAAACTAAGCCCCTGGCCTCTACCCATTATTGAAACAAACTCACAATGTTTAGTTAGCTGTTCGTATTCAGATCTCTATCACTGAACATGGATTCAGGGATAGTCTAAAAAAAAAAAAAAAAAAATCCAGCCAACTCACTGGCCATGCTAAAGGGGATGATGGATTGATTTTGAGAACTTCCATGAAAAAAAAGCAAAGGAAACTTTCAAAACCTCCATCATTCCAGTTTGCAAACTCTTCAGGTAAATAGTAGCCTTATCATGAAAACTATATATTTTAAGAATGTCACTCTGGCAGTTTTGCTTGTGCTATGAGCCATAGTTAGTAGTTGGCGTGAATCTCTGCATGTGGAAAGGACAAGACACTGAGAGATCTGAACGGAGGGATTTCTCATCTGTCAGTTAATTCCTCCCATTGGTCAATTCAAGCCACCATTACGGACACCTCCCATGTGCAGGGCGTAAGCAGTCCTGACCATCTTTGTACAGAAACACATTCTTTCCCTATTACTTGGCTTTTTTCCCCCTCGGAAAGTGACAGGCAGTCTTCTAGAATTACAGAAATGTCATGCGAGGAAGAACTGTGGAGTTTAGTAAGTCCAGCCCTTACATTTAAAATTTATAGACTCTGATGGTCCCCAAGAGTGGCGATTTTTGCAAAAGCCGATGTTTGAGGGAGGCATGGCAGGCGGACTGCCACACGGAAGGAGGCATCTTGACATTCCCTTTTGTGGCTTTTGCTGTGAAAACTATGCAGGAAAACAAGAAGGCAGAGGGTCAGAGGCACGACTGTGTTGGGTCCCTTCATAGCAGACCATAGAGAGGTGGGGAACTGGCTCAGTTGTCGTGTTCTGAATGTTGGGTGAATGAATGGACCCCATTGCTTAGTGCATTTCTTTAGTTACACATATGGAAGACATTCCACCAGGTGCTATAAGGATTTCAAGGGTAACCCTGAGGCAGCTCCACCTTCCATATGCTGCCCTTCCCCAAGGGCGACATCTTGCTGTGACTCTAACTAGGATCATCATGTATGTGGTCAGCTTATATTTTACTAGTCTTCCTTTTCTAGTGCTTGTGTCTTCAGCTAGTAATCTGCTGAATTTGTATGCAGTCTTTTAGCACAATGTACATCTGTGCTAGTTCACAGTGACTTAAGGTACCCAGGCAATTAGACAGACACTCTGCTCCTTGCCTATTTCTTCCTGCTGGTACTCAGCACAGCTCAGTGACATAAGGACAATCCCCAAGTCCAAAGATGGACTTGGGCCAGCAGAAGGACTTGTACCCTACAGATCCTAGGAGAAACAATTACTGAAAGCCCTGTTCAGAAATACAAACAGCTGACCAAATGGCTCAGCCGATTAAAGCACCTGCTGAGGCAGACCCAGGGGCTAGGAGTTGGATCCCCAGGCCTGCCATGCTGACTTTGCTCCTGGGGCACCCTGAGATGGCGACTGAGACTGGGTGTGGTGGCTCATGCTTGTAATCCCAGCACTTGGGAGGCTGTAAACAGGAGGATCACTGCGAGTCCAATCTGCACAGTGAGACCCTGAACACCCTACACACCCTGTCCTAAATACAAAACAAATCAAGAAATAAACACAGACTTCAGAAATGACAAACAGACCCACGTGTCAAGCAGAGAGCCAGCAAGAATGGAGTAGTCACAAGCCAAATCCTTCCTCTCTGCTCCCCTGAAGGGTGCTATTAGTGGCTTCTCTCCCTTAAAACTTCAGTCCCTGTTGAACGTCTGCATACTTGAGGAAATTTAGGACAAATCAAAGCTATGGCAGTGCATTTACAAAGCTTACGCACAGGAGCTAGTCATTGTAGCTTGCGAGGATGTACAGAGGAATGCGATTTATTTGCTGGATCTTAGCTAGTGGGATGAATTCTTTTGAATTCCTCCGAATTCTTTGGCAAGCCCAGCTACAATATAGTAAAACAATGAAAAGGCTATCTCCTTGGAAAAGGAGCTCTTAACATTCACTTACTTAGTTTTACAATGAACAAACAGAGGAAGAGGAAGGGTGCATGAACTCTAAGAGGACACATGGTGCTTGATTTCGGGGACAGGTCACATTTGTCTTGGTATGAGGATATAATTTCAGCTGCACACCAGTGTACCCCTCAATACCACTAGGTCTCAATATACCCCCATAAAAGGCAGCAAGGAAGAAAGTCCCCACCCTTGTCTATTCCCCTCAGGACCAGCAGCCAATATCTGCCTGACCTCCGAGAAAGACCCAGAAAAGGTTTGGACTTAATCAATTGCGCACAGTACACCCTTTGCAGCCTTTTAATATTTCCAGTAATTTTTCTCTTATGAGTTTTGAGCTAACATAATTCTCAAGGCACTTCCCTTTTAAGCCTTACATCAGCAGAGGCACAAGCAGTGTGTGCTGGGAGACAAAGCAGGGGAGAGCCAGGCACACGATTTACCCCAAGCTCTGGCTCTTGGTGGCCTTAATGACAAAGCTTTTAACTTTGTGCAATCCCTGCCTCTCAAACAAAGACATGATTAAAAGAAGGCAGGGGGAGGGGGAAGGAACATAAAGATGGAGATGTACAGGAGGCCAGCTTGGTCCCTGTCCGGCACACAATCCATTCCCAGCCAGGAAAATGATTGCTGTGCAGTGGCCAACCCAGCCAGCCCAGGGCAGCTGCGAGATATAAATTGTCAGCAATGACCATAAGCACTCAGAGAAACAATTTAATTCCTCACTTCCGCCATCATGGGCTGATATATTCTTTCAAGGTCATTACCCAAGGCTAGAAGGGTCGCTTGATTAACGAGTGACAGGCCCAATGAGGGCCAGTATGCTCAAGCAAGGCCTTATATTAATTAGACAGAAGCCGAGGAAAATAAATGTTACCGAGAAAGGGGGAGCCAAGTCTTGGGCATAAGGTGTGACCTCGTCACCCCCACCCTGTTCACCCCACCAAAGATAACACCCTGACCTTGGTCCCTAATGTTATCCTTTAACTTTGTTTTAAAATCTATAAAATACAAAACATAAACTAGACTTCGTTTCATATTCAAAATGACCGAGGCCCTGGCCTCTACTTTTGACACTGCCTTTGTCTCACCCTTTCTCACTTAGTTATTCTAATTTATTGGTTAATCCGGAGGAAGGGTGGGGAGAACTGCTTGCTGTGAACTTCATATCACAGAAGCAGCTTAAACCACGTTGATCTGAGCCAAAGGGAGCAGGAGAATGATGACACTTCAGTGTTTTTCAGCCCAGTGGCTAATAATCCAGCAATTGCTCTTTAATAAAATGTCATTATCTTGCTTAAGGAGTTAAGGAGATTTGGCACCAACAGTGGACTTTCAGGGCAAATGACCATTCGAGGAAAAGGGGCTTAAAAATACCCTCTGCTCCTTGTCCAATACGCTGTGTCTCTTTGATTAGATCTATCCTACAATCCTCACTTTAAAAGACACAATGAATAAATTCCTGGGGGATTTGGGTGAATTGGAAGGATTCTTTTCCCAGAGTGCAGAATGGGGTTTCATTCCCAACATCAAGAAGGAATTTTCCTTCCCCCACCTCCTCACTCATCATTTTGACCTTTGATCCATTTGGGAAAGCAATCCTGATGTCCCAGGGCCCCTCAGTGTGCAGGGCTTACTACAGATGCAGAGCAAGGCTAGACATCTGTCTGAATTTCTCAACAATCCATCACTATCTATGGATCACTACTGTACATTATCTATTAAAGAGAGTCTGGGCAATGAAGGCAGGAGGCTTGGGTGGCACCCACGGTGTGAAGGGTTGTTAGCAAAACATCCTAGTGAGGAGAAGTCACATTTACTTTTGCACTCTGTCAAAATAGAGAAAAGAGAGCTCAGTTTTAAGACTGGTTACTTCTATGATCTCCTATTTGGCACCATCTTCTGACCCAACACTGTATGTACAGACAGGCAAGAGACAGCTCCTGGCCGGTTCTTCTGTGAGCCTTGGGTACCGCTGTGACTGACAATGAGATAACCCAGAATTTGGGCCCTCCTATCATTCCCTCTCCTAGAGCGTTGATGGGGCCTAGTGTTCTATCCATTAGAATATAGCAGACACAATGGGCTGTCCCTGTCAAGGTTAGGTTCAAAAACGACTGTGGCCCCTGCCTTCCTTGTTCTCTCTCACTCTCTTGAAGACTTCACATGAGAATCAGAGATATCCAGCTAAACCACACCCAAATCTCCAACCCTAGGAAGCTGGGACAACAAATGGAGCTGCTAAATATTGGGGTTGTTTGTTATGCATTAACAGATAATGAATAAACCCACTAACTCCATGATCCAGCTATGTATTCAACTATTCTCCAAAGCAGGGGAGGGTCAAGCACCCAATTTACCCCAAGTTCTGGCTCTTGGTGGCCTTAATGAAAGCTTTTAATTTTAAAACACATTGCTCTGTGTTTTCTTTTGCTTTCCTTTTCTCTAAAATGGGAGCAGCCTAAGCTTTGGAAGTATCTGCAAGGATTTGGCTCTGTTAGTGGAAAGGGAAATTCTATGCATGATCAACGTATTATGAGTATTCAGTGTATGCTACCTTATTAGATTTATAAGTTTTGTGAAAGATGTAGCATCATTATCATGCATGATTATTATACTACATTTTACATCTCTGAGTTATCTGTCCTTGACGGATATCAATAGAAGTACTAGCCAACAAATTTGCAAAGATAACTTATGCATTTATTCACCCATCCATTTCTCCAGCCATCCATTCATCCTTCTCTCTACTCTTTCAACAAATATTTATCGAGCATGCAATAGCATTATAAGAGATATAAAAAGGTATTCAATATGGTTTATGTCTTTGAGGAGTTTACAATCCCAGCAAGGAATATAATACATGGATATTAATTACTGGCATCTAAACTAGAATGTGATCGGTATCATGAGAGTAGAGAAAGGCAATAGGGAATCAGATAAGGAAGAATTCTGCTTTGATTGGGTGTGGTTTGGAGGAGGAAGGGACATCCTCAGTAACCCTAGAGAATGGGCCCTGAGTCCTTGAGAAGCAGGGATGATGCGTAGGTCAGAGTGTCTTATTCAGTCTGGCTTTGACCAACACCACACATTTTGAAGTACAGTATCAGAATAGAGTTATAGTCTCCAGCCAGAGAACCAAGATAACTGGCACCATGGGAATCCCACCCAGGACCTCAGCGCCATTACGCTGGCCACATTATAATGATACATTACTGAACATCAACCTCCTGGATACAGGACAGGCAGCTGGCTGTCCAACCTTCTGAACTGAGGACAGCATGTAATGAATCCCTAGTTCCGTAACATGCTTAACAATTAATAAGCTAGGGTTTTCTTGAGGACAGCAAAGGATAAAATATGAGCATGCCAAGAGCAAGGTCGGAGAGCATAAATGCATTATATGGAAACAATACTCACGACGAGGCTGCAGGGTGAGCTGCTTTTCCTCTACTCTGAAAATACAGTGAAATATATTGAGGATCTAAATTCTGTAGCCACTGGTCAGTCCTGAATTTCATTCTTCTGGTCAGATCCCTCATACGTGGATGATAATTTTGCCGTGGGACAGAGTGACTGCTAAGGAAAAAGCTGGTCTGGTCAAAGGATTTGCTATTAATTTCAGGTCAACTCATCAAAAGCGCTTAGGAGGAAAGGAGAAGAAATCAAGGAGATTGGTGCTGAGAAACAGGATTAATAAAAACTATCCTGGCCATTTGAGAGAAGCCAATTCAGCAGGTTTTGCTTTTGTGATGTGTTCAAACAGCTTCTTCCGAGAGAAGCTTTGCACTGTGCCTACCCAGATGGGCCAGCTGGCTGGCAGCTCTCTAGAATTGGTGCCACTCAGATACATGGAGGACCCATGTCTTCTGCCTTCTTGGAGCCTGCTGAGGTAAGCGGGCAAGTTTGGCATAACTGCTGTCTGGCAAGTGCCCACTACCCAGGTGATGAATGGGAAAATGCCCACTGGAATCTACAGAATAACTCCAGAAAGATGCATTCTTCCGAGTCAGTGGCCCTGTAACTTTACACTTTCACCTACAACGCAATTTAGTGGACAATAATTTTCACACTCTAAAGTCTTGATTTCAAGGGCTGGAAATAATTGTGTCATTTGTAATTGTGGCTGGTACATCCCACTTGATGCACTTGGTACTTTGTGGCTTAATTAAGTGATCTTAGGCTGTGTATGATGTGAAACAACTGGGCAATAGAAACTTCTTAGCAATAGTTCCCTATACATCTAAAATTCATCTCTATGAGGGAATTTTTCTTTTGTAGAGGAGTAGATGGAAGAATTCCATCATGTTTGACAGTTGAAATGTATAGACAATTCTAGGCTAATCACCTCCCATAAGCAGTTCAGACACAACCAGAATACCCAGAGATGTGATTCTGTGGCTGGAAATCCCTTTCCGTTCATCTAGATATTAGGCAAGGCCTTTAAGTTTTCAAAATTAGAGCTCTGAAGCTGACGTATGCATCCAAAGCTACCAAGGGGATGCCAAAGCCACCACCAACAAAGGACACTTTCAGCAGCGAGGTTCCACAGTACGATTTTAACCCTCTCACCGTTCCTGATTTCTGCAGGCTTTCATCGATTAAGATAAGCTCATTATGCCCTCCAAGATGCTGTCTTTTATATATTTTGCTGTCTATGCACTTTCCATGCTGCATAATGATTGTCTGTTCACTTATCTATATTATCTCTACATTACAATCTTCACAGGTCAGGTCTGAAATGTATTCATCCTCATCACCATAGCCTCTGGCACAGAAAAATGCTTGACAAACCCAATGTGCGTTTGAGATGACTTCCGTCACTTGGTTAAGACTAAACATCCACCTCCAGTTGGGGTAGTCCGTAGGGACACGACAACATGATGAAAACCTAGAAGTTGTCTTTAAGCTGCTGATTAACAGGAGAGAAAATACGGGTGTAAGTTATTTGGGAGCATGTATGCCAGATAGTTGTTTCTTCCTTTCAAACTGTCATTATTTGTTGGGGAATTAGCAATTGCATAGCTTTTTAAAGCTTCAACGTAGCCTGACTTTCCTAATGGGAATCTCTGCTTTGGGTCTAATTGGCTTTAGGCTAAGGCCTCGTAGAATCTTGGCCACAACTCTTTCCCTTTAGTGCTGCTAAATATATCCTGGCTGCCTCAAATGTCTACTTGGATCTCTTCCAATCATTTAGGTCAATGTCTCCTATTATTTTGATGCTTTTGAAAAAAATCTCGTGATAATAACTTCTCCTTCAAGTAACACTGATCCATAACTCATTTCTCTTCCTTTTCTGTCTGAAAATTCTTACCTATGACATGTTTTGCCTCTTTTTAATGAAGGATATTCTCTCAGTAGATATAATTACATACCTGCTAAGTTCCATAGATAGAATATTGTTATTTTAATAGTTATCATTAAGAGAAACCCTAGCCATTCATTAGCTAACTTATGGCATGTAAGAAAATAAACTCTGGATTCAGGTTGCCTGGATTTGAATTCTGAGTCTTCGTTTTCAAGCTGTGCAGACCTAGCAACTGGCTTCAGATGACCTTTTATGTTACCTGGCCACCACATGCCAAGATGTACAACTCTCCTTTCATTTCAAACCTTCAATGCTTCTTCTCCATCCTCACTCTGAGTTGGAACTTTGCTCCTTACCAAGGAAAGTGAAGGAATCAGAAGTGGACTTTAAAGTCTTCTGACTAACACAAATCTATGCATTGGCCAGTATCTACATTTTCATTTTCCTCCTCCTCTTCCTCTTCCTCCTCCTCCTCTTCCTGTTTTTCCTCCTCCTCCTCTTCTTCCTCCTCTTCCTCCTTTCCTCCTCCTCCCCCTCCTCCTCTGAATTTTAGGCCAGGGTCTAAGGGTAGATCACTACGTAGATCAGACTCATAGTGATTCTCCTGTTTTCAGCCTCCCAAGTGCTGGGATTATAGGCATGTGCTACCACGCCCAGTCTCAATCACTGTCTCAGCATGCCCTGGGGGAAGGGCTGGCATGGCACACCAGGAATCAAACCCCGGCCCTACCTGTTGTGCTCTGCCAAAGCAGGTGCTTTAGTCTGCTGAGCTAACTGGCCAGACCCCACTTTTTGTCTTCTTATTACCACGAGTAAACTACACATGCTCTTATCTAAAGTAGCATACCTTCGCTTTGTACCAGATCCTGCTCCTTGTGCAGCTGAAGGCTCTCTCTCCAACTGTCCTATCTTTCTTTTCTGCATCATCCACAGTTACCTCCCTACTAGATCATTAGCCTTATTCTCTAAGTAACCACATCTGGTTTCATGGCTTTAAATACCATCTATGTCCCATGAATGTCTGTATTTGTATCCCTTGGCCAGTCTTCTCTTTCAAATTCAAAATTGAATATCCAATGGGCTACTCAACATCACCACTAATATTTTTAATAGACATATGAAAAGCACTAAGCGATACCATTTTTCTCCTCTAAATGGTTCCAATGTTCAGTTTTAACTGTTTCAGTTTATCTCAACTTTATCCTTCTAATTCCTCAACTTGAAAACATTGGATTCATCTCCTCTCTCTCTCTCTCTCTCTCTCTCTCTCTCCCCCCCAGAAGTCTTCTTGGCTTTTCCTGCAAAATAGACAAAGAATTGAAACCACAATCATCTTTCATCACCTGATGGCTCCCACCAGGTCAAAGCTACATCAGTTCCCACCCAGGTCATAGCAGGCGCTTATCCACCCTTCCCTGACCTTTCTTCAGCCTGTTTTCAACCCGGAACCTAAGAGGGATCCTTTCTGGAAACTGGATGACATCCAGTTATTCCTTTACCCAAGACTCCTTTACTTGATTCAGAGTAAAAGCCAAAACCCTTAAGTGGGCCTCCGAGATGGTTGAGCACCTCCTCCTCCTCCACCTGCAGACTTCCTGCTTTTCCTCTCCCACCCATCATGCTGCAGCCACAAGGTCTCCCCAACATTTCCTTGACACATCACCTACCCTTCCACCTTGGGATCTTTACATTTGCATTTTTCTACATCCAGGCTAAAGAGAAACATCTTCCAAAGAAACTGTCTCATATCCTTCCAGCCCTCGCTCAAGTGTCCTCTCATTGAATGCTACCTTGAGTATCCCACTCAAAGTTGCTACTTGTGTCATGCTTGCACCTTTCAATCTCTTTTTCTACTTTGGCTTGATCCTACTGCATGCCTCACCTTCTACTGTACACCATAGCTGTGGCTGGATTATGTACTTTATATTTGTCTGTCTCCTCAAACAGATCCTAAATATCAGGGATCTCTGTTTTGCTCACTGATGTCCCACATGCATAGGACAGTACTTAGCACATATTAGGTACTCAATAAATATTTATCAAATTAAACTGAGTTCAGTTTGAATGACTGGTGTTTTAAGGATCAAAGGATAGCGTATATGTAAAGCCCTAGAAATAGAGATCACTATACAAAGCAGCTGCCACTACAACTACCCCCACAACACCACCACCATGACCACCATTAACCCAGTAACAAAATTACAATGGTGACTGGGTCTTTCTTGTGATATTCTGTAACATATATGATAGAAACAAATGAATCAGCTCTAGGAAATTTGCTTTGTACAAAAGGAAAGCATTTGGATTTCTGTGGGTTTCATTCAGCTCACAGTGATTCCCTTAATGGTTTTGCTCCTACGACCCCGTCTATGGGCAGGATGCTGTGAACACTTCTTGTGGGAGAGAGAAACTGGCCCCAAGGCTAGCTGGGGTGGATTAGATTAGGAAATGTGCTGGGAAATGTTCAACAAACAACTCTCTAGGAAAAAAAAATCTCCCTACATTTGTGGTATTTACCCATTTCTGTGGTAGAAATCTTTCTATTGTGATTGATTTCCTTCTATTGTGATTGATTTCAACTTTATAACATGGCGTCACTGAATGCAGAGCTGAAAAAAGATGAATAATAAGGCCCCAGTATATAGTAAGGGTAGTTCCACCAAAGAGATACAACAGAGTCAAGTAGCCTCAAGAGCACAAATAATAGTACAATGTCATAAAACATTTAGGAAGTGATTTGTTTTGAATCATTGTCATTTAATTATAAGCTTAATTGAATTCTTAATATGGTTGTCTTTAACAACCTGCTTGCTAAACTTCCTGTCAATTTAGCAATCACTCTGAAGTCTGTCTGAACAGACTTCAGTACTTCACTGGGAAGGTCAGAGTGGAGTTCTCACCCCAGCAGCCCAGAGCCTCTTCTCCAGAGATGTATTCAATCCTGGGAGAGTAAGTCTTTCACATTGCTGGGATTTGAAATTAGGATCTGTGTGGACAGATACTTTCCATTTCCCACAAGGACAGAATGACAGGATGAGGGTGCTGGTAGAGAATCAAGATTTGCAAGGTGGACCAGAAATTAGAGACCAAGAAAGAATTGTGTTTGGATACTGGTCACTCCCCTTTTGCTCCAGCTGTTCCAGATGTTTGCCCCTCACACTCCATGTGCCCCATGATCGTTAAAAAAAGTTCCTATCTATGTATATGCTGCAGGTGGTTCGGGATCCTTGCAAATAAGTGTCCTAAAGAGACATTATGCTTAGTTCATTGGGGTTGACCTGAGTTATACCAATTCGGTCAGTCACACTTTGGGCTTGTCAGCAGGTATAGATATCTTTAAGTATAAATGTGAATTACTACATAATGAATGCATTTATATAAGCTGAAAAACATCTTTCAGAGTTTGACGTTTACATCAGCACATAATTTCAAATATCTTTCCAAATACAAAATTTGCATCAGGAAGAAAATACTAGAATAGATTCTTAGTAGTAAAGATTCTGGAAGCTGCAGCTTCGTGTACATGGACTTTGTCACCCAACAGACTGCCAATAGCAAACTGCTGAGATTCTTATGGAACCTTTACAATTCTTACTGTATCTGCCTCTCGTCAAGGCACCACAGAAAAGAAACACAATTCATTCAATCCAACCTCGTTTAATTGTAGCCTGACACAATACTTACGAAGTCATGGATTTCATGTGTTAATTATATTTTAATATACTTTGGAATAAACAAACTATTAAACAACACTGTGTGCGCCATCTCAAGTGGGACCCAGCACACACCCAAGGAGGCACAGCAGTCAGGCTTGCCTCTAGAAAGCCATCTTGTCACCTGAGGCTTTCTCTGCTTCACTCGTGCAGAGCCCAGGAGAGTCTAGATTTGTCAGGGGCTAAGTTTCCAGGCTCTATGACAGGAGGATCTAATCGGCTGTTATTAAAATGAGAGTAATACATGATAGGCATACATTTAACTAAGGGATCTGTGTTTTATTATTTGGGAAGATGTATTTGCATAAGTTAATTCAATGACATTCTTTATTAAAAAAAAAAAAAAGAAAAAAGAGAAAGAAATTCACACAGTGAGCAGCGGCCAATCCTACCTTTCAACTTTATGTTAATTTGCCTTAGGGTGGATCTGACCTGAGTGTGCAAAAGATACCAGCAATAAGTTATCTATTTCATCACCTGCCAGGCGAATGAGAGACCTAGCTCAGTTACAACCAATTGAATTTAGCCTCTCAACACAGAGTATTCAAACCCTAAGTAGACATGATGCTTCTGGCCGATGTTTATCTTCAAAACTTCAGCAGCTGATGGTCAGAGTTCAACATCATCAACAGCACTTTCAGCCCTAAGGAATGAAAGCTCAGGAGTACTTATTGTGCTTTGATTCCAGTTCTAGACTCACTTCCTAGTGACTTCAGGAGGGCAGCCTCTAAGGCCTGAAAATACAGAGGGTGCCACTGTGTTTAAGGAGAGTACATTTTCTAAGGGTCCAGCGAGCAGCCAACCCAAGCTCATATCCATACTACACGTTAGCCTGACCTCATCCCTTACCAGGAATAAATGACATGGAATAAAGGGACCAAGCTGTCCATGTAAGGTCTTGGCTGTATCAAAATCCTATGAACTTGCAAGCCAAAAGTAGGATCTCAAATCTATACCAACAAGGAGTTTGGGTCTTATTCATGTAGTATTGCAAATGTCGTTGGTTAAGGTAACATTCACCCTTGTTTTCATTCTTTATATATGGGGTCCTTGCTTTATAACTTTCCTGGAGTTATATAGCCAGCGCTCTATAGCTGCAGTCTCCAAATCACTCTGTCCAGCAGCTACATGTTCAACCAACTATAAATCAAAATATTGGGGGGGGGATTTGCATTTATAGTCAACACATACAGATATTTTCCTTGTCATTTTCCATAGTATAACAACTATTTACATAGAATTTATAGCACTTGAAGAATTATAAGGAATCCGGAGATGATTTAAAGTGTTGGAGGATGTAAAGATGTTATATGCAAATATTATAACATTTTTATTTAAGGGACTTGAATCTCTTATAGATTTTGTATTCCTTGGGTGAAGAGGGTTCCTAGAATCCATGGTCTGAGGACACCAAGGGTTATTTATAGTAAATAATCACTTCTGCATCCTGATTTTTTTTCCTGGGTAAACTATGAGAACAAAGGAGGTATAATAGCCAGGGATCACTGGAGAACATTCTGAATGTTGAACATGGGCAATACACTGTCACCTGGCACACGCATATACCACACCAGAGATTATTGTATCATTGTTCTGTTCTCCTTTTCACAAATCAGCCTAAAATGAAAAATGAAAAGGCCTTTGTGTCATGACCTCCAGCTTTTCACCTTATGCTCTCACCTGCTTCCTCCACTGTAGAGGTCTGGAGAACATTTCATCAGAGCCTCAGAGCAAAATTTAATTTTTTAAAAAAAAATCCATGAAATAGGAAACAGTCACCCTCCCTTTGAGCAACAAGCTTTGTTCCAGCTCTGAAGGTGGACCCAATAAGACATTAGAAATGCAAACCTCCAAGGTTATTTGTACCATCACATCTCTTTGAGAAAGTTATACATTTTCTCCTATTTCTGATCAAACAGTCCTGCCCCCTACCCAAGCAAAAATAAGAGCTATTTGGACAAGAGAGCTGAGAAGCAATGAAATGCACACGTGTCAGTGTTGCCTAAGCAAGAAGTCTTGTTCTTCCTATAGCCCCTAGTCTTCCACTCCTGAAACACATCTGGAGCTAACACAGGAGAAATGTAAGTGTTTAAAACTGCAATGCTGGCAAACCTGACAGCCCACATGGAAGCAACCAGAAAAAGCAAACAGGTAGATCTGCCCCTCCTAGTTGTCAGAAAAACTTCCAGTGACAACAAAGCACATACTTTTCCCCACTACTTTTTAATAGCCACCTTGTCTTGGGCAGACATGTTATGTAAGCCGCATACAGTGTACTACGGTCACTGCAGTAATGGTATTCATCAAATGCCAGGTTACCAACCAAGACCTCTTACAGGGAGAAGTGCCACCGGCCACAGACTAGGCAGTGGCTATGCATGATGTCTCTCAAAAAGGTCTAATCCTGAGAGGAAAGACTGTATATAGGACAGAGTTTCAACATAGAAATCTAAATTCTTCACAAAGCCCTAAACCAATAGCTTAAGCTATCAAACAAGACTTTGTTTTCTTTGAAAATTGGAAGAGCCAGGCAAGGGCACCTGTGGGTTGCCATGTGTGTCTTTCATGCCTGTGTTGTCCTGTAAACATGTGTACAACACACAGCTGTCTCCACATTCGCTGTGAGTGCAAATGAGTTTGTGAATGTCTGGGATTTTGGTTTCCTTCGTTCTCAGAAGAAACTGATTTCATGTCCCCATTCATGTGTCTCCATGCACCCCTCCCCCACCCCCTTCATTTCCAAACTCCCTTGTTGCTACTGCTGATTCCCTTCTTTTTATATTTTTTTCCTTCTTCTTCTTTTCTTCTTCTGTTTTTTTTTTCTTTTCATAAGGCCTTTGACCTTACACTGCTGTTTATCACCTAAGGCCAACTCTCTCTCTCACTCCTTTTCCCTCTCTGTTTCTTTAAATCTCTAAACCACAAAGCAGCATGCAAGCAACACCATGGGTCAAGATATCAAAAGCGGGAACTTTTATAGGTTTCCTCGATAACATGGACAATAAAAGAAGAAGGCGCACCAGCAGCATTACTGACCTTATTTGATGCAGTGCAGTAGAGAGAGACGGCTCCTCCGCTGCTGCCCGCGTGGTCGGGGCTGCTGGCATGTGAACAGGGAAGCTCTATATCAACACTCAGCCCAGGTTTTCCTACACTCTTACGCCAAAGCTTTCCAAGTGTTTTCAGCAAATAATACCCAAATAAACAGAAGGTTACTGAATACATTAAACTCACTGCAGCAAGAAATTGCTTTTTGATGCCCAGTATATAGAGACACAGTGTGTTTCCCTCCCTACACTCACACATATATGAATATCAGTAGGAACTCAGGGATTACATGATGGCCGTCGAAGCTCTGAGAACAGAACTCTGGATTCCAGCTATCATGGCGATTAACTCTTCTCCCTATGTGGCTACCTGCTGACCAGGATTAGGGTGAGAGTTTGAGAATTCATTTTCATAATTTTTTTATGTAGACACATATTAAAACAAAAAGCATTGTTCTTTGGCTTAACCTGGTTGATGCTTTTCTTGTATTAGACCAAGAAGTGGTGTCGGCTACGCTCTTCAGGAACAACTGCATCTCAAACTGTATTGGCTCATTGAACCCCTACATGGGTTGAAATGAAATAGAACTGGGCCAGCAAGATAGCTCAGAAGACTAAATGCCTGCTTAGACAAGTGCAGGACCAGAGATCGATCCCCGGTATCACATGCTGTGCCCACCCTGCCCCTGACTAGCCGGCTACCTAGACTGGGCTGGTGGCACATGCCTGTAATCCCAGCATTGGGGAGGCTGAAAACAGGAGGATCATGAGTCTGAGCTACATAGTGAGGCCCTGTACCAAATACAGAAAAAAAGAAAAAAGAAAAAGAAAAGAAATGAAAGACAATATTCCTGCTTTTGATGCAAAACCATTTTTTCCTCCTCAAATAGTGAAGGCCCATTTTCTAATCTTCTTTCAGGACCAGCATTCTTTCTCTCACAGCAAGAAAAGTGACCCCTTTTCCTTGAAGACCTCAAGTTCTGCCTTCTAGTTTCATCAAAATTCCCTAACATGTTGTAGTCCTTGTCTCTTCTGTTTTGTCAGTAGAGAAGGATAAATCATTTCACTATCAGTAGAACAGGGAAGAAAAAGGACAGTTATTTTCTCCTTTGGAGAAACTCTACTGCTGAACTCCTGTAAAGTCATACACGGACACCCTTGCTTTTTTCAAGGTAACCATTTGCTGTTTGTCCCACTTAGAAGTCATCATTGGAAAACCACCTGGCGCTCAGTCTCAATCACCCTGCTTCTGAGTCAGACAGCTACTTGTGGTGAACACACTTGGCCCAATGTCACCAGGACCATGAGCACCACCTCTGCCTTTTCCAGAGTGAATCTCATGCACAGCTGTGACCGTGTTGCTGGCTGAGGTGGCTGTGGACACAGGTGTGAGCTGGGCTAGCCCCCCACACACACATGTGCAGACCTGTGCAACACAACTTGCCTTCTACTTCCTGAGTGTAGAGGACTTTGGACCCAAGCAAATGATGTGCTGTTTGGGTGGCGGTCATCTCAAAATCTCCCTTCTTCTGTTCTCGCAGAAATAACAGCTCTGTCCCTACCTGCTCAGCCATGACCCCAAAGCATCAGATCAGCTTAACCTGGGGTCTCATTCTGCACTCCCCAGCCCTGTTCGTAACAGCACCCGGGAACATATTCCCACCTTAATTAATATTCATATGGGCTCAGGAAATGCACATGCAATTTGACAAGTCCTCCTCCCCACCCCATGTATGCAAAACACCCAATCAAAGCCACAGAAGCAGAAATCTAATTCTTCTATTTATTTGGCAGATTAAATAAAGGCCCTGAAAAAGCTCTCTGACCCACTGTGTGAAAGCAAGCCCAGGTCCTTCCATCGTGCCTCTTCCTCTGCAGGACACTGAACTTACAGAGGCCACTTGGGTACTGGTGTTGGATGTACAAATAGGCATGCCCTGCCTGCTTCTCCTCTGCCTCCCTGCCTGGCCCTGTTCTCCTGCCTCCTTGCTCAGTGCAGCTTTCAGCATCGAGCAGTGATGTCAGAGCTCCCTGAGTAATGTTGAGTCCTGAGTGTGGGCGTAGGGTACCTTTTCTCCCACACACTTTCCAGGGGTGGATCTCACAGCTCAAACATGGCTAGACCAGAAGCTACGAATGAGCCTGGGTGTACCAATTGCACAGGGCTCTCTGTACACATCATGGATGTAGCCTGGACAGAAGCAGGTAACACACTGGCATGTAAAACAGTGATGCCAGGGAGCTCTGAGTGCATGCAAAGGCGGTGGGCCAGGTGGAAATGTTTACCCAGCATTTTCATCAGTATATAGCTGGGCCCGACAGACAGGCATGTGCACCGAGAACACTTGAATTGTTGGAGCTTACGTGCCAAGACTGAATTGACAGCACAGGGGCATCAATACACAGTGTAATGTATCATTTTGGGGCCTACAAACTAGAACCCCCCCCCAAATATTTGAATCAGTCTTTTTATTCCAGACATTTTGAGAATGTCTGGAAGTGACTTAATGTCATTATCTTCATTTGCAGAAAATATCTGGATTGATAAGTCTGCACAAAGTTGCCGATTTAACCCATTACAAAAATAAAAGGGGCCCAATTAAAATCTGAATTTTAGATAAGCACAGAAACAATTGGTAGTATAAACTTAGCTCATGCAAATATTTGAGTCATAGTTATATTAAAAACATTATTTGTAGTTTATCTGTAATTCCAATTTAACAGGCATCTCATGCTCTATCTGGGAACCAAAACCTCACAGCCTATTTTTGGAATGGGAGTGTATGCCTGTGTGCGTGCGTGCGTGTGTGTGTGTGTGTGTGTAGTTGTGAGGGGGGTAAAACAATGCAGATTCACTGTGCTGTGTAAGTTTTGGGGAAAATGTACTCCTGACCTCTGACTCCTTGCTTAGAAAGAAATATAGTTACGGGGGAGAAGATCAGATGAGCTTCGCAGGCTTTAGCCATATATTTCCCGTGCCAGGGGACCACTGGAAGGAAGAAGGTTTCCAAGCATGAGGCTGAATTACCACATCTGGAGGCTGCTCGGCTCGGGCAGGCCTGTTTTTCAACACGGCTCTCACAGAGCACACACAGGTGATTAACATTTCTCAGCTGAGGTTTATGACTTCATTAGAATATTTCTCATCATAATTGAATAGGTAAAAATACCTGGCTATTAAACACAAGCCTATCCCTCAGGATGACCAGATTATCACTTGAATTTAAAATCTTTCTGAATTTTTAATAGTGCATAACAAATACGATTATTTATGCACTTTCTTCCAGTACCAACTTGCCAGGCCTATAATTATCGGCACACTTTTAGTGTCAGGGGGAGGAGCTACCTATTGCAGTGCATGTCTCCCTGGCCCCTCTAAAATATGGAGCCAACAGGTCCCCCCTTTCCTCGGGCCCTGGATGGAGCGTGTACCAAGCCCTTTGGAAGCTCTGGCAGGCCTGGCTCTAAGCTTATTTAGCAACTCCTGGTGATTAGCAGCAGAGCAGAGCTAGAAAGGGAGCAGCTGAGAATCCATAAAGCTGGCTGATGAAAAAGTCAAGTGGAGGCCTGCCTGGCTGAAACCTCTTCAATAGATCTGTAGTCTGGACTTGAACCCTGCCCTCTCACCTCAGGGCCTGGTATTTCTTTCTATTCCTTTTATTTTTTTTCCCCCTCTGTCCATGTCCCCTGCCCCCACCTTCTTGTCTCTTTCCAGTTCCTCTATCAAGAAGTGATGTACTCAGACTGACTGTGAATAAATGGGAGTGACCCCCATCTACCCACCCCCACCTCCCTGAACCTGGTGCTGCAGAAGGGGATGGAAGGGGGAGAAGCGGGTTGGGGAAAGACGCAGAGGGAGGGAGGGAACAGAGGAGGGAAAGGAGAGGGAGATCGACAAGGAGGGTCCCCAACTTCCTCACAGGTAATTAAAGGGACTATTTTCAAGGTTGCATGGGCAAAAGACAATTTGGCCCTAATGAAGCATCGATCGGCTGGCACTAAGGTAGAAAGGAGCTGACATTCATTCAAAGGTACCTCTAACTGATGTAAGACACTGCACCGGGAATTATTCCTTCTCGCTGTCATTGCCTAGGACCTAGCTTAGAAAAGAAAAAAAAAAAAAAAGGACATTTGTTTTAAATTTATTTTATTTCTGCATTGTCACAAATGCACGCATCAGGCTTTGTTTTCTACGTCGTTTTCTTTTTAAAAACTGAGTGCTGCAGAGCGTACTCTCTTTGGTAGTGTAGGAGGGGGAGCTTCCCACGAAGGGGAAATTTTCTTCATTAGCCACGATTAAAAGCCCACCAATCAGGCCAGGCTGGCCTGAATTCACGAGGTCAGCAATGGCAGGCATGGACTTGGCCTCGGGGAGGGGAAGGGACACTGCTAGCTCTTTGAAAATCCACACTCGGTTCACTCCGCGAGTTTGGTTGCTGGCTACATCGCCCTGGTATTTGCAGTTCTGTGGCACAACCAGAAACTGGAAGAGGAAAGGGGGCCCGAGGAAGAGGCCACATCACGATGCCGGGGTGCATGGTGGGCATCCACGCACATGGGACCACAAGGGCCCAGGTCGAGGTGTGAGGCAGAGGCCAGGCCACAGCCACCTGCGAGCCCACCTGTTCAGATGGTACCTCCTCCTGGGTACCCCCCACTGCATGTGACTTCTGAATTTTTTTATTAGTCCTAAAAAAAAAAAAAAGTTTGCATTTGGAGAACGCCCGGATGATAATAAAAGGATAGGAAAAGGCTGGTTGTGCCAAGCAAATTGTGGTGGCTGACGGGAGGGGAGAGAGTATTGATTCCACAACAAGTTGAGTGTTACGGGGAGAGATTTTGCCTACTCCCCCACTCGGCTCTTACAAGAGGTCCCCACAATCAACAATAGCAGGTCCCTATAGAGCAAGAAACACAAAGGAAATTTGCTCCGGTTCAGTCCCCACAGTGAGGCCCTTCGGAAGCTGAACAGAGTCACTGTTTCTTCCCCTGATACAAATGAGTGGGGGGTTGGGGGAGACATCCTTGTGTATACCCCCAAATAGACATTCAGAGCACAATAAACTGCAGGATAGGGGCCATTGGACAGGACATTTCAAATCACAGGCTTCTCCTCACGTGTTCTTCCTTTCTTTTTCTTCTCAGAATTTATTGCTGTTTCTTGATTTGGCTCTTAATTTTGGTTTGGTTTTGGAGGGCGGGGGTGGCAGGATATATTATTTAACTTGATAAACAGCGTCCCCACACCGCCTCGCCGCCTCCCCGCCTCGCTCGCGCTCTCCTATTTATTCATTTGTGTTTACATTTCTAAGACATCCCTTCAGCTGACGGAGGACACTTCCCACACACTGCAGTACTGGCCATTAATGCAAAAGGATAATTCATTGGCTGCCCAGCCTCTGAAGTTGGATTTTGAAAAGAAAAAAAAAAAAAAAAAAAAAAAATCAGAGCCCAGCTTTCCTGGGTTTGTTGAATTCATGTGTATTTACTTTGTACTTTTCTCTCCTTTATCTTTGAAACAGTTTGTAACATTCTCTTTATCAATTTGATGCTATTTCATCGCGGTTTCTTTATTTATTTATTATTTATGCCAAAGAACAGGTCAGGACACAGGACACAAAATTGTGCAGAACACCTGCTGAAATTTAAAAAAAAAAAAGTTCTCCCCTAAAAATGGCTACAGTGGAGCCCAGCAGATCCTATCTGCATTAATTTGGCTGAACAACAAGATATTGCCGAGGACAAACTCTGAATAAAGCAGTTCCGCGTTCCCAGGATTGGCGCAGCTCAGCCTAAACAATGGCTGCTTCCCATTCACCTTAACCCAGCTTTTCAAAAGAACATCTTCAGAAACACAAAGCATCAGCGGGAAATGGCAATTTTATGAATCCTAATCAATCAAAGGGCTTATTAACTCAATGTGAAGCCAGATTAAAATCTTTAATTATAAATCGTGCTAAAAGGAAAAACAAAATGTACTTATGGTACATTGAAAATTCCGGATATTAACATAGTTGCTATTATCTCTGGCAATATTAAATTCCCCCTCCCTTCCCCCCCCCCACCCAACAACCTCACCTTTTTCTATTACTAAAGAACAGGGCTACAGAACCCAAATCATTTTTCCCCTCAATTTATTAAAATGTATTCTTTTGCTCCCCCTGTGCATCCAATAGGTAGCTGGGAAGCCGCACTGGTGGCTGTAGGAAAAGGTATGAGAAATCCCATTACTGGGCCCCGGGCGGGCAGCTAGAGTTTCAGTATGATGCTGGGGGTGGTTTGGGTAGCCATTTATTAAGGGGGCAGAGTTGGTGTTATAGAGTTCATAGGGTTTTTTTTTTCTTTTCTTTTTTTGGGGTAGGGGAAAGACAGCAATCAGATGCGGAGCATTTTCGCTAATGAAAGCGGCATGCATGTCTGTGCTCGTGGGATTGATTGGCAGGAGTGAAGATTGCCAGCCCCAGGAAGGGTCCTCGCTTGAAGCCACGGTGTGAGCAGGCTTGGGCGCTGCTGCGGCTGCTGCTGCTGCTGCTGTGGCTGCTGCTGTGGCTGCTGCTGCTGCGGCTGGGGCTTCTTCAGCTGCTTCTTCTGCTGCTGCTGCGGCTTCCTTTTTTTTTTTTTTTTTTTCTTTTTTAATCAGGCAGACATTTGGGAAATGACCACAGCAAATTTAATCACAGTTGGGGGGTGAGGGGGGAGGGAGGGAGGGCAGAGCCTGTGATTCACATGTTTTATTTATTTGTTCAGAGTCACGGCCATCCTATTGTGTGTCCCTCATTCTGTCATTTCAGGCCCCTCCGACCCACCCCCTACCCCTGTCCCCATTGTTAATGTAAGAGGCAGAGAATATAACCACATTTTATAATAATAACATATCCAACATTGTAAAAGCAGGAACCTCATCTTGAGTGGGGCCTTTTTTTATATTGAAATGATAAAAAAAAAAGGAAAAGAAATATTTCTGTCCTAATGACAAAGTAGGATGGAGAGATTTGTTCTTTGTGTAAAAATTCAGAGATCTTTGCAGCTAGGGCCCAAGCCCCATTCCCCCTCCTACACGTCCGCTATTGTACTGCTCTATTTTTGTATTTACAGAGCAAGCCCCATGTTACCAAATTGGCTTTAAATTAAACAGGGAACGAAGGAAAGGAAGAAAGAAAACTGTACAATCAAACCTAATCAAAAGAAAGTAATACCCAGTTTAAATTAAATCCTACTTCATTCCTTTTGTTCAAAGTTTAGACTTTCTTCCTCTTACCCTTTCTCCTGAAAAAAAAATTTTTTTAAAAATCCCTTTTTTGACTATTTCTTTAGTTCGAAGGACAAGGGACCCTCATCCTCAAAATTAGATCTCTTAAGAGCCTGGCCACTTTCCTTCCTAACCTTTGAATCTGGTTTCCTGTCCATCTAGGGACAGTGGGGTATGGGAGTGGTGTAGGGGGTGGGTAGCCTTTGCCAGCAATCTTGATAGTGAATAGGGTTTGATTTCATAATACAAGGTGGTTGGCTGTCTGCTCTTTTTATCCAGGCAGTAGGTCAAAAATGCCTAATTTAAACCTGAATAAAAAAAAAAAAAAAAAAAAGGGACTTGTCCTTAAGGGACACAAGCCACATCTGCCCTGGTGGTATGTCCCGGCTCCCTCCAGGCTTCGTGGTACCCTTAGGCATTCAGGGTTGCTTTACAGCCTATTGCTGCAGCTCCTGTTTCAAACGAGTAATAAAACGATGGTTTCCTGACGATTTTTAGAACTTCTGAACATAGACACAACGGCCAATGCTACTTTAAAACCACTGACAAACACCTCGAGTGGATGAAGAGTTACCTAAATGTTGCTTGGATACCATGAAAACTTGCAAGTTCCTGTTCTGGTGGCCAGTGCTGTAGCCACACCCACTGTAAGGAGTCGGAATGGTTTTTTGATAATCTGTGTAGTTTTTGTTTGGGTCCTTCCCCCCCCCCCTTGATTTTTCTATCTTTGCTGACTAATAATTTCATAGTTATCTAAACGTTCAAATTTAGCCAGAGGAAAAAGATTGAGTGAAAGATCCTAAGTCAGTTTTCATGGCTGGAGTGCACACGGAATCCATTTTGGCAAAAAGCACTGAAATTCTCAGAATTCCTCTAAATCCTTAAATGCCACACGGCTGTGATATTCCTTTGAAGAGGAGCATTGGACCTAATAAACCCAATACTAGAAGCACGGATCTTGTCTTTAGCTCTTGCAATAGCTTTTCACTAAATTCAAAAAAGCCCTTTTGTGCTTAACTGGGTTTTCATTTCATTGGTTTTAAATTTGTTAAGCTTGACTTTTGACACTTTGGGTCTTTAGCCCTTTTTAATTTTTAAAGTGCAATTATGTAACAAATATTGATGCTCTCAGAAAAGCAGACATTAATCTGTCATTAATGCTAGCAGGTAAAGAATGAAATGTGCTTCCATCTTTTGTTACAGATAAGTAACATAATGTGTATATTCTCTAAACAACATCTTGAAGTGACTAATACAAACTATTTTTGAAGTAACACACAGGGACATTGTATACACAAAGTATTCACTCCTCTAGAAGGTGTAAACAAAACAGAAATAATAAAACTAGCAAAGAAAGATAACTTGTATAAATAGTTACCTATAGAAAACGTGCTTTTAAATTATAATATAAATAAATGAGACATTAAATGATAAAAAGCACCAGTAAATTATAATTCTTCATCAAAAATAAAACTATTGGGCTATACTTTGCCAGTTTACTTCAGCAAATGAAAAAATATGAGTAGAGATAGCTCTTAGCGACCAAAACTATGAAAACAGGTATTTGGTTAAATAAACAGTATATATGGAATTTCAGTTACTTCTCAGAAATTATGAAAGGAACATTTAGAAATTGTTCAAAGGTGATGTTTTGAGGTAAAATTTTCTTTTGATACTTTTAAATATTCAGAAGTAATCATGCAGTTAGGTAATGATTATGAGTCTCAGTTGAGCCAAAAGGCCTTTTTCCTTATTTTCTTAAGAGAAAACAATTTAAAAATTATCTTGAGAAAAAATATTCTATTGAAATCAATAAGAAAATGCAGCATTATCATTAATGAATAAGACATAATTCTTAAACATTTTAATTCCATTATCAAGTATTTCAAACACACGTAATTTATTTTTCACATTTTTTTTTTTATGCCTCACAATTTTGCTTGGGCATTATTACAGTTTTTTTTTTTTAAATCATGAAGAAAACATGTCATGATAGGAAGAGAATATTTACATTTTCCTATCTTCTTTAGTTTTGTTGAAAATCCAAATAAATAGGAATGTAAAAAATGGTTTAAATGCTTATTTTAGAACTCTGCAGGGAATCTTCTTTTTTAAAATACTTCAAGCCTTTTCTAAAGATTTCTTACATCAGTATTATGTTGTTGGTCTCCTTTTAAAAAATACAGCTGCTTCTTAAAGAACCTTATAATTTAAATTTATTTCCTATGCGTATGATTTTGTCAAAATCCCAATCCAAACACAGAAAATGTCCCTTGTCTCCTAAACACCTTCAAAGCCCATGTTTATATGCCAGTTTACGCCTGAGCAGAAAAATATTCACCAAAACTCTAGTCTCTCTCTCTCTCTCTCTCTCTCTCTCTCTCTCTCTCTCTCTCTCTCTCTCTCTCCCCCTGGATCAGTCGACTTTACATTTGATATACAGCCTGATTTTTCCCCATCAAAATTACATGAGAAGCAAAAAGCAGAATCTAAGGCTCAGGACAAACTGGGTGGGTCTCCTCATTCTCCCCGTTTTTTCTTGGTGTCAGACTCTATGTGTAGATAAAACAATTTATCTTTATCATTTTCAAGCTGGTCAGACGGGCGAGGGGCGGGAGGTGCACAGGGTGGAGGGGGTGAGGGGAGAGGTGATTGCTTCACTTGTTGTCAGAGGGCATTGATCAGCCCCGCTGTCTGCTGGTCTTGAGGTGAGGCCAGGTCCCCCAGGAGCACTTCGGGGCTGGGCTGTGTCAGTGCAAAGCTGTATTGAGTCATGACCCGAATGACGGTTCATTGAGGGAAACGGGTATTGGCGTCCAAATCATTCTGAGACACCCTCAGTAACACTTAAACCAGTCCACTCCGTTAATGTCAGGTCACGGGGGACACATTTAGCCCCCTCTGCTGACCATTAGACCCTTTGATGGAGTGGACGATAAACTTGACGGGACAAGCTGGACCCCGCTGTTGAGCCGGCCTCTGTTGGCAGCAGGCGCTGTACCAGGCTGCCTGTCGGAGGACACAAGGAGCCCCGTGCTCCGCTCCTCCAGGGACAGCATCCCTTTCACACCCAGAAGGGTAAAGTAAAACTAAAACTTATTTTAAGGTGATGGTGTCAAAAGGAGAAAAAGAAGCAGGAGGATCCCTCTGAAAGTTTTCCAGTAATGAAGGCAGACATGGACTGTGGATAAAGTGGTCCAGCTCTACCATTTTGTAATTTTTATTTTTTTCTTTGATTTTTTTCCTCTTTCTTCTAAGCACCGTTTATATAGTGTAGGTATTTTGAAATCCATTTGTTATACCTTCTGTGGCAAAGAACAAAAAGAATTCCTTATTGTTTCCCAGGGAAGTGAAAAATTCTTAAAAAAAGAAAAAGAAAAGCACTCGGTTGTGATCACAGTGTTTCCCAGGCAATGTTCTGGAAAGGAAGTATTTTATTTTCTATTTTATTTTATTTTACCAAGCATCAAATATATTTTGTGGGGAGGGGGCGCAAAAGCTAATTGCATTTCTCATTGATGGGAGCATTAGCCTAAAACAAACTTGAGCTTGAACATGACTCTAAAGCACAAACTAACAAAAACCAGGTCATTGTTAATATTCAAGGGCTGAATTAATAATCATTATAGCTTCTATTTAAACAAATTATACCTAAACCTTCTGTTATAGGAGACATCACTACTGTTTACTTTTTTTCTGTGTTCCCACCAGCCAAACAGCCAGGGGTTTGACAGGGCAGATTTTCTGGTATTACAATGCTTTTAGCCTAGTTTTAACACCTTGTCTGGATTCCTCTTGAGAACTAAGTGAAGTCATGTTAGATGAGGAAACAAGGGGGCATTTTTAAGTGGCCCCCACTACCAAAACATGCACGTAACGACCACTGCATCGTTGAACAATTGTAGTTATTAAGTACACAATTAGAAAAAAAAAGTTAGTACAAATGGACTAATTTGACCAAATTACGCATCTGTTTTATCTTAAAAGTAAAAATCTAATTAAAAAGATAATGTGGTTCCTGAACTATTAACCACCCTTCTGACAAATAGGAAAGCAGCTGGGAGCTGTGTGATATGTTTAACCAAGGGTGAGGGAGGTGGGGCTGGTGTCAGGGTCTCATTGTCTACTTTGCATTATCCAAACCAGAGAGACTTTTCCAGAGTTCATATGCTTTGTCTCCTAGTGATGTTGGAAACCTTTTGGGTTTGCTAAAATTCTGATTTTTTTTCCTTCTAAAAGAAGTCAGTGTATCAAGCCATGCAGGTTACATCTCATTTTCGTATCGATTTAAATATTGTTTCATTTCAGATAACTGGGGGCATTACAACACACAACCACACCCTGCTTGCTTCCTAAAGCTTAAAGGTAAGATTTCTGGGAGTTCCTAGAATTCAAAATATTTAAGGGGTCTATATTTTAATATGATTTCTTGGAAGAGAATCCTATAGTGATCTCTCTCTCTCTCTCTCTCTCTCTCTCTCTCTCTCTCTCTCTCTCCCTCTCTTTCTGTTATTTTTAGGGCAAGGGTCTCATTTTGTTACCCAGGCTGGCCTTGAACTTTCTTGGCTCAGCTAAGTTGGGGTGCCACCCACCCAGGTTTATTTTTTTTCCAATGTACAACGGATAGGATGTATATAGTGTATCTATATATACAATATCAGCATTTGCTAGCTCCACCTTGATGTTTTATGTTGAGAGGATAGAAATAATCCCAGAAATAACCCCAGCATAGATATGTCTGTGAGTGTATCTGGGAGTGAACAAGTGGGGGTTGGGAGAGGGGTCTCTCTCTCTCTCTCTCTCTCTCTCTCTCTCACACACACACACACACACACACAGGAGCAGGAGAGAGAGGGGGAAAGAGAGAGCACAGTCATGCATCTTCTACTCATCTCATCCAAATAGACTTCTAGCTAGAGCCCTAACTCAAGAAATAAAATGCATTGATCTGGTTTATAATGGGGCACATTTGAGTTTTTAGTGGGATGAGGTACCAAAGGGAAATTACATCATTGCCGGTAAACTCCTCTTTCCATCCTGCTTTCGGTAATTTTTCCCACCTCTTCCTTTCAATTTGCAAAGTCAAGCAAGTACATAATTAAGAGAAATATACATCTATTATGCCCTATGCGTGTTTTTTTTAGCACTTAATAAGTATACTGTTAGTAATTGAAAAATTAGCCCTGCAATCTGTACTAACATTCTGCCATTTCGTTCAGAAATGAGTATTCTATCCTGACCCAACTGTAAATTTCCAGGGCAGAAGCTAAAACAATATAAAATATGGAATCCACAAAGTTAATAAAATTGGCCTGACTTTTTATAAACTTTCAGAACCTGCTAGTCTCCATTTACATTCTTGTTTTCTTACTGCAACTTGAATTCCAACTGAAAAGCCAGTGGAGTAGGGACGGACTCTGGCGACCACAAAATCTTAGGTATTTTTCTGAGAAATAGAAGACTGAATTTTCTCTGAACTCTGTTCTCTGAGGACATGAGTATAAATGAGGGAAAAGAGGCATTTTGTCCAGGAGCAAAAGAACATTAGATACCAGTTTGTCGTGCTGCATTTATATTGCTTTTTATATATTAAAAGAAAACTTAGAGTTTCCTGCTCCAGTCTGATCCTTCTGCCTGGGAGATTCCTGGAAAATAATGCATCAGTCAACACACACGTCTGACAGCAGCTGCTTCTAAATTTCACTCTGTTCTCGGGACCCCGTTCTCCTCTGCAGACCCCCATTCACATCCACGCTCAGAGGCTTCTGGGGAAGCTTCATTCCAGAAGCGCCGCTGCCAACCCTCCAGGCCACAGCCTGCGAACCTGCTCCCTGGCTTCCAGAACTGCACACTTCATTGGCTCATGGCCTCCAGAAGTAAATCAAATATGGACACTTTGCTCTCATAAAACAGCGCTTCAAAATGTTTTACATTGCTACTCGAAGAGGAAAACAACAACAACAACAACAAAGCCTTGTAGCCTTTTTTTTCTTCAAAGGTTGATGAAAATTTTTTTTATTGATTATTTGTATTTGGTCTTGGCTTTCAGCTAACTCTCAATCACCAAGCTCCCTTCTCTAAGTTCAAGTTTACTGGAGGTCACAACAGGTCACTAAGTCATTCTTGAAAAGCATAAAGCAATATGCATGATACACGTTCCGTAGTTTCAACACTGTCAACAGGAACTGGAGGCCTGACGAAGACCAGCAAAGAATGGCCCACCCCGCCCTCCCTTCAGGTGAGCCAGGAATCCAAGCCAGGGCTCTGGCCGGTCCTTAAAATAGTCCTTGAACCCAGAGGTGAAAGTGGTGGGACACTGGAATATCAGCACCACTGTCCAATATAGCTCAAACCAGAGGTCTCCTCCACTGTCACTGGTAGTCACTTCTTTACATTTAATTGACAGTAATTAGGTACATCATGTTTTGCATATTATGTGCTTCACAATCAACCCGATGTATATGAATAAATTACAGCACTGCCTTCGGCACTTCAGCAGCAAACCGCACTTAACCCTGCTACAGACAGACCTCAGTCTTCACGTTCCTTCCCTTTTCTCTGGATTCTCTGCGCTCAAACTTTTCATCATGCCACAACATAAAACCTTTCTTTCTTATATTAGCTATTGTCTCATTCTTTTGTGGTAAAGTGTTGAGAACTTTTTGTTTTATAGACATCCAAACAGGCAGGACATGGGAACACATCAGCGTTGACTTAAAGGCCACCCAAAATCCAAAGTCAACTCCACAAGACGGTGACAGCACATGAGGCAGAGTGGAAGGGCCCACCTGGCCAGTTCCATCACCAATAAGTGGAAGGAGAGAAGAGTGTTTTCTACAGCCAGGGCTGGGGCTTCTCTCACACAGAAAGTAGAGGAGCCCCAGACTTCCTCCTCCTGTTCACCGTGTTTCATCATCTGATCATTGAATTGCTTAATGTGAGTTTTCAGAAAATGTAGGGCAGATGATCAGAAAAAGTGATAAATGGGGGGCTATGTTTCACACCATTGTTTATAACCAACTAAGTCTGAACCGCAGCCCTGGGAGTCACAGTACAAGGGGGAAAATGTATGCAGGCAACAGGGAGTTAAGTAAATAAATTTTTTCTTTTCTTTGTCGATGTGTTTAGTTCTCTTCCTGCCAAGATTCATCTCACTCTGCTATCTTGTGAGAGACACATATGGTGCGGTGAAATTGCCATCCAAGAAAGCATGTCCCAGCCTGTTGAGACATCATCAAATAAGATTAAAGCAAAGTAAAAATAAAAAAGATAGAATGATTTTTTTCTTTTCCTTGTACAGAGAATGCGTGATGAAAGCCACTGAGGTACTTGAATTGCTTCGAAAGGTTTTGTAGCCATTTCTTTACTTCGAATGGTTAAGAAAAAGCCAGAAATAACATGACAATACCTTCTTCTCTTTCTCTAAGTCAGTGGTGCAAAATGTGCTTCATAATCAACCCGATCTATATGAATAAATTACAGCACTGCCTTCGGCACTTCAGCAGCAAACCGCACTTAACCCTGCTACAGACAGACCTCAGTCTTCACGTTCCTTCCCTTTTCTCTGGATTCTCTGCGCTCAAACTTTTCATCATGCCACAACATAAAACCTTTCTTTCTTATATTAGCTATTGTCTCATTCTTTTGTGGTAAAGTGTTGAGAACTTTTTGTTTTATAGACATCCAAACAGGCAGGACTTGGATTCACCTGCATCCTGTCGGTGGCTCTATTTCCCTCCTGTTGACACTTAAGAGGTGGGACCTCCAGCTAGCGTTGTCATTGTCCCAGGACGGGGGCACCAGGAGCAGTATTCACCTGTGAAGGCGTGGGCTCCCTCCTTCTCACCAGCAGAGCACATTAGGCCTAAAATCCGCCAGGCCTGCCAGTTGCATCTCCCCTTGTGCTTTCTAAGAGGCACCTGGTACCTGGCAGAACCCTGGTGATGTGGGTGAGAGCTGGACAGAGTCACACCAAGGCCACCTCCAGAAGACAAATCTTTTTTTACCCAGGTTCCCCCTAGGGGGACTCTTACAGCCACATCACACTTCTTTCCTGTCCCCTTTAAGAACTGACTGGTTCTGGGAGAATTCACGGCATGGGCAGGAACAGGGGGAAATCCACATGCCACTCTCTTGGAGCCTTTCTCAGACATGCAAGGCATTTCTTATTTTTAAGGGGCTTTCTTCCTCTCCCCTTTCCTCCCCGAGTGGCATTTCAGGGAGTACTGTAACCTCTTTGAAAGGATGCAGTCAGGAGGTAAACAATACCACACTTCAGATCAGAGGAGGCCCCAAAGCCAGGCTTTGAAATTAAAATAAATTTTCTTTAAGTGTCTGGCGAGGGAGGGTGGAGGGCAGTGAAAGACAGGCATGCCCCTTTCTTAAATGCAAACACTCTGTTCTCTGTGATGTGAAGTCAGTTTGCATTGGGAAGCAGAAATGAAGACGCTGCGTGAGCATTTGTTTGCAAACCGTTCTAGGTAAGGAGCCCAGGGTTTACAAGATCTAGTTTCTGATGCACGGCCTTAATTGGACTTCTGCAAGAGAGCCCTGCATCCGAGGAAGAGATTATCACTGGCCTTAATAAGCTGTCGCTGGCTTTCATAACGGTCGAGGCCTAAAACGAGGCACACCGAGCCCAGAGACAATCTTACCAATTGCCCGGAGCAAGGATTAAAGAGACAAGGATCCGAAGGAGAGACAGCAAGAAGTGGGGGGGTGGGGGGATGTAAGAAACAGGGGCTAATGTAAAATCGTTTCCATATTAACCTTCTTCCCTTCTGACAATGGTCAAGTTCTGATTCAAAATACAAATTATCTCCAATTACTTCAAAAGAGGCAGTCAGAGAGCTGTCATTTAACCTTCACCATCTGTTTGCCTCAAAAGAAAGCTGTACAGCCTGCCATGCTGACCTCAACTTTCCCTCTGAGCTCTGGACAGGCACCAAGGATGGAGGTTTTATTGTTCTTGAGGGAAAAAAAAACAAAACAAAACTATTGGGGCTTGATTGGGAGTTGGGGAGAAAGGAGGGTGGTTAGGAAAGAGGAGAGATAGAAAGAAAGGTGATGTGGGTGGGGATGAAAGGGAGGAGTCCAGGAGGTGACTTCATTCAAACTGGGTTGACATCTAGAGGCCAGATACTGGGCTTGCCCACCTTCCTGGTCTCCTTCCTGAACCCCCTCAGCTGGAGGTGGTTGAAAGACGAGACTGGCTCTAGGAGGCCTGCATGACCAGAGACGACCAGAGACAACCAATGACCAACCAAGGCTGGGTGGGATGAACAAGGGCCCCTGGCCTGGCTGACTGTCACCCGGTTGGCCTTCATGGGAAGCCAGCAACCAGGGAGCGCAAGCATGATGGGGCTACCCATAAGGTCCAGAATCCTCTTGAACAAAGGCTGCCTGACACAAAGAAGAAAGCTTGGAGCACCAGCTGTGGTGGCGCATGCGAGTCATCTCAGCTCCTAGGTAGGAGGATTGCAAGTTCTAGGCCAGCCTGGGCAATGCAGCAAGACTCTGTCTCAAAATGAAAAAGTGAAAAGGACTGGGGACGCAGTCTGGCGTTAGAGCATTTGCCTAGCATATGTATGAGAGGTCCTGGGTTCAAACCTCAGTACTCACCACTCAGGCCCCACCCAAAAAAGCAAGACTGTGAGGTTGACAGGAACCAGGCTCTGGGAAAACATTCTGTCAGCCCTCTCCTGTTTGTGGGACCACTGAAAAGCCTGGAAAGAGACAGCTTCTTGCTACCCCAAACCCCAAATCATACCATTCAGGCTGGCCACAAGGAGATTAAAGCCATTTGGAGTCTTGCAGTGGACACCCAACAGCCCTGTGTACAGAAAACCACATTTCATCACCTTCAGTCACCCTTGCTGTGGTCCTGGGAGGGCCTCCCCCTGTTTGGGAAGCTAACAGAGTTAGGCACAGGAGCTGTCCTGGAAAAGGACTGGCCAGGGGCATGACTTCCCTCCAGGCCACAGAGCAATAATAGGGTGCAAATTTTTAAACATCTTACATTTTATGGGAGATTCCTAATGTTTCTACCCAGGTACATTATATTATTTCCACTCCCTCTGATCTTTATTTTCCATTTTATAGCCCACTGAATAACAGGTTTCTTCAAGAGAGAAAGAAAGAAAACAGACCCCAATAAACAAGGACTACGTTGACTCATAAACAGCCCATGTGCTCCAAGCTCAGAGGCACCTGGAGTTTTCCAAAGAGAAGCACCCCAAGCCCGCGCACCTTGTCTTTCTTTCCCTTGTGCAACAGTATTGAAGCTTGAGTTTTTTGTTTTTTTTTTTTAACCACCATCACTGGAGCAACTGCCAGGCCCTCTTATTTCTCCGTACAAAAGCAGATGGGGGAGGGGCCAGAAAAGGAAACACAAAAAGCTGCTATTAATGACAAGTAGCAGAATGGCAGTGGTGGGAGGAGCCCCTGTCAAAGGGCAAAATCATCTGTAAAATGTCTTACGATCTCTAAACGCCGATCCTCTGCCCCCCTACACAAAAGAGAACGCTCCTACTACTGCATTCCTCCTTCCTTTTGCTGATTCTCCCCTCCCTTAGCCATTTCTAAAACCAAGTTCATTTGGCAACACATGGATGGAAAGAGCTGTGGGCAGTGGCGCTTCGGTGGCATCACTTTCTGGTCTTCTCTCACACCTGTGTCTTCCTTCTGCGTTTGGCTTAAGCCACAGTGGGCCACCTAATGAGTGGTCAGAGGACCAAAAAGCGAAGATGGAGGAGCATAGACCTCCCCCTCAGGCCGGAGTGCTTGTCTGATCAGTCAGCTGGGGGTCTTCTCTCCCATCCAAGCTTTCTTTCTGGTCCATGTAAATGCTCCACATCTGAAGCAAATGCAGGAGGGAAAGACAACATGGCAGAATTTCTTGGAATCCAAAAGGCCTTGGTGGACTCAGGGTGTCCCCAGTCCCTCTCTCTGTCTCCCTCCTCTTGCTGGCTAGGGGCTGCAGGGACAGTGAGAAAGCAATTAATGTGAAACATCTGGATCTGCTTAATTACCGAGCTGGGGCACTGATAAACTGGTCAGGCCGGAGCCCAGGTCAGAGTCCTGCGAGCAGGTTTGTGTTCCAGAAAGGAACTGGCTGCTATGTTTCACAAGACAAATATTATCTGTTCTTCTTCCAGGATGCTTGTTATTAAAAGCTGGATTTAATCGAAGAATTAAAAGGGCTTGTTTCACTTGACATTTCATCCACTAAAGACCTGAGGGGGAAAAAACTCCAGTGCCATACCGATCCTCACTTTCCGCCGGCTGGTTTTTGCACCAAATGTTAAGCAAGTTACACGGTGCTGACGATTTCCCTAAATCAGGATCTTTTGGAGAACTAGTTCAGGGACTACACATGTGTAAAAGGTTTCACTGTGATTATCTCTAAGTAAATAATGTGCTAAAGACCAAGACATCATCCTTTGAGCCCCCTACATATAAGTAGCCCGGGCAACAACAACAACAACAAAAAACCCATTATGAGACCCCCACTGTTGAAACAGGAGGCAAGTCCCCTTAGAAGTGAATGCTATTTTAGTCTAAAGACTCTGAGCTTTCAAAATGCTTCTTTGATGCCCAGGCTGTCATAAGTCCAGGCTTGTCCTTCATGTTCATGGTTGTGTAGTTCTTTTCTCATGTCACCCCTTCAAGCCAGTACTTCAGAAAGACCAAGTCACTGTCACCATCATTTTCATTGTGGCAGATTTGCAGTGGTCCCAGGGCACAGCAACAGAATCCCTGGGGAAGTCCAAGGTGCTAGGGAGAGGCTCTGCTTGGGAACACCGTCTCTCCAAGCATGACAGGGTCAACAGCCCGTGCTATGCCCGTGAAGCACCTGTAACTTAGAAAGGTCTATATGGCCGGGAGATGGGAGGGTGGCACACCTGCATTCAGCTGACCTCTGCATTTGCATTTGTATAATGGATTTGTATAATGAAATTTTCATTTGTTTCTACTTCATGGTTCATCAGATCCGACACAGGCCCCCTTAAGAGACTTCAGGAGATGAAAGGGCAGCATTCTGTCTCTTATTTAAAAGACAGAGACCTTGGCAAGCTTAAGCAACAAACAGGCAAAATAGTGTGAAATCATTAGACGAAAGGTACAAACACAACCTGAATCACTTCCTAACTAGGGCTGCCAGATAATATCTGTCATATCCATAGATAATACATTAAAATATTTAATTTACATATGCTCCTTGTATGGCACAACCTTACGCCAACAAATAAAATTTGTTGGTCATCTGAAATGCAAACTTGACCAGGTGCTCTGTGCTTTTATTTGCTAAACTTGACAGTCTTATAATAGATGGAATCTTCTACCACCAGGAGACCTTCGGTAGGTATCAAGTACCAGTTTTCATGCACGTGCAGATGGGAACTATGCATTAAGATTATTCTTCATGAACCATTTGGGCCTGAAAATTGTAATAAAAATTTTATTTTTAGCATATTTATCATAAACATAATTACCTAAGTATCCAAAAATAAAATACCTGTTTCTAAGTAGGTCTTTAATAAATATAGACTGGGTGTGGTGGCACCCACCTGTAATCCCAGCTCTTGGGAGGCTGAAGACAGGAGGATTACTATGAGTCTGATCTTTGTAGTGAGACCCTGTAGACTCTGTGATATATATATATATATATATATATATGCATATTACAAATGTTAAATATTTGTGTATCAAAATTAATTAGCTAAAACCCTTGAAACAGCACTTTAGAAATATTCTGTTGAATTTTGTCATAGCCCATGGTTAGAAAATGAGGATAGTGATAGTAAAAATCTAAAGTTTTTCCATCCCAGTCAAAGTATTACAATTGTGGAAGTTACAGAATTCAGAAGTTAATTTTACATGCCTCAAGGGCCAGCCAGATAGCTGAGCAGACTAAAGCACTTGCTTAGGCAGACACAGGGATCAAGGTTTGACCCCAGAATGCTGTGCCAGCTTCGCTCCCAGGACCTGCTGAGCTGGCAACTGAGACTGGGTGTGGTGGCATGAACCTGTAATCCCAGCTCTTGGGAAGCTGAAAACAGGAGGATCACCATAAGTCTGATCTATGTAGTGAGACCCTGTACTAAATGCATCAAAAAAAATTTACTTGCCTCAGATCCCATAGTACATTTGTCCCATGTATGTGTGGGAAAGCAGAAGGAGTAAGTCTCACTGTGAACAGTGTCTACACACTGGGGCAGGATTCTTTTTTAATAAGTGGCCCTAGTGATTGATCCTGGGGCCCTCATGCTGAGCCACATCCTGCCTTTTTAAATTTCCTATTTTGAGTGAGGGTCTCTGTAAGTCACTAAGTTTGCCCAGGATAAAGCCAGACTTGCAGTCCTCCTGCCTCAGTGTTCCGCAGAGCTAGGATTCCAGGTGGGTGGTCTCACTCCCAGATTCCTGGAATAAGTTTGTAGCTCAACTCTGATCAGCAAGTAACTTGATTATTTCTGGGTTCCTCCTTTTACAATAAAGCACCTACATAAATATTTATAAATAATAAGCCTATACAGCGACCCTTTTGATAAGAGTAGACACATTTTTAAGCATCCAAAATGGATGTGATCATTAACATCCTCTTTCAAAGATTGTCTGGTAGATTCATTTGCTGAGACAGACTGTTTGGGATGTGAGAAATATATTTTGGATCTGATTATTTCCTTGGATCTGCCAGGACAGTACCTGCCTTACAGATTTCACCATCAGAGTAGTCACTCAAATATTCTAGAATGGGGACTGGCTCTGTGGCTCTGAATTGCAGCAGGCCCAGAGGAGAGCCGTGTCTGAGGAGGCTGAGAAAATTACGTTTGTTCACACATCTAGCCTGAGAGATAGAGAAGTTGCCCCTGTCAATCAAAGATTGCTTTAGAGTCACAATGAAGGGGTCAACAAAATTGTGTGTGTGTGTGAGTGTGTGTGTGTGTGTGTGTGTGTGTGTGTGTGTGAGAGAGAGAGAGAGAGAGAGAGAGAGAGAGAGAGGAAGAGAGGAGAGAGGTAGGGAAGTAGAGCGAGAGAATCAAATACTCCTGTTTTTAAAAAGCTTTGCCATGAAACTGGTCCTATTTATTAGTGGTGAAATACAAACCATGTTATCAAGAATCTTAAGGAAATGGATTGCTGTTAAGTGATACTTCAGAATTCACCCCCTAGCAAAGCTACTGCACCATTGCAGAAAGATAAGCAGAAAATCCTTGCCTTCAATAAAGGAGACCTTGGCTTGAAATACTGTAAACCATTCAATGGCAGTCCTAATGCCAGTGATTGAAAATATTGCTCCGGAAAATTTCAGTTAACCAGCAGTATCCAGAGTCTTTATAAATGAAGACAAAGACTAAGACATGGCCCATGGAAGGATGTTAAAGAGGGTGATTGGCCCCTGAATGTGCAGTCCTAAAGGTCCAATTTTCTCATGAATTAATATCATGCATAATATCCAGTACTACAGGTTGTGATTGGTTCCCTCCTGGTTCCACATTGAATGAAATACCTGTAATGTCAGTGTCATCCTAGCTCCTAAGCTCCCCCACCACCCTGTCCTCCATCCCTATCCTGCTACCCATCAAATGTAGAAGGCAACTGACTGATTGACATTTGGAATGAGTCATGCACCCATTCCAGGGTACTTGAGAAGTATGTTTTTGAGTCGTAGGATTTTTTTCAAGAAAAATAAAACCAAGGTATAGACACTACTCTGAAAGAATTGGTAGCTAGATGGGGAGACAAATTATTTATGTAGATATACAACATGGTGAAGATTACTAGAACAAACCCACAAGTGACTCCAAATATTGCTTTAGAATGTCTTTATATTAAATAAGCAAGTCAGTGAGACTATTAAGCAAGACATACCCTGGGGATATGGCAAAGGCAGAGTTTAACAGGTACTCTACTTAAGTCAGAGCATGGTTTTGTCCTTCAGGCAGGGCTAGGACTAGGGTAAGACTATGACTCCATCTAGATTTCTAGAAGATTTTTGAACCTGGGTTTGGTTCAACCTCTTTCTATCATGATGCTGTGGGGAATGAACCTGACCATGCACCAATGATCCCATCCTTAGGTCCTGCAAAAAACCTAGCTTCCCTGGTGCAAGTATTTCCTGCCTACAGGCTCGCCTGCCCTATTGTGCAAAATGCCTCTACCCCACGCTCTGGTTTACACCTGCACTCCCTGCCAAGATGGTGGCCCCGCCCCACCTCCAATACCACTGACCCTTGGATCATCCTTTGAAAGGGGGATTCACCTTCTGTACCCTTAAATTGTATCAACTATCCTTACAAAATATGAGTTCTGATATCACCACACTAGACCATAGTTAATGCCACTATCTCAAGGCTCTGGTTCTTCTACTTCCTCCTCCCTATCCATCCACTTCCATCCCCACCCCAACCAGTGCAACTCCATATAAACAAGAACACAGAGCAGAACCAACATACCACTGTAGTTCAACCTGGACTCTTGGCAGCCCCTGACATCAGAACTTTAGCTGCTTCTGTCTCTGAGTCTTGCCCTCTCTTCATCCTCATTATTTCACATTGTGCTGCTGAGTCTCTGCCTATTTCCCTTTCCTCCTACACCTCCTTTCACTTCTCCCTTTGCCCTCTGCCCTCTACACTCTACCCTCTCCTCCTCCTCCTCCTCCTCCTTCTCTTTCTTACTCTCCTTCTTCCTCTTCCTCCTCTCTTTATTTTCTGTCTCTCTCTGCCAAACCTGCTCAAAGTTTAGTCAGGCTCTGTCACTGCCACATTATGCTTGTAAGTGCTAGTAGTGAGGCAATGTATTCAACTTTAGGTATCTCTTTGTTGTCTTCAGAAAAGAAATATGACAATTATTGTTTGGAGATACCACTGAGTTGCCACATTTTTTGAGTAGTAGAAACAAATCTCCTCTCAATGTTTGTATCTGATGCTAAGTTTCAGGGAGTCATGAGGGCCATAGCTCATTCAATTTTATTCTTTTATTTGCACATTAATGACTGTAGGAGGAAAATTCCAAAGATTTCTTCAGTGGCCTCTGGTCCATTTTGTAGTGTAGAACTTTAAAACTCAGGAGTAATATTTGGACACAAGATGGTGCTAAGGAGTAAAAAATTAACTATGGGTCCTTCTCCCCGCAGTTTAGTTCAAGGTATTCAAGGTGTTTAATAGTTACAAAACATTTTAACACATATTACCTTGCTTATTCTTCAGAACACAGGGGAAAAAAAGCTAGCTCTGTTTGTCTGTCTTTTATAGATAAGGAGAACAAGGTTCCCATAGGTTCACTGACTTGTCCAAGACCACCAGCCAATCTAGGGCTCCCTTCCCAGTCTAGGTTCAGCTCTTGTTTGGGCTCTATGAAACAGAACAGTCCTTTTTCATGTTAAACATTCTCCTTTAGGCTTTCCTAAATTTCTACCAAGCTAGGTCATTCTGAATGCATCAGTGCCTGAGAACATGGGCCCAGCTCTACCTTTAATGAAGGAAAATGACAGCTATTTGGTCAAGTGTCCTGTGTTCAAAGGAATCCTCAGTCAAATTCTAGAGCATAAAAAAGTAACACATACACAGTGGCTTTTGGTCTCTAGAAGAAAAGATCTGTCCTCATTCATATCTGCTTGGCTAGCAGACCCCTTATCTAAACTTCCAGCTCAAACAGGAAGCCAGGTTGTACTAGACCAGTGATACCCTGAGGCCTCAGAGTGGCACCTCCTGGAGGAGCTGTCTTTCGCATCCCTCCCAGACGGAACAAAAGAGTGCTGGGGGCCCTGGGTCCTCTAACACTAGACTAGCCACATGCCACACAAGCCAGACTGATGGGCCTCTGCAGATAGCAAATAGAAATCAGGCATCTCCCATTAGGTTTTCTCCTGTTTGGCTTAAAAGACCCCAAATAAGAACTGTACTCCCCTGTGCATTTGTTACCTGCAGCAGCCATAACAAATGACCACAAACTTGGTGGCTTGCCTTAAAACAACAGAAATGGATTGTTTTACACTACTCCAAGCCAGAAGTCTTAAATCATGGTGTCAGTGGGATTGACTCCAGAGAGATCCATAGGGAGCAGCTAGTCCACACCAGTTTTCTAGCTGGGTGGCTCTGGCAATCTATGCCACTGCTTCAATCTCTACTTTTTTGTCTTCAGAGAGCTTTCTTTCCTTTGTGCATCTGAATGTCTCAGATCTCTCCACTTTCTTTTTTCTTACCAGAATAGTAGTTATTGGTTTTAATGCCACCCTCCTGATTCGAGATGACTTCATCTCCAAATCCTTAACTAGTTGCATCTACAAAAAGATATTATTTTCAAATAGGCCACTTTGTGGGGTTCTAGTAGATGTAGATGGGACACGCTGTTCCACCCCAAGCATTGTATGCATCAGAATGGATGCATCATCTGAACTTCTTTCCTCTCCACATGAAGTGGGTCTTGAATTCCTTGCCCTGCACTTAAAGACGAAGACTGACTGTTAGCATCTTCCCTAGAAGAACCCCTCTGTTACTTTCTTTGGGACCCTCTGTACGCACCACCTACGTGGGAATAAAACCAGCCTCTTTCCATGCATTTGCCCTAAGCAGGACGTCCCCAGATCCCAAGGTCGCTCTGTGGAATCAGTACCAGCTACTTTCTCTCTCCTGAGATCCCGCAACACATATTCCACTGCTGTCTGAAGACACAGACTCTTTCTAAAGTTAGAGGGGACATGAACAGGCCCCATCCATTTGTTTTATTTGCATTCCAAGTTGGGATTTGCTTGCATATCTTCCAGCCTAAGAGCCCTTTTAATTAAGACATGACTCACACATCATTTTCATGGCAACAGGCCGCGGTGCTCCACGCCTTAGAATTTCACAGTAACGAGCCTTGAACGGAACAAACTCTTTGTTTCGGTGAGCTGTGCTAATTGAAGGATTCCTTTTCTCTCTCTCTCTCTCAAAAGGACATTGAATATAAACAAATGTACTAGGCAAAATGCAGATGCTGCCTCTCCTTTTGTCTGCTGTGCCTTGGAACAGAAAATAAACTATCTTCCACCCCCCACCCCCATCCTTGCCACTGAACCAAAGGTTCTGGGAGGAAAAAGAAATAGTCTGAATATTGATGCTCTCCAACAAGGTCCATAGGAAGGAAAGAAGGATGTATATAGTACACACACACACACACACACACGCGCGCGCACACACACACATCTCCACATTTACAGCACCATTGAGAGCAACCAGCTTGGTTTCTCACAGCAGCTGGAAGGGAATTCATTCCTCAGCAGTCCCACCACTTTTTTTTTTTAGTTACCAAATTCCTTTACGTTTTTTTTTTTCTTAGAAAAAGTGACTATATAGGTCATTAAACAACTATTCAAAACATAAGTGAGCAAAATGTTGAGTGTGGGTCCCTCTCTCCTTTAATATTTTCCCCCTAGTTTTTAGGAAAAGGGTTTGAGATGTGGGATAAGGGTTTGAGATGTGGGATATTTTTGGTAACGTCCTCGTGAGCATTTAAATAGCCTTTGCCTTTGCAACTTACCCTAAATAAGGCCACTGCGGAAACCTGTCTTGCATTAGCACACCTGCTGGGTTAACACAGGAACATGCATTATCCCAAATGGGACACCTCATTTGCCAAAAAGACTTGACTCAAAATTACCTGCTTCTTTGGGTTGCTACATACACCCGGTTTTCATCAACCTGCATGCAGCTGAGTTTTCTACATCTTCTATTCTTCCTCCAGTTGGACAGGAAAGAAGAAAGCAAAGAGAAAAGGAGAGAAGTCCTCCATCAACCTGGGATAGCTCCTGTGGGTCCCAGTCCTCATGGCCAGTACCAGGTGGAGGCAGGTGGAGCCCTTTCTAGTTGAAGACTAGGCTGGCTTCAGGGATTAAGACTGGACTATCGGTTCACTTGCAAATTTCTTTGGTAGTGAAGTGTGTCAAAAGAATCTCAAAATGAACTGCATGGTAAATGATTGTGACCAGCACTCTACCCCACTGATGGGTCCAACAGTGGGGTGAATGGTGGGTGGGGAGTCTGTGAGATAAACAGATTACCCAGTGCCATGTACTGGGCAACTCAACTCTACTTACAGCCCAACTTCTGCAGTCCAGGGACTTCAGCTGACTCACGTGGGCCACAGGCTGCTCCAGTTACAGCCTCTCTAATGACTTGGGTTTGTCCCTAATGAGAAAGGGTAAGTGTAGGGAGCAAAGCCAGGGACCCGAATCACGGTGCTCTCCCCTACCCTCCTCACCTGGAGATTCTTTCCCAAGCTGCTTTATATAAGAAAGACAGCAATGCATAGGAGAGGAATATAGAATTCCTTGCCGACAGAAACCTTTTATGTCACTTTCCTATCTTTACCAATGCAATTCTGGGAATCCTCAGTGGGCTGTGGATCCTAGGATAGTGAATAACAAGCCCTGATATGAAAACAGAATGCAGAAAACAAATTAGCATTTTGAAAATAAAAAGCCTGGCTTTTAATCCTATTAAGATCTGCCTGCTTTTATTTATTTTTTTTTTATTTCTCTCCCTCCCCCTAAAAACTCTGAAAGAGATACTGATGTTGCCATTAACATAAATGCTGAAATCAGCATTTCCTTTGAAAGAAGTTGTTAATATTTGGAAATGGTCGGGTTTCCAATCCAAGCTTTGATTGTTATTCTACACTAGCCAGCAAGTGCCAAGGTCATAGGGAGATTCACCTGCAGACGGAGCTAAATGAATCCACTCGGCCACAATGCATGTATAATTTAACATTCTCCTCTTGAGTACTTCCATGCATTCCTAAAAAATATTTTATTACAATAACAAATTGGTTTCAAAATCATGCATTATGTATTCTGAAATTAGGTCTGCCAGGGAAACCTGTATGTACAAACACACACCCTCCCAGGCCGTGTTGGAAGAGCACCCAGCTGCTTTTGGCAGCAGGATGGGGCTTCAGAAGACAGGTTCACTCCACAAGGAACCCACTGGCTCTTTTTTATCTTAGCCTGCATATTTAGAAGAAAAAGAACAAATGGATCATTTGCTATAAATAGCAATCTTGGGTTGTCCTTGTATCGCCTCTCTGTGAGAAGGCAGAGAGTGGCACCAGGCAGAAGCGTCGCCTCTCCTAAAAATAGGCTTGTCAGGCAGTTTTCCAAGCTTTCCTTAAAAAACAATTATTCCTGGAATACTGAAAGTCCCTCTTTCCTGTGATCTGACACTTTCCATGGATACCTTTTACAGGAACTGGACTTCAACAATGCTCCTTGGAAACATGAAAGATAGAGATATCAAAGCCATCCTTATGAATTTGTGTTCAGAAACATGCTTGTTCTGCCCTGAGCTTTCATCACTAAGTTATCCAAAAAAGTTCACATACTCAAAAGCATCCTTAGGATTCCCATCACAAATGCAAACGCATACAATGTTTTCCTAATAGATGCTTATTTCTGCTTTGTAACTTTCATCTGAAGTTAAGTACACATTGATTTAGCATTCTTTTACATCAGTACGGTCTTCTCATGCCAATAGGAAAATGGCTATTTGTGAATCATTAAGATTAAAATGTATCCGCGATTCCTTTTCTAGTCTTCTATTTCAGGCCTTTTACATCACACCGACAAAAATTTCATCTCACCAAATGGTGCTAGGAAACCCTTAGAAGCCAAGCATCCCAGGTAAGTGGCAAGCTCCACAGTATTAAAGGTGTTTGATCATCAAAAGGTTAGAAAGAAATTTAGTTGAGTTTTTCTCAAGTTTCAAAAGTTTCTAGGGCATGAGTTTGATCTCTTTATATTAAAAGAAAAATCTAGTTCATTTCAATAGGGAATTTGTTTTTCATTAACTTGTAAGATAAACATCACTGGTTTGCTTCTCCTGGTCTGCTACCTTTTGAATAAAACAACAAAATTCCTAAGAGATCCACTCACAAAGCTCTTTAAATTAAAAATCGGTCTAATTTTTATTATAAGGCCAACATCATGAGAGCCTTTGTATTTTTAAGCAATATCCAGACCTAAAAAAGTTTAATTCCCTGACAAGAGCTTTAAATAAGAACAAATTATGAGTAGAATTCGATGCTATAAACTTTCCTTCTCAAAAATAAAATCTGCAAACACTGTATTAAGGAATCATTTGTTCTTAATTTCATTTTGATGGAGAGATATGACTAGACATACAGTTTTTCTATAGTGAAATTATAAGGAATAATTTTCTCTAATCTAATCACTAGTATCTAAAAATGGGAAGTGTTAACAGCATAATTTCTGATTTCTTTTATATTCTAATTTAGGCTGATACATTAAAGCTTTGCTTTTCAGAAGAACAATTAAGAAGTTGTTGATAGAAATTAAACATTACTGACAATTGAAAATACGTTTATTTCTCGTTTGCTGCATCTAGAAATACTAGCACCTCCCATAAAAGATAATCTAAACTAAAATAGTGTAAAAGTAAACATGAACCTAAAAGCTTCATTCTTTTGTGCTAGACAAAAGGTGATTTATCCAAGTAATAAGCAAATTCCAGAGTATGAAGATATATATATTTTTAAATCCTCTAAAAAATGCCTGAAGTTGTAATCTTGAGGCTAAATGATTAAACTCTCTCTGGGTTCGTTGGCTGCAGAGCTCTATCCTTCATTTTAGCTGTGGGCTATTTTCAGCTGAATGCAAACTGCTTTTTTATTTGTTATTAAAGGCAGTTCACATCTTGCACCACCTTGTATGTATAGAATACAGGCAACTATATGTTATTAAAGAAAGTAGTAAGATAGAATTAAAAATGGAAAAAATAAAAAAGCCTTTGGTCAGAATTACATTTCATTCCCATACCCTTCAACAAGCAGTTCTATTGCCAACTTAAAAAAAAAATACATGAAATACTAAGTGATAGTTCACACCACAAATGACAATATGGTACAAAACTCTTTTTGGGTTGTGACGGCATTTCAAATTGGATATAATAAGAAATGTTCTAATAATCACTCTTTGCTTTTTATGGTGAATTATAAATATATAAACTCATACATTATTAAATATATGATCAAATATAAACTCATGTTAGTAATTAAGTCAGTGCAAAAAAATTACAGGGAGGAAGCCCAGAAGTCCTGAAGGAGGGCATTGGAAGCCAAATGCTACCTGCTTCGTCTTCAGCAGAACGAGACATTTTAGCAGAAACCTCTCTCTCCAGCTACCCAGTCAAGAGGATTTAAGAAGAATAATTCCCTAATGCCACATTAAAAAAAAGTCAGTGGAGAGCATTAAATAGGTTTTGGACCTAAATATTCTTTTAAAAAAACTAAAACCTGTCCCCACATTGGCAGCTCAGCGAGTCCAAGGGGTAACATTACAGTAAGATAGGTACAGTTCACATTCTTTGATTCGTTCGGGGCTGTTTCATTAAGGGTGTGCCAGACTCTCTTAAAGAGTCACAGTCTGAATTCAGCTGTCTCCCGTTCTGTCCCCAACCTGGCTAGCTGCCAGAGAATGTCGCTCTTTGAAGGACAAAGTTGGAACAGCTTCTGCACAGTCTTTAGACTCAAGCTTCTGGTTTCAGAGTGAAAAACTCTTAAGAACCTTAAACTTGGTCACTTTGGACAGGTCAAAAAGGGAAGGCGAGGACAGAGAAGGAGCCGTAACACTGGCTTGAGCCTCCCCACTCTGTAGGTCTAATGAGGCTTGGTGCACCAAACAATCACAACAATAAACTGCAACGTGTCCTGGGGTCCCCTCTGAAAGAATTAAACGGGAAGCCTGTCTATCATGCTGAATGGGGAACCAGGAGCTTGCGCGGCGGGGTTCGATGCCTTGTGCCTGGCTGTATTCACAGGCGAGGCAGACAGATGCCTGGCCTTTGACAAAGCCAAGAGATGGGCATTTCAAAAATAAAATCATCTCCCAATTACAGGGAGCCCTTCCTCCCTGGGATCCCAAAGCACTCTATCAACCTAAATTGGAATCCTGTCCACTGAGCTGCCTTCCACGCAGCCACTCCAGTATAAATTGGATCAAATGCTCTCAGATTAATTCCTGGAAACCTATATTCATCTTTGTATATCTTTATTACAAAACTAGCCACAAGACTGCTCTACAATTTTCATTACCAGAACAGCTTTTGGAGCTGGATTACGCCACGGTTTATCCCTCCGTGACCCCAAACCATCTTGTTAGGCCCATTATTGTATATTCATACAACACACCTGAGCCCAAGATAATAAGAGAGTTATGGGGAACAAGGGGAGGGATGCATTTTATTGCATTTTCCACACTACTCTTCTGCAAGGATGTTTAAGCTCTGAGGGCACCCCCAGAAGTCCCACCTCACTGCCATGCTCTGACTTGCACTGCCACACAAATGACCCTCCTGACTGTCCCAGTTTGTGAAGAGGGGAAGGGAACCTGCAGAGAACCGGGCCTTGCCAATGAGGTGCACACCTCCCTGCTACCTGGCTGCTCTGGGGAAGAAGACAGGAGCCCTGCGACACTGGTAGCCACAGCACTGAAGAGGGGCCGGGGCCCTCCACAGGGAAGGAGCAGGATTTCTGCCTGCTGAGGGAAATGGGGCTGTCATAGGCAGAGAGCAGAACGTGGGAGCAACACTGGACAGCGGTCTTAGCTGGAGTTACTTGTGAGTAAAGATGTGAGTTTTGGTCAAGTGGTCAGGTGTGGGTCTCAGAACGTGGTCTACCACTGGTAGATATCAAAGGTGCTTAACTTTCCTGTGATGATGATCATCTATTGATTATGTATATTAACAATATAGATATTGGGCTGGTGAGATAGCTCAGTGGACTAAGCACCTGCTTAGACAACTCAGGGACCAGGGTTCGAACGCCAGTACTACCTGCCACACCAACCCTGCCCCTAGGTGCACTGCGCTGGCCACTGAGACCAGGTGTGGTAGCACACACCTATAATCCCAGCGCTGGGAAGGCTAAATATGGGGAGGCTGAAAACAGGAGGATCACTACCAGGCTGAGCTGTGTAGTGAGACCCTGTACCAAATACATAAAAATAATATAGATATATAGGTAACTAAAATAATATGTGTATTTATATTATTTAAATTTATGTGTGTATACATGTATGCTTATACATATTCATGCATACACATAACCACATTATATATACATGCACACATTTATTATCTATATACTATATAGTTACAGATTTATATTATATTATATTATATTATATTATATTATATAGATAGAGACCCAAGCATGTGGGAAGTAAGCCATTTAACTCTAACATAATAATTGTTAATATTATACTGTATCTCTTCTCTCTTAAAACCAATATATCCCCCCCCCAGTCAACCAATATCTATGGTGTCTCTCCAGCCTCCTGGTCTGTCTCCCTCCCTTCTTCCTTTTCCTTTTTCCCATCTTTTCCTTCTTCCTTCTTTCTTTTCTTTTAAAACAGTGCCACCCTGGTTCTTAGAGCAGAAAGAATAACCTAGAGGAATCACTCATTATTCATATATTCCAAGGAAACTTCAAAACTTCTATTTTCTTTCAAATGGACTTCTGTTTCCTTATCTCTTTTGACTGGAGGTGATGCCAAAGTACAATGAAACTAATTAATATAGATGCAAAAAAGATGGAAATGTTTAGGTCCTCTTTTTTTCCACCAAAAAAAAAAAAAAAAATCTTCACTTTACTTCCCATTGCTCAGAAAAATGATGTAAAATGCTACCTCAGTGGGTCACTGCAGCTCCCTTGACTTTGGGCCTGAGGTCCTCTCCCAAAGGGGGACAGGGGCCTGGGAGCCGGGTGTGTGCAGAGCCTAGGGTCCCACCCAGGCCTCCTTACTGGGGACCTACTTGTCAATGACATTCCTGGTCATTTATATGAACCTTAAGGTTTGGAAGCCCTTGATTAAGAGACTTATTGTTTTATTTTTGCAGTACTGAGGATTGAACTTCAGACCTTGAACTTGCTAGGCAGGTATTTAAGCTGCTGAATTATACCCCTGGCCTAGGAAACATGTAATGACCTATTTCTGGGCCTTGTGTCAGCCCTACAAAATCAGATTCTCTGGAATCAGTGACCAGGAAATTGTGTACTTGTGAATCCTTTAAGTGATTTGAGACCACTAGGTAAAGACCTGCTCACTTAAGGCTTCACTGTGTGGCCTCTAGTTGTACAAATGACTATGGAAAGGGAACTGAGTTCTCCATAGGGCTTAGCCTATTGCCCTCTCTCTGCTGCGGTCTCTGAGGGAATAGATCTCCTCCACCTCAGCTTCTGCATCTTAGCCTGAAGTGTAAGGTTCCCCATCAAAAGGCCTCCTCACTAAACTTTTCCATCTGTCTCAGTTACTTTTTCCACATTGCTGGGACAAAATACCTGACCCCCAAAATTAAGGAAGGAAAGGTTTATTTAGCTCACAATTTGGGGAGGTTTCATTCCATACTCAGCTGGCTCCAAGGAAGACTGGCTCATGGGAGAGGGCAGCAGTTCATAGCAGGGAAAAACAGCAAAAGAGCAAGAGTAAAAGGCAGGGAGAGAGCAAGTCTCTCTCCTTTCTTCATATTGCCTTCAGGTTATCTGTCCCAGGGTGGGTGTAGCACTCAACCCATGATCCCAGCAGTACTCACACCCATAATTCTAGCCTTGGATCATGAATTAATCCAAACTCTAGAACCCTTCCCCAGTGACTGTATGAGGCTTTGGGGGGACATCTAGACACAAACCATAAGACTGTCGTCTATCCCATCTTCCTCTGGTCCCAAGTGCCTTGCTTTCCAGGCTTTCTCCTCTGTCAATAGGGACAGTGCCTCTTGGTCTCACTGCATGCCCGCTGAAATCTCTCAAGGTTCTCTGAAGACCCTCACACCCACTGGACCCTCCACAGTGTCCACATCCCACCCAATACTCCATGATTCTCATGGTCCATCTTTACATGTTCAATTTTAAGGCTGTCCCTTTGCACTTACTGACATGCCCTTTGCAAAGGTACTCATTGCAGTTTTGCATGTATCATTTTTTAAAGTTAAGTCATGGGCTTATAAAATCTTTTTGTTATAAGTTCCCCTTCCCATGCTCCATGTTGCTAACATCTGTGATGAAGTTCCGCCCACCCCTTCACAGATGATAGCTTGACTAACTTTCAGGAGCTTTCATAGAACGTATAAAAGAAGAACGAAGCTTCAAAGGCATCCAGGATTCCAGTTCATTTGTCCCAAAAGAAAACTAGGGGAAGTGAGATGTTCCCAGAAGTATTTAAATGTTCATTCTCAGAAGCTGCATGCGGAGTCAGTTGCTGGCTAAGACCTTCTACAATCTCCTTGTTCTGGGCCACGATGATTTCTTGTCCATTTTATTGTTTCTTCTGCATGCTGATTGCTTTTGATTCATTACACAACACAGAGTCCATGAGAACAAGTCATTTTTCAAGTTAACAGGTGCACAATGAAATTAGATTAAAGTTTTGTAGACTTGTAGGTATAAGAAAAGAAAATCCCCATGAGACCAATAGGAAAGGGCTTGCATACGGGAACTATAGAAGGCAACACACTGACATTCGCCTGTGCAGAACGAGGCTAGCTCCCTGCTCTTAGGGAAAGGTCAGCAGGGGGAAAATCTGTGCTCTTCCTTCTTCCGCCTCTATCTGTGCCAACTCCCCCCCCCCTTGAGTTCTGCTTGTCTTGCCCTTTCTTTGGACCAGGGAACTGACTCTGGGTCTTGTCACATCTCACTCATGCAGTGGGGCTCTCCAGGTCAGTGGGCAGAGAGCCACATGATCTGGGGCAAGTGAGGCTGTCCCACTGGAGATGCTATGTGCCACTCCATTCCTCAAAGCCTTGACCAGTTCAGACCTCAATGATTGCCTTCCTCTCCTGCACCCAGGCGGAATATGACCAGCTTTACCAAGGGGATGCACACACAGAGTCTGCTTTCAGAACGAGCAGTAGCCAGCCTCTTTCTTCCTCCCTTATACTTTTCTTTTTGTCATTTCCTTCTGCCTCTTTCCACTTCTACCTGATATTTTTCTTTAGCACTTCCCTCAATTTTTCTAATTCTTTTATACTGACACAAGGACATGTCCCCTAAAGTGATCACAGCCCCCATAGAGAAGAAAACATTGCATAGCACTATTTTGTTTTAGCTTTGTTAAAAAACTGTCCACACTGAAGCAGCGACAGCTACACTTCCATAATCTGTACATACAATTTAATCCTTTAAAGAATCAGCAGGGCCCACATCAATCAAGAGCCTTCATCAACTTGTAAAAACAATATTTTGATTCAATCAGATTCAAAGCCTTGAAATTCTCAGCTAATTAATGCAGGGTCACTCAAGGGCTGTGCAGTGGTGGCTGGAACCGTGGTCAAATATTTACCCTTGGTGCGCACACACGTTCGTATCACCAGAGGACCTGAGCGATGGTCAAGAATAGATAATGCACCTATGGCTGCAGCAGGTTTCGTCTGGCTCAAGCACTTAGATAAATAATTATTACAAAGGGTGGAAAGAAGGGAAATGGTTCCATCGTCATGGACACACACAGAAGGAAAAGTCTGTAAAAGATAAGTGGCCAGGGACCAGCCAACACCCTGCCGCTGTTTGGAACCATGCAAAAGTCCTAAGTAGAGAAGTGCTCAGATTACCAGACATAGGCATGGAAAATTGATCAGAAAATATAATCACTGTTTCTTTCAATGAAGTAATAGAAATTAGTAGTACAATTATCTTAGCTATCTTGTGTATATGTGTATATATATACATTTTTCCCCTTCTTTTCTCTTTTTCCCCATTCCAGTTGTTCTTTTGTTTTGAGATGTTTCTTTTCCTTTCATGATACCTATTATAGTTTTTGAATCTTACTTACTCTTTCAGGTTCTTACACTAGGGAGACCACATGATGTTATATATGTGAGTGTGATTTATTTTACTTATGAGTATGGTCTCTGCATGCATCCATTTACCTATAAAACCATTGAATTTATCTTTCTTTATAGATGAGTAGTACTCCATTTTATAAAAATACCACATCTTTTATCCATTCCTCAGTTGATGGGCATTTGGGTTGTTTCCAAGTTTTAGCTGTGACAAATTGTGCTGCTCTAAACACAGATGCACATATATCACCGTAGTATGATATTTTCAGCTCTTTTGGGAAAATACACTAGTACCCAGAAGGGGACTAGCTGAGTTGAATGGGACTTCTAGTCCTAGTTTTTTGAGAAAGCTCCACACTGATTTCCACAGTGGTTGTACCAATCTACACTCCCTCTGAGGTAGGTCTTGATTCAAATAAATTTGTGTTGGTTTCATCTGGAGACATTTTGAGGCTTGATATAGTTTGGAGGTCTGCAGAGGGGTGCAGAGGCATTTGCAATATCACACTTATTTCTAAAGTGGGGGCTGAATATGTTAAAACTTTATGTGTATTTGGGATCTGCAATGCCTCCAAAGGCTCACTGTGTTGAAAGTTTGGCTGCCAGTTGATGGGCCTTTGCAGAAGTGATTAGACAATGAGGTCTCTAACTTCATGAAATGGATTAATTCAGTGACTCACCACCATGGCTCATTAGGAGGTGGAGTCTAATTGAAGCAAGTGACTGGAGGTGTGGCTCTCAAGGGTACATGGCATCTCTGGCCCCTTCCTCTAAGGTGCTCTCACCCTTTCTGTGTCCTGGCTACCAGAGGTAAACAGCTTCCTCCCACTGCACCTTCCCACCAGGATATTTCTTTTTGACACAGGCCTAGAGGCAACACGGTCAAGCGGCCATTGACTGAATCCTCTAAAATTGTGAGCCAGCCTACCCTTTCCTCCTTTAAGTTGAACTTCTCAGGTATTCTGTCACAGTGACAAAAAGCTGACCAACACACACAGACATGTGATTTAATTATACAAATACAAAAAGAAAATGCATCAGGATACCTCATTACTGATAAATTTTTTTGTATTTCTCTTGAAACACAGGAGATAAATAAGCATTATAAAAGGAAGTTCAAATAGAAATTCTATCTTGGCCCACTCCTTTTTCCCCCTTATTTCTGATACCTGTAAATTCTTTAAAACTCATATACAGCGATTGTAATATTTACCAGATAGTTTTTTAAGGTATTACTGGGGGACAATGAACTAGGGCTAGATGAAATTTCTATGTAGTGTTTCTAGCCACTACATGTGAACATGTAATTATGTTAAAATAAAAAGTTAAATTTAAAAACTCATACTATGTATAAGCATTCATAGAATAGTCACAGAATTAGGCAGGCTTTTATTACATTATTAATCACTTCAATTCATGTTCCTTTCCCCTCAATTTCAAATCTCAAAATATTCTACAAAGCATAAACATGAGGGAACTTGTGACAACAGAGTTCTCTTCCTTTCAGACTGGGGTCCACAGAGTGAGAAGTATGTTTTGCTTTTTAGGTCCTTGATTTCTCATCAAGGAAAAAAAAAAATCTAAAATTTTTTAGAAGAAGTTAATTATTTATGTTCCACATTTTTATAGTTCTTTCCCTATTAATTTTAATGATTGCATGAAGATTAGCCAAATTATCTGTATGGAGGAAATATGATGGCTGCTAACATGTTCCAGGTCAAATAGGTTATTTCTAAAGTGGGGGCTGAATGTGTCAAAACTTTCTTTATGTGTATTTGGGATCCATAATGCCTCCAAATAATCCAAATTAGGTTATAATGGTTATTTCAGTGTTTCTGGACAATACAGAACTCACTGTTTATTTGTGGCTTCACTATTTATGGTTTCAATTATTCATGAACTACCACAGCTCGGCATTATTAAATAGACAATTCCAAATATAAACAATGTGCCAGTTTTTGTAGTTTTGTTTTGTTTACAGTATTGGGGACTGAACCCAGGGCCTTGAAACAAAGCTATATCTTCAGCCCTTATCATTTTATTTTGAGACAGGGTCTCACAAGTTACCGAATTGCCCAGGCTGGGCCCTAATGAGAATCTGCCTGTTCCACAGTGCTGGGACTATAGGCACATGCCAGTACGCCCAGCTAAGATTGAAAAGTTTTAAATTAGATGTTGTCTTAAACAGTGTAACAAACACACTATCCTACTCCACATTGCCTGAATCATTTTTTTGCCTAGCACATCCACACTATATGTGATGCCTACCTAGCAGATTAGTAAAGCCCTGGGTGCCTCTGTGGATGACCGACACATAGGTCACAAACAAGAAGATAAGTCCTAGCTTGGATGTGGGTGGCATCAACCACTTGGATTTTAGCCTGAATAGAATAAAAAGGGGGTAAAAATAAGTCTTCCTTTTCTTCCTCCTTTGCAGTTGGCCCAGTCTTCACCATTGCCTTCAGGTTTCCAGGGTAGACTCCAGCGTTCCATGAACACCCTTGCATTTCCCAGCACAGATTGACATGGACTCTGCCCTGAGCTCAGGGCATTTGACCTTCAGCTGGATTCTCTGCTCTTACAGCGCCCAGATGGCTGTTTTGCATTCTTAAAGCCCTGATTCAGCATGCAGCTATTGTAAACCTACGTGGTATATCATAAGTATTATACGCCACTCCGCTAGCAAGCCTTTACCTAACATACCATCCATTGATCATCTCATAGTTATTTGGCTAATCAGATTGACTCTTTGATTTAATAGTGCCTGTGTTTACATAACCATTATTTTACTTATTAAAGGCCCTGAAGTACAAGAATAGTAATGTGGGAAATCTCAATACATTATTATAATTGTCCTGTTTTCTTATTAATCATTTTTGTCAATCTCTTATTTTGCTAAAATTTATGAAGTAAACTTTATCACAGGCAGGTAATAAGTAGTGAAAACCAACATACATAGGTAGGTAGGTAGATAGATAGATAGATAGATAGATAGATAGATAGATAGATAGATTAGAGAGATTATAGTAATATCCTCAGTTTCAGGCATCCACTGGAGGTTGTGAGACCTATCCCCATGGACATAGATGATGAATTTTCTCATGATGGGCTTTCTGATTGACATCAATCACTGGGGCCAAACTGATTGTTGGACAATCACCATTGATCACTGTGATAGACTAAATGAATGTTATGGCTCTGCTCATGCTCAGCATTTCGCAAATATAACAAAGCTTGGATTCATAGGATGCTGCCAAGGTTATTTTTTTTTCAATACTCAAGCTGGTCTACCTGGGGCTACTTGATAAAACATTTGGACTGAATTAAATAGGCACTTCTGTCAGACAACTGATTTGATTGATTTTTTTCCTACTGTATTAACTGGTTATTTTGATACTCTGCAGACATTTAAAAGACTTATAAAATCATAGACTAGAATTTTAGCAAAAAGTGTCCTCAGAAACTATATAGTCCAGGGCTTTCCCCACTACTTTTGAGATGTTAAGTAGAAAGAATCAAAGGAAAAGGTATTTACATTAAACATTTTAGGAAATACCAAGATAAGAAGTTCAATTATTTGATTACTTCCTTGTTTGCTAGAAGTTTCCAAAGACCTTAAGATGCTAATATGCATTGCAATTTTAAAAGAGGGGACCATAATAGGAAATACTTATCTAAGTTTACATTTATCACAGAATTATTCTTTCCTCCCTTCCCCAGATCCTAGTTAGAGAAATAATACAATGTAGTATAAACTTTATAGACAGAGAAATAGATATTCAAAGAAGGGCTATGTCTTATTAATATAACAAGAAATGTAACTTTTGTATTGGCCAACGACAATCAAATTCCCTCAGGATTTACCTTGAAACCCTGTACTGCAGTTTGTAGAACCTCTGTCAGTGTAAGCCATGTGGATGAGTCATGGCCATTGCCTGACCAATTTGCTCTCTGTGAAAGCCTGAGAGAATGTTTTCTCTCCATGTGACTCTCCTTAGGCACACTCTACATCATGGCTCACTTTCCTCTGTGGCCCCATAATCTCCTTGATCAGAATATTTGGGACACAACTGAGTTACATTATGTTATAGTACAGGTTCTCCTATGTCCTGAGTCCTCACTGACCTTGAAAGGCTAGGGCCAAAATGTTG
>NW_004524587.1:11365921-11368235 GCF_000260255.1 Octodon degus
AAAAAAAAAAAAAAGAGAGAAGCTTAATGAGAGAATACCTTCCCTAATAGGGAGTTAAAACAAATCTAGGCCTTTAATTTCTACTCTAGTCCTTTGGCCTGAACCAAAATGCATTTATTTTAGTTTCAAATATGAAACAATCAGTCTCCAAATTCCCATTGCCAAGATTCTGTTCTCTCGATTTTGTTTTACCTGTACCTTTTTTCCGGTATATATTACATACAATACTAAATTTAAAAACATATGTAACATAAAAAAACATATGTAACATATAAGATATTCTTGCTATACACTGTATGAAAAACTTACAAAGATTAAATGAAACCATTGTGTCTTTAGTTATGAAGCACTAATTATTTCACCAGGGGTTTTAAAATAGTGACCATCTCATTTTATACTTTCTTCCCTATGTAAAAGGTATAATTCCTCTCTACATATATTTAAAAAAATCTTTCCAAAATTTACCATGATTATGTAGCTACCCAGAAATACAATTCATTTAAGAAAGAACAATTAAATATTTACTTATTTCTTTCCTTGTAGTTACCAGTTTTCAGAGTAAGGCATTGACCTACTGGCACCCCATTCAAGATGGTGGAGGTTTTCTTTCCCTTTCTGTCTCTTTCATTCATTTACAAGTCATTGGACTCAGTGTATTTCAGTGAATTTTATTTTTGATGTTCACAAATCCTATTTATTTCCATTGGGAACCCATAAATTTGACTTTGTCTTTGACTTACTTTCTAGCACAATAAGAGAGACAAAGTATATATTGCAGTAGAGGCACGAGCCACCAAGATAGAGAATGAACTGGATTAATTAACAGCATTAGTTAAAGACTGGTTTATTTTTATGTGCATGATTTCTTGAGATATACTAATGATTTCCGAAGTTCTATTTACATTAACATTTTAGCCATAACAGTTGGGAACCATATTTAATTCTGCCTTGTGTATTGAATACAAGTAGCATAGTTCTTATTTCTTCATTCTAAAATCAGTCTCAATTGTAGGAACAAAAATTATTTTACCTAAGTGGACTCTTGTTGCTTTCAGATGGATCCCAAAGGTCAAGGTGAAAGTGTGGAAGTATAACAGTGATTTTTAAAGTGTTATGTTTAAGTATTAATGCTAGTATAAGAATTATAAAGTTGTCAAGGGTTAATATTTGCATTACCATGCATGTCACTAGTCAGTTGTAAAGCTTAGGATAAATTTTTTAGTTGAAATAATAAGCATATGCCTATACTCCCTCTTCAAGTTCCCAGAAAAGTAACTAGAAAAAGAGGATGAGAAAAAAGAGAAGACTGGGCAGAGAATATGTCTGGAATAACGAGTAATAGAAGTCAGGGTCACAGAGCCTTTCAAATCTCAAGCAGATAGCAAAGAAAGATGGCCAAGTCACACATAGGCATACCATAGTAAGATTTCAGAATAACTAAGGCCAAGCCATTCCCTTAAAACTCACAGTTTACCTCGAGAGGAGTACTATATTGACAGTTGACTGCTGGTCATCAGGGATGGGCATGAGAAGCCTACAGTATGAAGTCATCGATAATTTTAGGTATTGAAAACAGTGCTGCTGGCTGTATTTTGTGAAGCCTCTTTGTTAAATAATCAGTGGGAAAGGGTAGTAGAAGGGCTATGGACAAAATAAGATACAGTAGTTTCTTGCTATTGCGCAGTTCAACTTTAGCAAGCTCACTCTTTCGTGGGTTTTCAAAAAAATGTTAATCTAAACTATCTATTGTGGATTTTTCGCATATCACTGGACTTTTTGCTACCTCGCAGGACAAGAATGCTGTTAAAATTACACAGATTTACGAGTTTAGAAAATGGTTAAGAACATTAGAAATGTTTTTAAAAGTGTGGAGAAAGTTTATAAGAGTGTGAGAAGGTTTTATAAAGCCTTAAAATACATGTAAATACTAAAATAAATATGACATTACTATTTTGCTGATTTTCACTTATCATAGGGGTGTCTGGAAGGTAACCTCCAAAGAAAGTGAGGGGCCACTGTATTATGAACTGAGTGTCTCTAAAGCTGAAGAGTGGATACATTAAAATTCATTATAATATTTTCTCTAGTTTTAAGTATATATGGAAATTTCCAAAATAAAATGTAAAAACAAAAAGACATATGTCTTTATCATTTGAAAATATATATTTGTGGAATAAATCACATCCTGTGTAGGAAAATGCCCTAGAAATAGTCTAAGGTTAGGGAAAGTAGAGGTAGAGGTAAAACAAGACTGACCAAAGGACCTTGATATGACCTTACAAAATATTTCTCAAGGGCTGGCCAAATAGCTCAG
>NW_004524587.1:11368445-11369792 GCF_000260255.1 Octodon degus
AAAAAAAAAAAAAAAAAAAAAAAGTATTTCTCAAAACTTCAGCATGTAATGACTGTATGGCAATGACCACTGAAGGTAAATAGGTACCTGTGGGTTCTTTCTACCATTTTCTCTACTTTTCCATAGCAAAAGAAGTTTTTTGAAGACAAAAATACAAAGAAGAAAACAATAAAAATGAAAGTAAAAAAACCCAGCACTTAAATATACGGTGGAATGACTCAAGAAAACACCACTATTATCTAAATTTTGAAAAGATCAACAAAACTAACAAAGCAGTGCCAAGACAGATCAAGAAAACAAGGGAAAGCATAGCTTAAAAAGGAATATTAGTGATGAAAATGGATATTACTTATCAATGTTGCAGATGTAAAAAATAAGGTATCATGAACGAATATATCAATAAATTTGAAAATAGATAAAAGTGACAAATTGCTAAAAAATCAAAAATAGTCCACAAAGAAAAAGAAAACCTAAGTATTCCCATAAACGTTTTTGCTGAGTGTTCTGGCGGATGCCTGTCATCCCAGCATTTGGGGAGGCTGAGGCAGGAGGACCATTGTGAGTGTGAGAACAGCCTGGGTTACAAAGTGAGCTCAAGGCCAGCCTGAACCGCATAGGGAGACCCTGTTTCAAAAAGACAAAAAATTTAAAATTTGAATTAGTAAGCAAAAATTTTCCTGCTTAAAGAAACTAAGTGGTTCTATTGCTTCACCAATGAGATTTGCCAGATAATCAGGAAACAACTAAATTCAATATTATACAAACCGGTAAAATTCAAAGAGAAGGGGACATTCCTGATTTATCTCCTGAGGCTAGTGGAAACTGGACACCAAACCATGATAAGAACATTGTAAGAGCAAAAAGTCACAGAAAACATCGCTCACAAAAATACCCATAAAATTCTCGCCAAAGTATTAGCAAACCAAGTCTAGCAATACACAAAGTTAATAAAATGCCACGATCACATGTAATTTATTTCCCAAGCAAAATGTTTGCTCATCATTAGAAAATTAAGTATTGTGAGTCATCATATTAACAAATTAAAACTGTTTGCTTAAGAGATTCAATACACAAAGAGTTGGATGAAATTCCTCATCTATTTAAGACAAGGACTTTTGCAAGCTAAGAATAGAATTAATAGTCTTTGGCTGATAAAGGGCATTGATCTCTGGGTAGCATCTTATTACTGGTGGAATACTGAAGGTCTTCTATGTGAAACCGTGAGCAACAACGAATGCTTACTCTCTGTGTGGCTACTCACTATTATTCTGGAAATCACACCCAGTACAAATAGAAAACTAAAAAGTGGTAGTAACTGGAGAGGTCAAAACAAAACTCAGCATATAA
>NW_004524587.1:11370079-11399384 GCF_000260255.1 Octodon degus
GGCTTAAGTGCCTACCTAGCAAGTATAAGGCCTGAGTTTGATCCCTGGTACCATAAAAATACAAATAAATAAAATAAAATCAGTTACAAAGAATATTCAACCAGAATTAATATTTGGGGGAGACAGAACTTGTCTTTCCAGAATTTTTATAGAACCATAGCGATGAAAAGAAAGTGATATTAGTAGAGAAAAGATGAGTTGAATGATGGGATAAAATAGAAGACACAGGCCACTGTGGGAATAGAAAGTTCTGGATATGCATTAGGGTATTTCCTGATTTGTACATAGAGATACAACTTCTTAGTAAATAATGCTGCTACTTCTAGCAGCACTAGGAAGCCCACTTTGGGGGCAGAGAAAGGTGCAGCCTCCGTTTAGAGAACACAGTTGTCGGTGGCTTCTTAGGTGTGATCAATTGGATAGACGGTCTCTGCTTTTTGATGCTTGGAGTTGGCTGCTGGTTCGGCCTCATAGGTACTGCTGATCATTATGCTGTCCCTTCCCAGTCATCTGTACCCCACACTATTAAGGTAAGATTAGAGGCCTGGTGTGGATGTACAGTGGAGTATGATCCCGAGCACTTTATGGGTATGTGGTCCCATGGCAGTGCTTGCAAGGAAATTCTGAAATTTTCTTTGTATCAGAGTTTAGGATCCTTTGCCATTGGATTAACCTCTAAATCTAGATGGGTCACAATAACTAAATTAGACAAAGGCAACAGATAAAGATCCAAAATGGACATTCCTATAGCAGTATCCTCCATAAAAAGCCTCCTAAGAGATGGTTCCTGCACCATCTTACCTAGGACCATATAACCTAGACATATGAAGGCACTTGGCTTTTTCATCCCTGCCCCTTCATTCTTGCCTAGTATTTCTATGCCTGCCATCTTTAAGCTTAATGGAGAGCTTGGTCTTTGCTCTAATACCACTGTGGCTCTTTGACATTGGCACCAGTTAGCTGTTCTTTGTTCACACAGGTCCCTTCTAGAACAGTACAGACAGAGAGCCACATCTGTGTCATTATGGAGCTCAATGGGCCTGGACCTATGAACCTAGCTGAGCTCCAGACCTACTAGTTATTCTTAATAGCACACATATCTTAGTGATTTTCCTTGTTTTTGAGACAATGCCTGACACTCACAACCTAGGACAGGAGTGGTTTGTTGTGGCTCACAGTTTGTAGAAGGTCTGTTCCCAGGCAGCCAGCTCCAAGACAAAAAGGGCAAGAAGGGCTTGGGGAGAGAAACTGCTCCCCTCATGGCAGAAAGGAAGCAGAGTCAAGGGAGGAGCTAAGAAGAGAGACAGACCTTTCCAGGCCACGCCCACAGAGACCCTCTTCCAGCCAGACCACACCTCCTAACAGTAAGCCAGCTATGATGTTGATCCAATCACCTTTCAAACACATGGGCTTGTAGCATCATCTTAGATCTAAATCATAACAAGACCCAAAGCTCTGCCTGCTTAGAGTAGGTGACAATAAATAAGGATAATCTTGATGCCAGTAGTGAGAGTTTTTTTTTTTAATGTTTAATGTTTTATTAGCAAAAAATTTTCATTCCAGCTTTCAAATGTTAGAGAACTCAATTATTTTGTTTTGTTTTGTTGAGACAGGGTCTTGATATGTACTTGAAGAGGTACTTGAACTCACTGTGCAGCCCAGGCTGCCCTTGAACTCTTGGTGATCCTCTGACTTTATCCTCCTGAGTCCTGCAATTACAGGTATGTGCTACCATGTCTAGATAGTTAACACATAAGCACTTATGGACTTGTGACATTTTAAAAGTTTGCTTGCAGTGTTATTTAATGATTGTTTTGCACTCTGCTTTAATTTGTCATATGCATATTTTTACTTTCCTTTTCCTTCAATTAAAACAAAAATCATAGAGGGCAAAGGATAGATTTATGATTTCATGTATCCTCCCCAATAAGCCAGCAAAAGAGGCATTGAATGGACCTCATTTGATGCCTGATCCTCCAGAACACTACTACTTTTTGTTCAATTTTACCACCCTTCCCACCATCAGATATATTTCTTGACATACAGGCATTTGAAATGTACACTTCAATATTTTTTTAAATGGCACCATCTTGAACATAATATTAAGTGAATGGAAAGGAAATGGATGCTTTATATTACTTTGAAAAACACAGAATAAAGAGCACTGAGATCAACATCTGGGGGTAGTAAAAGCATAACAGGATCAAAACAAAAGTGATCAACGTCAGGAGAGAAGGAAGGAAACAGGATTAGGTGCTATGACTTATTGTTTCTTAATACAAGCAAACAAGAAAAGAAAAGGAAACATGTTTCTTAATAAAAGAAAACATGAAACAACTGCAGAACAAATATTATCGTTTTATAATCAGGGGTGGCTTTTAGCACTTAAAATACTTTACTGCTAAAAATATTTTAACTGTTCAATACATAATGAAGTACTCAAGTGAGTTGAAATGTGACAATAAGAGTGTTTAGTTTGAAAAACAGTGAGAGACATGTTCCATCCCTCATGAAACACAGCTAGAACCCTGAGGTGGAAGAAAGAGAAACAAGGGTTTTTGCTAGTATTCATATTCTACACTGCCTTCTCCAAAAAAGAAGAAAAATACGCTTCTAGGAGGAAGACCTACTTATTTATATCTTCCAAGTGAGCCCTCACCTCTCTGAATTCCTAATTCTGTGTGCGCCCACTTAGCCCCTATGCACTTCTTGGGAAAGGAATTTATGAATATCACCATCTGAAGGCCATAAGGCAGTACGCAACTCAGTAAGAAAAAGATGAATATTGCAATTAAGAAGTGGGCAAAGGACATGAACTGCTAACTCCCAGAGGTAATACAGCTGGTCAATGAATCCATAAAAATTAAATATTATTAAAACACTGAGGTGTTCTCAAAACAATCAGAATGGCAAAGATTAAAAATGCACCAGTATTGGGAGTTAGTGAGATGTGATCCCAGAGAGAGCTAGGAGGAAAGAGATCAAACTTTTCTAGGATCTTGAAAAGGGATTTTACTTCTTTCCCCACTTCCAGAAATCCATCCTAAATTTTCATCACAACATTATTTATTATAACAAATGGACAAAGTATAGTGAGTTATCTGGTCACCACTAGAAGAATCAATATACAAATTGTTACATAATTATGAAATGGTGTATTTTTCCATTAATCTGCTCATTAAAATACTCAGGTAAAAAAATTCATGCTATGCCATTAATTAAAGTATACAGAAAACTAGAAATCAAATATAGTCTAATTGCAACATTGTTTAACATACATATATACATACAAGCAATTTTTATATTGTTTCTATACTTATATATACATAAAATAATAATCTGAGGGATCTGGATTTCATATTCCTTTATGAGTCCCATTCACTTCATTTGTGTTTTTGGACCTGCTGTCCTTGCATGGAAGGAAATCACCACTCCTACCTTTGTTTTTCTCTAAGATTCCACTCAGAGTTGAGCTCTACTGTAACTGGAGACAAATGTTTGAGGCTGCCGAGGCTCTTCCAAACCCACTTGTGCTTGGCCCAGTGAATATTAACTGGGGCTGCAGCCTTTGCCCCAAGACAATGTGCAGATTATATTCCTAACCTTACTCCCCAATTTGCCTCAACATATGCCACTTTCATTATTCTTTTCTCATCACTCTACTGATAATCTTTGGAAATGAAGGACATAAACCTTTTGATAGCATTATGGTTTTCATGGGAAGGTGTCTATTTACAAAAGACAGTGACTCTATTGCTGAAACTTAAATGACACCAGCAGGGAACTGGGCCCCCCACTGCCCCATGGGAAAGAAAGGTCTACTGGTAGAGGATTTGGTCCAGACTCAATCTCCAGACACTCAAAGTGAAAACCATGTCTAGCAACAGTGTCCCCTCTGTTGTCTTTGGTTAGAAACACTCACAGTAGCAAAGGGGTTAAAAAAAAGCACAGGGTATCCTCTCATTGTGGAGAGAGAAGTAAATAAAGGTGAGCACCATTTTCCCTCTATCACTGGGTGTAATAAGCATGTAAGACAAAGCTCAATCGCTTGGATCCTAGGTCTGACTGAAATCAATGTTATGCTGGAAATTGGATACTACAGTTAAAACTGCTAGATCTTTTGCATTTTGACCACATCCCCATTTCTAACCATACTCCCAATTAAGTCAAGATTCCAGGCATAGCTGGCATATTTGGGGTTGTCTGGATAAGTTCAATGGTCAAGTAGTATTAGCCAAATTCCTGTACCGAGTTCATGCTTGGTGTGTGTGTGGTGATGCTGGTGGGCTGTCGTTGGGGTGGAAGAGGAAAGACTGGATGCTCTAATTTCCTGGTAAATAATGGAGTGCGATGGGGAGGGTTTGGGGAGGATATGGAAGGAGAATGAACTGTGATGGAATCTAGGGCCTGATATAAAGAACAAATACTTTGCGTGCTTGTCTGTGTGGTGCTGTGGATTGAGCCTAGCGCCTTTGCACTAAACCCCATATATTTTTTATTCTTTTATTTTGAGGGAGCGTCTCATTATATTTGCCCAGCCTGGGCAGCTTGCAATCCTCCAGATGCAGCCTCCCAGAGGACTGAGATTATAGGCATGTGGTATAGTAACCTTCTCAAACATCCTCTGACTGGACCAGATTAAAAACTGGTTGGGTTTTGGGGGGAACAGGTAAAACAAAGCTTCTATGTAGATATTTATAAAACAATTTAAAATGTAAAAATGGGTTATTTATTTATTTATCTTTGTTCACAGAAGCTTTACAAAACTAGGCTGGTCTTGGACCTAGAACCTCAGTTAGTGGACGTCTGGCTAGGAAAAGAAATCAAGCCCCGGGTTAAGAGTGGGGAATCCTCAGGCTTGCTTTCTTCCCCTGTGATTGCAGTGTCAATCCGCTCTTCATCTATCAAATGGGAAAGATCCTTGGGGTCCTTCACTGTCCAACATAGCTGTTTGTGAAGACCCAATGAGGAAACAAAGTGGAAGACCTGGGACTGACTTCAAGTGTTCTTCCTCTCAAGAAGTGTTTCTGTGAGCATGTGTGGTCCCTTGGTTCACGAACTCAATTCTCTCCATGAGTTTGATCCCAAAGAAAACTGGATGAGACCCCAAATCACATATTCTCATACAGGGTAACATGCAATCTAACTATTGAACTTGATCAAGTACTCTTCCAACTCATCTGTGATCAGAATTGTGGAAAGGAGCAAGTTCGTGAACTGAGGTGACACAGGCTTAAAGTACATGCTGAATTCTCTCACTTAAAGAATGGGAGAAGGGTGTGTTTCGGAAAAGTGACACAGGGAATGACATTGCAGTTCCACTTAGAATGATCAGAGATGGAAAATATATGTGGAAATTGGCTTTAAGCGCTGGAGGAATTCTTGTCCACAAAAACCACACATCTCCTCTGTGTGCCCTCTCGAAGTTGGTACTATTTTTCAATGGTGAATCCAAAAGATGACTGCACAAAGCTCCCCTGATGGCAATACAGTATGCACTGGGAACTCCAACGTACACTTAGCCTAACACATAGTGCTTGCGCATAGTAGGCACTAGAACCATGTGCGTTTAATTTCACTTGACTCCCTGTACTTTGAAGAAAACAGATTCCAAATACAGATCAGGTAAGATGACTCATTTGCTCAGAGAGTATTAAAATGTAGAGAACAATACTATTGTTTTCCATGTGGATGAAACTGAAAACACACACACACACACACACACACACACACACACACACACTTTGCCAGAGCTCAATATTTGTTAATGCTAATAATCCAAGGATCCAAAGCAGGCAACAACACATTTTTATTCACACAAAATGTTTTCTTGAGTCTTTTTCTCATTGGAAGTGATAGAATATTAATATATAACTAAATACGTGGCAATTACCCCCTCCTAGATCAATGCTGTCCTCAAGAGCAGAGGATACTCAATGCGAGCCAGCTGCAGTTGCTGTGTAGCTACTTTTTCCAGGTAGAATAACCATTAAAACACATTCTACAGGAAAACAACACTTTAAATGAACAAAATGTGAAGCCTGGTTTTGAAAACTGTCCACTGAATATAGCTATAGCTGGATTTTTTTGTTAGTATGTCATAATTACAGTAGTCTCTTGCTATTATGCAGCTCAACTTTCACAAACTCACTGTTTCATGGGTTTTCAAAAAAAATGATTAATTTAAATTCTTTATCATGGATTTTTCGTCATACCACAGGATTTTGCAGTGCCGTGCAGTGTATGTTAAGATTTCGTAGGTTTACGAGTTTAGAAAATGGTTAAGAACATTAAAAGTGTTTTTAAAAGTGAGGGAAATGTTTATAAGTGCTTGGGAAGGGCTTATAAAGCCTTACAACATATATAATACAAAAATAAATATAACGTCACTACTTTGCTGATTTTCACTCATCCCGGCGGTGTCTGGACTGTTACCTCCGCTACAAGGGAGCGATCATTGTACTCTTTATTTCTTGAGCTTTATCTTTCATTTACTTTCTCCTGAGTACATGGAGATGCCCAGATTTCCTAAATTGCAGCAGTAGGCAATTGACTTTCAGTTGCCTGCAAAGTCCGCAACTGTCTGATTATCTTCCTCCTTTCTACAGGGACAAATCCTTCTGCTTTTTCAGTCTCAAAAGGAACAAGCCATGACTTCCATTTTGGTAGAAAATGCAGAGGCTGGGGACCATTCTCACAAAATCCCTGCCTTAATGCCACTGCAGGAACCAGCAGGTATGCAAAGCCATTGGACTTGCTCTGGGTCACCAGTGCTCTGCCGTCTGATTTCAGCACCATCCAACCTCACTCTTCATCATAGCTACCTACACAGTGTGTACGCCACATGTGCAGCGTTTGCTCCTGCTCATAGAAACTAAATGATTGACACAAATTCAAATCCTTAACTCATCCTCTACAAAAGGATCAAATTTGACACGCTATGACTTGTCCCTAAGAGGAGCAGAAGGGAAATGGCAAGTGCTGTCCACAGTGAAAAGCTCTTTTCCTTAAGAAGGCTCTGACTCACATGTAGGGGATCAATAGCCACTGTTGGAAGTACCCCAGTGTTATCATCAAATTGACATTTAAAAGCCAAGAAGTTTTGGACTGTGGACCTCACCCTTGGCCATCACATGGGGTGGGTATTTCATGGGAAAAGGAAGTTTGACAAAATAGAGGGAAGGAAAGAAGGAAGGAAGGGAGAGAAAGACAACTGTTCAAAGACATGCTTGCATACAACTTCCTAGAGATGCATATGAGAACAGCTTCCTCAAAAATTTCAAACCCAATCAGATTAAATCCTCATTTTATTCTTTCATTCTACCGCACTGCATAGAAAACCAAAAGACATTACTTATTCTTCAGTTGTTTAGGTTGTAAAAATTCCAGTCATTATTCCAACTGGTGCATGCGAAGTATGTAAATGGGCACCAGCTCTGTACAATTGGCACATGGGTGGTGGATGCATTTGTCAGGCAAATAGTTCCTGGCTACTGTTGACCCCATAGTATGGGGCCTGGGTCTCCAATAACCCTTCTCCCTCTTTCCTCACTATCTCAGCCAGGCTGAACAGAGCCTGCCCAACTGCCAGAAAGGAAGAAACAAGAGCAAGGGTTTTATTTCTCACAGGGAACCCACACTCTGGATTTTCCAGAGACCACAGTGCTTGCTTTCAGTGATACTGCCTTTAGAGAAAGCACTGTGCAGAATTCATGGGCAAAAAGAGCGGGATGGAACATGGTGAATGTTTTTCTTCTCCAAGATGAAACCTGATGTAAAGACTCACAGTCCAGGATGGTTTCGTACCTCCATCCTCGTATTTTCTTTCCATCCTCGTATTTTCTTTCTGGGTGCCGTGAGCCCTTTCTGTCACTCACGTGGGAATGTAGGATATAGAATGTCATGTCTGCTTATGGCAAAGCACTCTACAGAAATGCTGGATGTTCCCCCCGATCTGCTTCATGCAGAAAATGTGTCATTTGCTGATACTAAAAGCACTGTGAGGTCCCTCCCATCATTGTTTTCCAATAGGAGAAACAGTTTTGGCACCTGAAACCCCAGACTCAGAGAGAAACTTGTACAGTACAATTTTCCCCATTCCTCCTTCTTCTGTTCCTAAATTGATAAACTAATTAAACAATGCTTGGCAAAAGAAACAGAATGATTAACTAGACATTCTCAGTAAAGATGATCAGGCTGGGACAGATAAGGATTATGAAATATATTAGCAGAGAGTGAATGTGCTTATTTATTTTTTAACACTAGGTCAGGATTCTGTCAAGCGTTTGGCTTGGATACACATATTCTGAATTCAAACAATGTGAAAAGCCACGGGGTTGAGAAGTCAAGTGGCTGTATCTCAGGGCTTGGGCCAGCAGCACAGCCTCCAACAACAGGAAGATTCGGAAACAACCTTTCTCTTGCCCTTGACACGGCCTTTGCCAGCTGCAGCTGGAACTCCAACTGGTGCCACACCAGCTGAGCCATCAACACCAGCTGAGCCATCAACTCCAGCTGTCACCTTGTGCAGGGTCTCAGAAAGCCAGATCAAATCTTTCTGTTTGTTTACTCGTTTGTCTCCTTTACCCACATCAGGAGGTAGCAAAGAGGCTAGAAAAAGTTTGGCTTTCGAGGTTTTGCTTGCTACCCAGAAGTCCCTCTACCTCAGGTAGAGTTGGTAAGCTAGTCACTGCTTCATTCAATAAACCTTTCGCGAGGAAAGGGGACTGCCCCAGATGGACAAAACATAGGCTGCGGAGATAGCTCAGTAGAATAAGTGCTTGCCTGGCAAGATAAGGTTCTGAGTTCAATCTCTAGTACCACAAAAACAAAAACAAACAGACAGACAAAAAAATAGATGTGAGAGAAACAAGGCACTAATTTCTGGGGTTTGTGACCTGCCTTGGAACAGATGACGAACACTTTTTGTCTTGAGTACAGTAGGTATTTCAGGGAAGAGAAAGCCATTTCTCATCAAATTATACATGTTAGAATACAGCATTCATTAATAATATTTTCCCTTTGATTTCACTCATGCTCTCTATACAAAACACAAATTTGCATGAAAATTTAAATTTTTAATTAAGTAAAGCTGCACTAGGTAAAAACTGACTTCGGAATGGAAGGTGATGTTTAGGCAGCTACGTACTAGTCTGTGATTGAAAAGTAAAACATCCTAAAATTATCCAGTGATGGTCTGATTAGAAGCTTCTGGCAATTGTGTGCAAACAAAGTCACGATTCTCAATGATACTCCACTTAAACTGACATTCTAATATTGTATTTTGTTTAATGATCATATATCCTCACTCTTAACGTCGAAAACCAGTTTAATCATTTATGGTTGTTTCTGTAGCCTCTACCATCTACGTTTATTGTTTTGAAAAGGGCAAGATACAATCCTAAAAGTATAATGGTTTTCTTTCTAAATATTTTAAACTCTCCACGTCATAAGTGGTGACAAGCTCCCTGTCTTTCCAAGTCATCTGCAGGCTGTATTTATCCACTCTAAAATAATTCTACTAATAAGGCTGAAAGACAACAATTATATAACATCCTTTTTTTAGTTTAGAAACCAAGTTGGATTTGGATTTGTAAATATTTGAGGCAAATAACATTAATCACAAACTAAGAATAGTGGAGGATTTTGGGAAACAAGAGGCAATTAAAAATTACATATACATAAAAAAAGTTATTTGGGGAGAAATTCCTACCAAGGTTTTTTGACACTTGCAATGATTTTTTTAAAGGGCAATGCAGTGTTTTAAAATTTTAATTTAGTTAAAGAAAACTCAATGCCAAAAAGCTGTTCTATTGCAAGGAAACCTCATGAGGCAAGCTCCCAGTCCTCCGCAAACAAAAGCAGCTGCATTTATAAACCCTTGAAAAAAGGGGTTTATAATGCAAACGCCGCCGTGACCTTAACTCCAGAGGTGCAAACATGCTGCTGTGATAGGAAAATTATGCACGAAAACGGATGGATGGGGCTCCCAGAATGCTATAAGATTTCTATTTGATCATATTTTGTAGCTTTTCCTGTTTCAAATAATAAATACGCTTATGCAGTTAGCAAGACGGAAGCTTTTCTTTCCTCAAAAATACTTAAAATGAGTAAACTGTACAGTATATAAATTATATCCCAGTGAAGCAGTTTAAGAGCAAAACAAAATGATGTATTTCTACTGGGGGGTTGGAAAGGAGTTTGAGACGGTGTGAAGGGCCACTGATGAGTAAATAAGGAGAAAATAATTGTGACATTTCCGAAATATTAAATGAAATCAGCCACATTCTAAAATCAAAGAAAGATACACTTTAAACACATCATTATAATTTGCTTTTGGTATAACTAAAAAAAAAATTCATTTTGGAATGATTTTTGAAAACCCTTAAAGGAAATGTAGGATTAGTATATCTGGATGTGAAAAAAAGAAAGGAAGTAAAGGAGGGAGGAAAAGAAGGGAATTTCCAAAGAGAAAATGCAAAAGCAGTGATAGAAAAAAAATTAAATGAAATTAAAAAATAATAGAAGGGTTTTAAAAAGTTGAAGGGGATGAGAAGATATGTCCAACCACACTCCCCACATTTTAATATTCTAAAAAGAAAAAAAATAAGCAGTCAGAAAATTCTCTAGAAGATTGGTAAACTATCAACAAGGAAGAGTAGTTTCTGTTCACATTTGGAAAACAGAAGACATAGAAAATGAATTTTCATTTGTATTTGTGAAAATTAAAATCCATCTTTCAGAAGATTAAACTCTATCTTTTCTGGATGTTTCTTTGAAACATCTTTTCTGTTTCAAAGAAAACCAAGCTAGACTTTGCTAAGTGTCTGTGGACCCCGAGAGCGTCCGCAGGATCAGCTGCTGTCACAGTGCCTGTGGGGACGAGGAGGATCACCGTCAAGTGTCCCTCGCTGGGACCCACCCAGGGCTCCCACCAGGCTCGTTCCTGTATGCTCGGAAGACAGATAAACATGCCACTACAATAAATACAGAGCAAATCTGATTCCCTATTTTCATTTACAGTGGAAAAAAATTAAACATATTTTCAGTTTTTGTTTTTGTTCTTCAGAGGTAATGCAGATTTGGGGATTGGAGAGATGGCTCAGTAGAATAAGCGCTTGCCTGGCAAGCACAAGGGCCTGGGTTCAATCCTCGGTTCTGAAAATAAAAAATGAAAAGGCAACCTGGGGATGTGGGAAGACAGGAGGGAGTAGAGGAGAAGGGGAGATAAAAAGGATGAAGATACAATATGTGTATGTACCAATTCCTCTAACGATGAATATATTTACTATGCATCACAAATGTATACTAATTTAAAAAGTGGGGGGGGGAGCCTCAGAATCATGTGACAACACCAAAGTCTCAGGGCATGGACAAAAGACAGAGGTGATGCAGATTTCTAAGCCTCATAAAGAGAGGAAAACTTAGTAGGGAACAGAAAGGGGGTTTTTAGGAAATCAATGGTCTAGATTTGTTCTTGTGAGGTGGGGGTCAAAGGGGCCTTCTCATTTCTGTATGAGAGTCAATCAGTAGAAATGGCCCTGTTCCAAGCTTGAAGAACCTTGGTCCTCTCTAAAAATAGCCTTTAAGAGTCACATGGTTCGCCCAGGAGGTCCTGAATGGGCAGTAGCAGCTGCTTTGAAATGTTCCTCTAGAGTCTACCTTATGGAGGATGTTTTGGGCTTGGTCTACTGGGGTGGTGTCCCTACTGGTGCCAGCGTCCCTCCGCACAGCCTGGGAGCAGCGCTGTGTAAACACCGGGCCCCAATCCCCTTGCCAAAATAGTGCAGCCCTGAACTCCAGCTCTAAGGCCGCGGGAGGGTGCAACCAGAGCTCTGCCCATGCCCTAGTCGTGTGGAAGCCCCTCGCTTGGGGTGGAGCTCGGTGATAGGCGCAAGGCCTCGGGTTCCATCTCCTGCACAGACTCCATTGATCGATAAACCTACTTGGAGCCCTAGCTCCTAGCAGCTGAGCCCTCACCTCTTTGACTCCTTTACACACTGTTGCTTCTGATTAGAACTTGTCTTTCCACCCAAAGAGCTGGTGATACAATGAGTTGGGGCTTTCTACCCCTTGTCTTCTACCTTGCTTGAAGCAAAGCTATATGGGAAGGTTTACGTCATATCCTTAGCCATGTCTATAGGGGCAATGAGATATATGGTGGATATTTAAATTTATTTTCTTACAAACCCTTTTAAAAAGAAGAGACACACAGCTATTAATCTCCCTCACTTGGAACACAGTTAGCACGTCCTTCGTACCACCTTCTGAAGCAGATTTGGAAAGGTAAGATGAAGTGTATGAAAGGGAAAGAAACGGTGTGAGTGGAGGGAAGCTGGGGTGGAGACGGCACGTGAAGGGGATAGAGCGCAAATGAAGGCGGCAGAGGGGACTCCGGCCATCACGAACATCTCTGCCTGGTCACCCAGGCACTTAAAAAATAAGATGCAGGGTTTTGCGTGCAATGCAGAAACAACTCCGGTTCTGAGCACAGTTTTCCCAGGAGTCGATAGACGCCCAGCTCTGAAACAGATCCTCTCATTTTGAACATCCCATTTCTTTCTCATGTTGGCTTTTGAAGGATGTAAACACCATTTGGTCTCTTTTTTCCTCCTTTTCTTTTCTTGGGTAAAAGCCTAAAATGAAAAATAAAAAATTCTGCGGGTGCTATACATCTAAGAGAAAAGCTAGCTCTGAAGGGGAAGACATGTCTTTGCTTTTATTGCTTCCTCTCAGGGCTGAAATCAGGGAAGACCTTAAAGGATCATATTGTGCAGCTCTTTTTGCTCAAATCCAGACCCTTCAACTGACGTGCTGGAGCAAGGCTGGGCAGCCCTTTATGAATGGGAAGTGTGTCTGCCATTTCAACAATGAAAACTGGTCTGATTTTTTCCTTCCAATCTGAAATGGAATCCTCCCTTTGAACAAACTCCACAACTTGTCCAAACGGACATACTAGTTTTTAAAAATGTTTAACACGTCCTGCAGTGTCAAAGGTAAATCTAGGAGGTTGAACAGAAGCAACAGGTGAGTGGAAGGTGGCATTCTCATGCATGGGCCGGCTGGGGACCAAGGTGAGATGAGCCAGGGACAGGGTATTTGACAGAGCCACATTGCAGAAAATAGAGAAATCACAGGTCTGTTCCAGAATTTCATCAAAAAAAGTTTTAAAAACATGGGTATAAAGGAATTCCTTGAAATAGGGGTACTTTTCAACTTTCTAAAGAGCTGTTAATAGGAGAGAGGCTTTTACCTTCTAATCCATAAAGCAGCACAGTCCTACAAATGACTTGGAATCCAGGGCAGACAAGCAATAAAATCACTGTCTGCTTACAATTATGTATCAACCACAGGGCTCCTCCAAATTGCAAATTGACTAAAGTTTGGAAGCCATCACTAAAACACGGCACCCGCATTCCAAATATTCACTGGATGACTCGCCTCGTCTCAGAGCCAAACTGCAGGATCTCCGCTATACTGGTAGAGAGGTAATTTTATGCAGCTTGGGTTGAGCTCAAGAAGTACAAGACTACAGAGACAGAACAGGGACAGACACTGGCAGAAACACCTTCCAAGCATGTAGATACAAATAAAAGACACAGCAGAACAAATTATAGTGCTCACTCCAGCCGCAGTTCTACAGTTTCGCCCCTCACATGTTGCCTCTATGATGCATTGTTAAATTTGCAATATTGAAACTCCAAAGCTCCGAGCAGGTTCCAGGAAAGAGACGCCTGTGGTTTCATACCTAGTTGATTCAGGACAGACATAAAAGCAACATGAAATATTAAATGCAATTATTTTAGATTAGAATATTTGGATTGAAAGATCTGGAGGGTATTGTTTTTGATAAGATGGTCCCACTTGACAAGAGCTGTCACCACTCAGGGGCTCTCTGTTGTCAACTAGGGATGAAAGGCCATCAGAAAGAATTAACTTCAGCTTTTAAACAGTTTGAAAATGTCAGCAAGGTCAAGGAAGACCTGTTTTTTTTTCCCCCTCTGGCATATTTACCTGATGAGCTTTTGGGTAACAATGTGCTTTCGCTTTTTCACTCAGGTTTATCGAAAATCAGGGTAGATCAGCCTAGGTTAATGACAGCTGACAAGGAAACATTATGATTGGCTGAAGTGTGTGTCAATCATTGCTGTTTCAGGGCTAAGCAGAACAAACTATACCTTCTAATAGCAGTAATTGGCAACTATGGAAGAAAAAATCCTGCTAGGTCTCCTTTTGCATTTTTCCATAGCCATTTATTTGGTTTCCAGTTACACGGAAGCTAATGTAAAAGCTTTTATAACTTGCACCTCACTAGTGGACCTATTATTCCTCTGTTGTCCTGGGGGAGCTCCATAGTCATTGCAAAATTCAGTGTATCCACATACACACCGCACACACGTATACGCAGAGAAAAATGCACATTAACGCTTAATGCAAATAGAGGTTTGTTTTAAAAAAAAATCTTGCCCGCTCTTTATGATCACCTTAAATAAATTCTTTTGAAAGACACATCTGAATTAATACGATGAGGAAGTGTAGTTTCAGTTTAAACAACATGAAGCCTGAAGGTGATTTCACATCTCTAACGTGCATTCCTCCTGCTAAAGCGGAAAGTGATAAGTTAAAGCAAGTTCGAGTGCTATTGTAGCAAGCTAATTCCCCTTTTCCACGCCCGACTCGGAGAGAAAGGTCAAGTTCGCTGTCACTTCTCTCTAACGGATGCTCGGAGTCTGTGAACGCTGAGCATGATATATTTAAAAGGAGCCAAGCACTCGGCCATTTTCTGCGTCAACTGTATTAATCATAAACTCTCCATCTTGAGCTGAGCTGCGAGATTAGGTACAGAGGAGTTTGTAAACAACAAAGCCTCGTGTTTCTCCACCATTTTGAAACGTAAGGAACCCTTGCAGCTGGCAGAGGGGGGACTCTGGCACCGGCCGTAATTTATAGGGTGGGCTTCTCAGAATGCCAGACTCTCGGCTGCAAACGGACCACGTGGGTGCCGAGCCCTGTGCCAGCCCTGACAGCGATGGGAGGAAAACAGCAGAGGGCAACTACAAGGCACCACATATTTAAGACATATGTGAGGTGTGGATTCCTGGAGGTGCTGCTGAAGTACAGACCAGGGACTGCGCAGGTATATTCAGACATCTGCTATAATTATTTATGTTCTAAACAAATAGTCACCCATAATAAAGAGTTATAGGAAACAACATATAAAACACGTAAAAAAAATTAGGAAGACTGACCGTCTACCTATTCAATGCTTTCTATCAGGCAGATAAATTTCTATAGTTGACTGAACAGAGAATTATAGATAAGATGCACATGCCTAAAAATTGATTTTCTTTACTTAAATTTCTAGAAAAATAGATCCAGCTATTTGAGAAATTAGTGTTCAAAAGCATTGTCTTTGTAAGAACTGTTTTTTCAGGGGGAAAGTCACTAAGAAAGCTTACTGGTGGGAACTCATGTTGTAAAAGAAAATCCTATAATGAGGACACCAGAATGTTAACCTAGTTTTTTAAAAAATTCATTCAAATCATTAGAATTTATGTATTTTCTAAATAGGAAAGTGACAGCTTCTCCTTGCTACCCAGATGCTGTCCCTTCCACTTAGGCAGTCCCACTTGGGGGTCTTAAATAATGTCCCTGTCATCTCTTTTCACTGCCAGGGCTGCACTACCTGTGACATTCTCCTCACCATGTACATTGACCCACGAGGTGACAGAACCACTCCTTGCTAAGTCATTAACTCCTATTCAGGTTCTGTCAGATCACTGAGATTGGAAAAATCTCTGCAACCCACTGGGTCTCCTTCTGTCTGCAAATGTATTTGTTGCAAATGGGTACTAGCATCATGGTCGGAATCTACTCATCAGCCAATGGGGATCGTCATCCCAGAATTCCGCATTCCTCGTGGATGGGTCCTCAGAGCTGAGCTGCCTCACAGCCTCAGGCTGTTGGAGGCCAGGCAGCCATCACAACAGCTAGTGCTCTTCCATGTCTCCTGGCTTCCAGTCCTTCCTAGGTCAGAAAACTCCAGCTACGCACACGCACAAGGATAGAAAAGTCATGGGAGCTCTTATGAGTCAAGTGCACAACCAGCTTCTTTACTTTTTGCATAACTTCTTATGAGTCGAGGAGGAATGTTACCTTCCTCATCTGACAGTGAGAATATGGAGGCTCCGGAAAACTTCAGTAGCTTACACAAAGTTCTGACAGAATCGAAGTTCAAAATTTGGTCTCTTCCTGACAACTTCACGAAGGCTTAATGAACCCAGAAGTCCTTTTTCAAGACATGGGTGAATTTCAGACCATGGATGGCTGCAACTCCAACTTACCTATTTTACACCCAAAACAGATTCCTGCGGGAATTGTTCTGAATTTTTAAACAGGCAACACAAGCCCTACTAACATTTGAACGGTAAAGCAGTGGCCCCAATCTCAAGCTTGTTCCAAAGAGACCAAGGGCACACAATCTGTCTCTGATGCCAATTTATTCAGTTCAGGATATTAACTCATCTTCTTTTGGTCTTCCTTAATAGCTTAGACGGTCACATTTTCTGAACCTAAATTCTGGCCTAGTATGTGACAAAGGGCATGAGGCATGATGGGTTGTGACTTGTCACAACTAACTACAATAGATAATTTAGAGGATGTGTGTAGGAGAAAATAGAATATTTTAAATCAGAAATGTCCTAGTCTATTAAAAAATTGACAAGTTCCCATATCAATGATGTTTAAGGTAAAAAGAGAAGGGAAATTAAATACAAAACTGCTTTGTTCAAGACACGGACCCTTTTGAAATCTATACTGAGCGACAACAAATTTATAAAAAATGACTACCATCAGGAAAAATAAAAATGTAGCTCTGCAAAGCTAGCAGCATTTCTAGCAATGGTTTTATCCTTCAGGAGCTCAGTTGTGCTATTGCTGTGCCTCACTGAAAGTAGCTGTGAAGAGTACTGTCTTCAACCGTGCAATCCCAACACCCAGCCTCAGCTGTAGCCCACAGGGCATTCCCACCTCTGGCCTCTCTTGTGCCTTTCACTAGGAATGATCTGGTCTGCTTTCTCCAAGCAAACCCTACCCCATTCACAAACTCTCACTGACCCCACCGAGTTTCTCTGAACACTCACAATAGTTTCCCATAGTTCACACTTTTATCATGGGATGCTCTGTAAACATATTAATTATTTAAGCTTAGGATCATAGTTTATACTTCTGTACCTTCAAAATCCCTAGCACTCTTATAGACTTTAACAAATAAGTCATTCTCCATTGGTTAAGTTAACCCACAAGCTACCTCTTTAAGACTGAGAGCTAACACTCCATCCAATTACTAGGCTCCAGAATATTGGATGAAACAGGAAAATCACCTCCTATTTTGATTGCTTCCAAAGAACAAGAAAGTACCAACAGCAGCACACACATGTTTTGGGAAATTGAGATTTACAAATGGGAGCACCGATGGCAAACATCAAAGAAACACAAACATCACTGTTAGGGCAATAAATGAAGACCAAGCCCCATTTCCATGAGGAGCTGTCATTCAGCAGTGCCAGTCTTCTTCACAAAATTGTGTTTTAAAGTAATCATGAGGCCTTCATAGGTGGGGTGAGGGGAGTCTGTGGCTGGAAAGAATAGCAGCCCTCAGTCCCTTCCTCATGCAGATGGTGGGTGCAGGCTTGGCCTGCTTTCTGAAGCCCGCCTTTACTTTCCCAAGTTAATAGACACTTTCTCTCTGAGTGAGGGTAACGCATCGTGCCTGAAGTTTGGGGAGCTATGTATTTATGAATTGCTCTTCATTTAACCTGGATATCTTCAAAGTACATAAGATATCATAATTCAAGCTATACTAACATTGACTGAAAAAGGACAATCTTTGGACCAGGCCTATATTCAGAAGCAGAGGACAAATGAGAGGTAACTGAACAGAGAAGAGATGAACCTAACCTGGAATAAGGCACACCTTGGTGAAAGTCTTTAAGGTCAGGTCTCAAAATGACTTTAAGCAAATGATCTGCACCTTGGTCTCTACAGGCAAAAAGAGGACCATCCAACCCATCTTACAGGGGGGCTAAGACCACTACGGAGAATGCTGAAGGCTGCTGTCTAGCACTAAAAACTATTATTAAATGAGGAAAAGATGTTGGGGAGGAAGTCAGAAGGAAAGCCAGCTCTCTTACAGTACCCAGCTCTCCTCTGCTCTGTCCTGCACCCTCATCCTTTATTTTTCCTTTCAGAGTCCCTACTGCTTACTGTCTCCCTTCTGTCACATTACCTATGATTCTTCCCCATTTAGACTTGCCAAACTGCCAAATTTCTAGGTCTCAACAAAGCACTGCCGGATAAAACAAATATTTCATTAACAATCTGTCCCCAGGTGCTACACATGCTCCACCTGAAATGAAAGTAGAAATTCATATGGTCTTTCCCTCCAGCACTCTCATTCTCTGGCAAAATAGAGGTTTAATTAAGGTCAGATCTCCCAAGCCATAGCACAGGATGAATTTAGGTCAGTTGAAACAGGTATTCCAGTTAATTTGATCTAAATGGTTGTGTTTATTTGGGGAGGGAAGAGAAAGGTCTTTTAAAAATGGAGGCTCCTGACGAGTGCAGAAAGGAGAAGAATGGGTAACTGCCAAAGTTGAAGGTCATACAGAACTAGACGCCTATGAAGAAAACAATTCCCCAGAATGCAGGGGGAAGGTCTGTAGAATTCTTCAATATCTGTGATAGAAACAGATTTTGGGGCTATTCTTAGTAATGCCAACAAAGACATGGATCAGCTCAGGACTTCAGATCTTCAATTAAAAATGACCTGAAGTTGTCTACTCAGTAACTCTGGGTTCTCCAAGAAAAAACAAATACACAAACTAGAGAATCAGATACATTACAGGGGAGGAGGATTTACAATGTCAGTGGAACCAAGTACCAGTTCACTAAATTCTAATGTGCCTTCTTCCTGGGACTTACATTCTTTTTTCTTTTCATTCTTTCTTTAATTTATTTTTATTTTTATTTTTGTACAGGGCCTCACTACACAGTTTGGACTTGTACTGATCCTCCTGTTTTTAGTCTCCCCAGCGCTGGGATTACAGGAGTGCACCACCATGCCTGGATTTGGTCACAGGCTCAGTGTGCCCAAGGGGTGGGGCCAGTGCAGCATGTGAGACCGAGGATCAAACCCTGGTCCCTGCACTTGCCAAAGCAGGCGCTTAGTCCACTGAGCTATCTTGCCCGCCCTGGGACTTACATTCTTGCTTAATATTCTTCCTTTTTTTTCTGTGTTTCTCAAGATCTCCTTCATATTTCATGTTTGACCTTCTTATTATACTCTGTGCAAGGGGACCCTAAGCATTTGAGGCATAACTGTTTTAGGTCTTCCACGTACTGCCTCTGTGCATGGGATTTCTGTCTATAATCCAAGCAAAAACAGCACCCCAAGTTAGCAATAGATCCAGATTTTGTGAAGTCTGGAGTCTAAGAAATTTTGAGAGCTTTCTGATGCGAAGGAATATGGAAATAGATTCCAACATTTCTACTTGCAAAAAGATGGAGGCTTACACACTCTGGATTCTTCCTGTTGTAATTCTGTCAGCTTGCTGACACCTGGCCTCCCCTTTCTCCAGGAGTTCTTTAGCAGGCCCAGAAGCTCTGAGCTCTCCATGCTTGTGAAGGGCTCTGAAGCCTCAGGTGCATATGTATCACGGTGAACCCACTCTGCACTGACTTTCCTAAAATAAACCCAAGAAATAGCACTACCTACCCAATCTGCCCCATTATCAGTAGCTGGCAAATGTATTTTACCCTTAAAGATCCTGTCTGTTGTCCCTGCTCTAGTACCTTGTAATGATTTGGGTTGTGTTCTCTTTGCCCAAAAGGCAAGACAGTGGATTACAAAGCAAGTTGCCTAATTGTCAGATTCATAAGGGTACATTACACTTTTAAAGTGCAACATATTTTCCCATCTAATTCAAAACTGTGAATGTTAAACTTAAAGACTGTTTCTAGCTTCTGTTAGTGACAGACAGAGCTCCCCAAGGGGTGGCTGCCTTCAAAGACAGGTAAATGAGGGCCCATATAAAACAGCCAAGTATTGATGTTGTAGTAAAATTCCAGAAAAATACATTGGCAGACAAGTAAATTTGTCACTAATAATTTAATGTAATTTCCCTAAAATGGAGGTAATAGGTACTCAGGGAATACACCTCCAGGGTTTACATCAAATGTGCATGTGGAAAATCATGAAATAATATTTTTTTAAATGTAGATGCTTTGTCTGACATGTTGGTTTATGATGAAAATTATTCTTCCAAAATGAAAATGGGGAGGGGGAAATATAATGTCCCCAATCCATTGTATCCTTTAGCTTCCAAACCTTTCCCCGTGGTGGCAGCTGAGGAGCAATGACTGACTGTAAGCTAGGAACAATTTGTTTGCATTTTTATTTCCCCCTTAAAATGATGTACTGCAATTACCAAATATTAATGAACCAATCATGTTGCAAATAGTATTTCCCGTGTCACTCTGAGTTATAGAATCTAATATTGGGCTCATTTGAAACATTCTGAAGTTGCATATTTTTCCCCTTTGCAAAGTGACAGCTCAAATTGTGTTTAGTTGCATTTGTCCGACCATGAGCAAATCAAGTATAAAAATTTCATTTTGTCTAAGTGTTAATGCAATTTTTTAAGCTCATATCCTGGGATGGCTCACTTTGCACTATGCTGGATGATATTAGATGCCGCTTAAACACTATTATCAATTATATTACACGGTGCTAGAAAATTTTAAAATAGCACTTGTTTGAGATCCAAGTCATGAAGTTCCAAGAAAGGAAAAATACAAAGCAGGAAAAAGATTCCTCATGCTAGTTCCAATGCTCTAATGTTTATGTTTATATTACAAATATAAGCTGATTTTCAACTATAAATCTGAATTTCTTTGCTGTTATTGTGGGTTTAATGTGGAAACAGGTCAGCAGTGTGCAAAGCCAGGAAGGAGAGACACAGCTGTCATAAGCTCAGCTCCTGGACAGGACAACCTGAAACCTAGAGTGAGGACCAAAGTAAGGGAAGGAGAGAGGGATGGAGGGAGAAAGGGAGAGAGAGACCCAGTAGAACCATCAAAATTATGAATTAATATCAAAGTCAAAAATCATAGGGTATCCATCATTTCTCTATAGAATATTGACAGAATGAAATGAATTAAGTAATAATAAAGAATCTATCCCTTAGAAAAAAAGAGAAAAAGAAAGGAGCCAGCTATGCTGACTACATAAGCACATCTCACCAAATGTATAAGCTTAATACAAGTGCCAGGGAAAGCCTGATCCAATTGCATAGAAAGTCACCATGAGAAGTCCCAGGCTATTGACGGGGCTCAGCTCTGCCTGGTGTTTTGTGCCAGGTAGTGAGGCCAAGTGCAGCCTCACACTCTACAGAGGCTTCTTTCTTCCCCACATTCAACCTCTCACACATCCATGTGCAGGACAAATGTGATCAGAGCAATAAATGCTAAAGGACACAGTTGCCAGAAAACACTGAGTATGGCTCTATGGTCATGGGCCCAGTGTCCTCTTTCCCAAGATCACATATCTAGTGGCCACTCTACATGCTCTGGGGAGAGGAGAGGTGATTTTTATTTTAGGGTTCTGAGAAAAATGTCTAGCTCTGAAGTCATTTCAATACAACCTAGTTGGAAAGGTATAAAAACCATGTACCAGACTTTAATTTACTTAACTCCAGCCATGGCCAGATCTGCCCCATTAGGGTTTGTAAATCAAGCAGGCAGAGCTTGCTGAATTGTTGGAAGGCTGCTGTTTGTACGATGCTGGTTATGTTTTCTGATAATTCAGAGCAATATACAAAAAACACTTTACCAATGGGAAGGCACATTTCTCACAGTAGGATTGCAGCTCACACCTGCCTCACTTGATGTGTTCACAGTTAACGGAGTTTAAATGTAACAGGTACAACCTGAATTCTGCTTCAAGCTCAGGATTCTGGGTTAGGATTCTATCATAGAATTAAATCCTAATTTTCCAAGGCATCCATGGTGTATAGCAAGAATTAACTTCTTACCTCTGCATGTAGAATGTACTATTTGTGCACCAATTTGAAGAGATGAAGAAAACACCATCTCCAGTCATTTCCTGTGTTTTTGCGGTTCATATGGGAGGCCTCCGTGAAAAAAAAAAAAGCCTGATTACTCAGGGGTCAGTCTTCAGCCAATAGTATTTGCATCTCTGGGGAGCTTGTTCAAATGCAGTTTACTGTGGTAGGTCCCAGATGGGGCCCAGGAGTCTGCATTTCTAAAAAATTCCAAGTGATACTCACTCACACTAATGGTCCTGACACCATTAGAAAATTCACAAAGATCCCTGAAAGATCACTTAGCCTCAGTTTCCTTCAATCCATTTGTGTCCAGAAGACTTTTACAAAAGAGAATTAAAAAATAATAAGACATTAGAAACAATACAGGATTTTACTAAACAAGGTGATAGGGAGTAAACAAGCATTGTTATATTGCATATTGTTGTCTTCAGCTTAGTTGTTCAGATCACCAGATACAAGCATGCAAAATTAGTCCCCCCAAAATTTAAAAAGAATAGAACAATTTAAGCATTAATTGCTGCTTTCAATAAACCATTAGAAATGAGCAGTACAATTATCCAAGCTATCCCATGTGTATACTTTTCCCTTCCTTCTTTCCTTTATATATTTATGTTATATTATATTTTCCCAATATATTTTTCCCTTTCTTCTTTCTTTTTTCCTTTTCCTGAACTCACTTGTTCTTCCCTTTGAGCAGTTTCTTTCCCTTTAACAATATCTATTGTACCTTATGAATTTTATTCACTCTCAGGTTCTTACACTAGGAAGACGATATGATGCTTACACATGTGGGTCTGATTTATTTCTAGCACCATGCACTAAACTAAAGTCAAAATGGATCAAATATTAAATGAAAAGAAGCACAATGTAATTGTGATTAGAAAGCAACACCATACAGGATTTTGAAGGAGATAGATTTTCCCAAGTAGGAAAAGTACCTAAACAGAGCAAGTCCTGATAAGGGTTAGGAGGTGAGATATAAACAAAGACACACACAGAAGCAATGGCAAAGAGAATCAATGTACTCCAAACTGCCAATGATTGGTGAAATTTGGAATAAGCTGAAGGAAAAAGAGACAAAGCCAAAGAGCTATAAGGCGCCATGTCACAAAGGGTCTTATTCACTAAGCTAAAGAAAGATACCAATGAGGCTAGATACAATCAGACTTGAATTTCAGAAAGACCAATCTGGTAATATAGTAGTTGACAATATTATAAGCCCTTCAGACACTTTGTAAATTGGAAGATTAGAGGGCCAGAGATAGGAGCAACTCAAAATCTAATCAGCTTGTCAAGAGAAACCTGATTTCCTTCCTTCCTTCCTTCCTTCCTTTCTTTCTTTCTTTCTTTCTTTCTTTCTTTCTTTCTTTCTTTCTTTCTTTCTTTCTTTCTTTCTTTCTATTTGATGTATTTGGTACAGGGTCTCACTACGCAGTTTGGACTTGTAGTGATCCTCCTGTTTCAGCCTCCCCAGTGCTGGGATTACAAGCATGCACCACCACTCCAGGTCATCGTGGCAGGCTCTGCGTGCCTGGCACAGGGCTGGAATGGCATGTGTACCAGGGATTGAAGCCTGGTCCTTGTGCTTGCCTAGGCAGGTGCTTAGACCATTGAGTTATCTCTGCAGCCATGGATTTTCAATTCTTACAACTCCAGCTCTTTTGAATGAAGAAACTTGAGTAAGCTAGCAGTAGACATATTTCTGAACCATTTATTTATAAGAATACTAATAACTGGGAAAGACTCACCATGCTTTTAGAAAACAGCTGCTAATGGGAAGTAGACTCCGATGGCACCACATACTAATTATGCCAATAACCTGTTACAAAGCATTTGGGTTTCTGGAGACAAGTGCCCACAGTGTCCAGTCATTCTGGTTAAGAGCTACCCCAAAGATCTACCTCGAGCTGCTGAATCATTTTATTACTTCTCAGGGAATAAAAGGAACAGCGCACAAGTTTTCTCATGATCCAACATAGCACTGGGCTATGTTAGCGTCTTCTAAAATATACTATTTTCCTTCAATATCCCCCATGATTTCAAAAAGTTCTGCTCTCCAACAACAGCTCTAAGAAATTTAAAACTGAAAAAAAAAAGAAAGAAAAAGAAATTTAAGACTGGATGTGGTGGCACATGCCTGTAATCCCAGCATTTGGGAGGCTGAAAACAGAAGAATCACTACGAGTCCGATCTGTGTAGTGAGACTAAATACATAAGGAAAGAAAATTTAAAATATTTCTAGAGTTCAAATAGATGGAACCATTCAGGAGAGAAAAACCACATTTATATATGAGGAATCTACTCTTCAATCTTGGAAAAAAATATTTTCTTGAAAAGGGGCTCCAGCCCCAAAGAGCTTAAACAAATCCTAAACAAGATTTCTTCACCAGAAAAGAGTCCAGATGGAGAGGAGAGCTTAAAACCGACCAACTGAATCCTAAGAAGTTGAATTTCCTCCATCTGAATTATCTTATGCCCCTTACAGTGCAGTGCTCTAGACCTGCCTTGCCCGTAGAAGACTCAATAAATTCATACTCTGTTTGGCTGCACTTACAGTTTTAATTGCGCTGAATCATATTGGTACACATCCGGACTTCTCATTGCCTTCAATTGCATTCTGTCCCTTAAGTAATCTAAGGATGTAACACTAGAAGCAGGAATCAACCTATTTTGAACCAACCTATTTAAAATGTGCTCCCTGCCCTTGCAGGGATGCATAGAATCCCGGAACTGACTCCGAGGGTATGATGCAGGCTCAGCCACGCAGATATATGAGTGACCGACTGCCAAACCAGCCCTTGAAAAAAGAAGGGGTGTGTGGCTGTATAAATCCTGATGCAGGAGGACAATGAATCCATAAGGCATATACAGCCCCACTCCTGCTGTCATGCACTGTAATAAGCTCCTGCCGGTGTTCCCGTGACAAAGTTGATCCCGAAGGATAGAAAGCAGTGATGGGAACTATAAATCTGTCCCACTACCCCCCGTGCCCCCCACCTCTCGCGTGCAGTATGCGTGTGTGCACAAACAAGGCCACCGATACGTAAATACTGAGAGAGGCATAATCCATCTCAGTGGCACACTGTTTCAAACCTGCTTGGTATGATGCCTGGAATTTCATAACATATTCAGAAGGACTGAGATGGCCCAGCCCTTTGTTCTGAGTAAGTAAGCCTGGTAATCTGACTTCAGCAGATTCAGAGATTTTTATTTTCCTTCCTTGGGAAAAAAAAAAAAAATAGGTTCTTAAAATTGCATTGCTGGTACCTGTGACTCATATTACAAGCAGGGCCATCTCTGCACCCAAATGGAAATTTCATTTATGATATTGTGGACTTAATATGAATAAAGGTCTGGTGTTTTCCAAGGCATCAAAGAAAGAAGCACCTGCCACGGGGCTAATCACAGCAGGGAATGAGAAGAAGATGGAAGTATGGGAGCGTAATAAAAGACAAAGGGAATCCAAACAACATAAATTGTTATGAAGTTAAAAAAAATGAAAAAGGAGCAAAATTCACCCACATCCATCACTTATGCTTCAGGGTTGGACGTAAAGAGATGAATTTAAGGCAGCTTAAATTCCTGCCACTTTCTGCAGCCTAGAAAACCTCCTAGTTAAAAATATGATTGGGATAACTAAAAAGATGCAGGTGACAAATGGGTTGCATATGAAACTGGAGGTGGTTTGAACAGATAGTTTCTTTCAACTGCACAAGAAAGAGATAATGGAGAGGATGGTGCAGGTGTAAGCAGGCTCTGAGTCAAATAAAAATAAAAACCACAACAACTTTTATATCTTTGTAGCATTTGGCTAATGAGTCACTAAAACCACCCTCAGTCCATCCATCATTTCTATTGCCAACACTCAACTGCACTCGGTCTCTAATTGGTCTAGACAGGTGTCATGGTATTTCAGCTTGTTGAAAACAATTTCAGAGGTTTGCTTCAGTGAGACTGAAAGGTAGACACTTTGGAAAATGTTAGTCTAATTTCAACTTCGTTAGAGCAGTTTATGTTTAACAAGAGAACCAAGATAGATGGAAATTTCCAGAGTTGGCTCCGCCTCTGAAAAAAAAAGCCCTTTCTGGGGGTTCAACGTGAACTTGGACATGAATTTGATTATTTAGAAGGAGAGAAACATGTTAGAAATAACAGGTTTTACCTTGGGATCTCACTTTGCCTATGTTTTTCTATATCTACAGTGAGCAAATTTAAATGTGTAATCTTCAAATGTCAGCTTCCCCTTGACATAAAGTCATAAAACAATTTCATATTATCAAATAGTTGCAGGTGCCATTCTGTGTCTTTCAGAGTACTGAGTGTCACCAAACCCTGTGCTTTTGAAAGGAAAGGGAGACCTCTCCCCTGAGACAACAAGGCCAGATCTAAAGAGTAGACTGGCCACCACCATCACACTTGGCCCAGTAGCTTATGAATGGTATTTGAGAGCTGTATTAAACCAACTTGTGACATAGCAAACAAACAGGAAAGAGAAAGTTCCACATGGATCTTACCAATCACCCACAAACTCATAAAGGAATAAAGATGAAGGGTGTAAGTTTAGGGCAAAGCACACAGTTTACCTTTTGTATTTCCTTGTGATTATGAGGGCTGCCAGTACCATTAGTATTTAAATACATACATATTTTACATATATACATATATGTAAATATTAATGATTAGTATTTAAATATTACTCTTTGGAGAGAACAAGTTGGCTATGCAATACAGAGGAGAAAGAGAAAAGCGAGGAGGACTCTACTATTTTTCTTCATTTTATCCCTGGGGCAAGAGACTTGCCACTGCTATAGGAAGCCTCTGCAACTTCCTACTGGGATTACACAGCCAAGGAAACTATCCAAGATTAAGTAGAGAATGTATTTCCATATGGAGGAGTGGTTGGGAAGCAGGAGGGCAAGTTGGCTGACATGGGCTCCCACCACTCAGAGCAGGTGAAGATGCCAAAAAGAAACCTGGAACTGGCTCTTGGGGCAGAAATGAATTCTATCATTTATTTATTTATTTATTTATTTATTTATTTATTTATTTATTTATTTATTTGGTACAGGGTCTCACCACGCAGCTCTGACTCACAGAGATCCTACTGTCTCAGCCTCCCCAGTGCTGGCATTATAGGCTAGCACCACCACGCCTGGTTTTGGTGTTGTGCTTGGGCAAGACCAGGATTCTGGGACCAGCATGGCATGCGGTACCGGGGATTGAACCTGGGTCCTTGTGCTTGCCAGGCAGGCATTTAGACTGCTAAGCTGAACTTCACCCATCTTTCTGAGGATCTGTATGCAGAAGTTTTGCAATTGACCTGACTCACCAATACCAAGTGTTATCTGTGAATATTCATTTTTCCTCTGAATATCTTTTGAAAATTCTGTTTTCTTTGATATCTTAAACTGTGTAGCATTTAAAGCCTCAGATCTTAAAAGAAAATATGTAAGGAAATTCCGGCTTCAGTGCAGCCTCTTCTGTGGCTTCAGCAGTTGATCTCTATGCATCGGCCTTGTCCACTTCAGTGAAGCATCATCCAGCCAAAGGCCATTTCTCTCTAGCTACATATAAACTACAAATCCATGCATCGAATTGGGGTTATAGGACCATAAGAAGTTTCTGCTCTCAGTGGAGGAAGCATGCATTAATAGTTTTTTGTGTTTGTTTTTGAGTTTTTCTACAATAAAATGTTTTGCATCTCTAATTAGATATGTAGCTTATTTAAACAAGCAAGTAAGTAATTTCCCTTAAAACTGTCAATCTAATGAAGAGAAATAGGATAAGAGAAAATGGGATGAAAGCAAATGCCCCCAGGATGGATTTTGAAAGGGTCATAAAACGTGTTCCATAAAGCCACTGTACACATAATAGGAATAGATGGTCACTTCTTCATGTAACAAATGTATCAGGCACCTTCTGTGATCTCAAAGGGCTAAGACTGGGCAGAGAGCTAAAGAAAGCAGTAAGAGATGGTTCTCAGTCCTCACCCTGAAGCTGTTATATATATTTACTTGGCAGAGTACAGCATTTAAAAGATGATTCTTGGTCCACTGAGATAGCTCAGCAGACTGAGCACCTGCTTAGGCAGGCACAGAGACTGGATTCAATCCCCAACACCACATGCCGCACTGGCCCCTACTGGCACACTGAGCCAACCACCACGACAGAGCACGGTGGCACATGCCTGTAATCCCAGCTCTGGGGTGGCTGAAAACAGGAGGATCAGTAGGAGTCTGAGCTGCGTAGTGAGACCCTTTACCAAATACATTTTAAAAATGAAAATAAAAATAAACAACAGATTACTCTTATCTCATGAGTACATAAAAACCAAGCTCATGCAGGTAAGTACATAGCCTACACAAAACTGTACTGAGAAAAAAAAAAAAAAAAAAACTGTACTGAGATGCCAGTAGGTTGTAAGGCCATGTAGACATGACACGGAAGGATTAAGGAACATAAGGAATACAGTGGACCAAGTTGATGTGAAAAGTCTGACACCTTTGTTGTGCTTTAATTTCTATTTTTCAAAAACCATCTGAAGAAACAAAATGTAAAACATTTTCAACAAAAATGACAAACAATTGTTCTTCTTCACATAGAAAGGATATGGCAATTGATGAGGAAAAACCAAAGGCCCAAGGAAAAAGAGATGGGAACTGAAAGTACCCAAAATGCATGAAATGTGTTCAAACCCACAAGTAACTATGGACATGCCAATGAGCTCAGTGATTTCATCAGGCTTTGTCACGTGCACAAGTACCGCGATACAGAAGAGAGTGAAAAAGCTGCCCTCAGGAAAGAAGTCCTCCCTGGAGGAAAGGGAGGAGGGGAAGATCAGCCTTTCTTGGCCATTCCTGATGTTTTCTCTCTTTTGTTGGATGTTATTTGGGGTGGAGGCACTGTTTTGATTAAATTATCTCTTTCACTTCTTCTGTAACTGAAGGAGGTAAAGGAAGGAACATGACACTGCTTGTCATCAGCACCGTCCTCCTATGGATGGGTTGAGCTTTTCCCAAAGTATCTGCAACGTGTGTCAAGAGCTGAAATTGGAGTGTGCTGTACAGGTGCAGTGCCAGGGCCCTCTGGGCACAGGGCCGGAGGAAAACAAATCTAAGGATGTAATGTTTAACAAAATATTATTTTCTTTTTCTTTTTCTTTTTCTTTTTCTTTTTCTTTT
>NW_004524587.1:11399969-11405367 GCF_000260255.1 Octodon degus
TCTCTCTATTGTCTATCTGTGTACTAAGGCACACACGCACACATATATACACACACATATATACTATATGGTGTCAATGGTGTAAAAAAGAAATATATACAAAACATGAAATTTGGGGATTATTGTTTTACCAGGGAACCTCATATTTAAACACTATTTTCTTCTTCTCTAATATTCTTTTTTGTAAAGGGGAGAAATTCTACACCTTCCCTGCAAAACTGACTTATATGAAGAATTGACCAAAACATAAGAAATAAGTCTAAGGTCAGCTTTTAAAAAAGGAAAATCTGGGAAAGGATCTAATCATGGAGAAAGCAATTCCACCACGTTTTTTTTTTTTTGGCAGAACCGGGGATTGAACTCAGGCCCTTGCGCTTGCCAGGGAAGCACTTATTCCACTGAGCCATCTCCCCAGCCCCGACCACTTATATTTAGTTATAAAAGTCATAACTATATTGACACTAATTACCAGTATGTTTTTGTAGATATTGTACAGAGAGAGTTCTTGCAATGTATAGATTCTGTGTTCACAGTATCTGCACTGTATTTAACCCATTTTGTATGCATACATCCTACAGGTGGGAAGGGGACACCGAAGTGTCCTGCACAGTGTCTCTTAGGGACCCAAAACATGGGTGCGAATGCCATTTGGGTGCCACTGGGTGAGCAAGCTTCCTAGAAAGAGCAAGCAAGACCTTCCAAGCTTCTGATGGCATCATTTCTAAGCAAATTAAAAGCACGCAGATCAACCAAAACCCTTAGTAATGATATAAGCTGTGTAGTTCATGCTTACTAAAATTGCTTCCTTTACAATAGTTTGTTTCTCACTAATGATCAGCTTAACAATATTATTAATAATTTCAAATTATGGAAAGAGTGAAAGAAGTGGAGGAAGAAACTAAAATTTACAACCAGCAGGGCTTTATTTCTATGCAATCTTGTTGAAGTTTCCCTATGAAAACAAAATTGAGTTAAACATCTTTATATGGTATAATTACAGAGACAGAGAGGGTAGGAAGCTACCTCTGAATGTGGAAATAGGAGTACCTTATGTTTTACTCTAGCAAATTGCTACAAAATTGACTGCTATTCTTTTTTTTTCCCTTAAAGCCACGAGAAGATGACATCAGGTGGACAAATTGTTTAGCTCATTAACAACTATGACTTTCTGCCAGAGGTACACAGAGCTGCATGTTACTCAAGTTTTAGCCCTGGGAGTTGCCCAAGTATACAGACACACACACACACACACACACACACACACACACACACACACACACATACACATATACACACAACCCAGTGTTTTACAAAATTGTATAAGAGGAATTGATGTCTGAAGCTTTGTGGTAGGTTTGAAATGATAGACTGGAAATAGAACAACCTTTCTTTTTCTTTCATCTCAGAATACTCTTCCTTTTATTTCTTCCTTTCTAGAATTAGGCTTTCACTCTAAGATCTACACCAGTGATGGCCAACCTTCTAGATCTTTCAGTGATACAAGCAGCCACTGTGGCATGCGTACCATGGGTTTGCCCTCACTGATCTACACTGATCCCTGGCCATCACTGGCCATCCTGGCCATCCCACTGACCACTTACTCCTCTCCTTCACCTACTTCTCTTCTCCCTTGTCATCAAACTTTTCCTTTCCCATAACACCTTGAGACCATAATGCTAAATGAAATAAGTTAGACATAGAAGATTAACTAGAGTATATTTTTCTTATAAGAAAAATTTAAACTATAAATAATTTAAAGGACAAAATGAAAGACATGATAGGAAAGAAAGAAGTGCATTTTGTGGACATGGGAAGGGAATCTAGGGATTTGGGGAGCCAGAGGGTGGGAAGGGGAAGTCACGATGACTAGATGTGATGTGTACGTGTATTATGCACAATTAACATATACTAATAAAAATAATATGAGAAAACCAGTGCCTATCACTTCCTTTGACTTTTCGTACACTGAAAAGCACTGGTGTAGTTCATTTATATTCTTGTGTGTAAGACTCCTTGAAAGAGTTGTTTATATTGGCATCTCTCTTTTCTGGATATGTATTCTGGTTCCCTTGGAATTTGGTTCCTTTGTTTGGTATGTATGGCAATCAATCTGTCCTCATGGAGCCATTAATTCCCTCTCAGAATTACCAGTGACCTCAGAAAAGTGACACTAAGTAGCTTATTGCACACCTTAATCTTTCTTACCCATATTATCTCTCTCTCCATGGATGAGCTACTGGTAACTCTTCATATCCACTCCTAGAATTTCAACTCTCAGATATAACAAGGAAATTCCTGACTTGATCTCTTTCCTTAGCTTGATATTTCCAATTGGATATATCCCTCAATCCCTCAAAATCATAATCTTTACAATAAAACTATTTCTAATACACTGCAAAAGAATAAATGTTTAATATAAGGAAGGATTTCTGTTGGAAACTAACATAATATCAAACTTAAATGTAAAATTCAGGAAACGAAGCAAGGATGCCTAGTTTTATCATCATCACTCATATTTATCCTTATTTTAGAAATTTTAAGTCAAAGAAATAAGGTAAGAAATATAACTCAGAGGTATTGTATATTGGCAAGAAAGAGAAAAATCATCATTTGCCAACGACATAGTTTTTTTTTTACCTGATAACTTAGAGTCAATTATGAAAATTAAATCTGTCCAGCAAGATCTCAAATTATAAGATTTAGTTAACTAAAAAAAGCTTTTCTACAGGTCAGCAGTAACTACTTAGAATAAAACAACAGTAACATGCCATTTGTCGTGTCAACTGAATATATATAAATATTGAAAATATATTCTTAAATTACACAGTTACATATATGATGAAAAGAGCAATAGTTTATAGTAGGAAGTAATAAAGTTTAAAGAGATACAGAGACAAAGTCTTATTTGCAGCTAAATGTTAAATACAGTTGTAGGGCTGGGGTACAGCTCAGTGGCATAGCACCTGCCTAGCAAGCACAAGGTAATGAGTTCAATTCCTGATACTGAAAAAGAAAAATCAATACAATTGTGAAGCTATCAATTTATCTAAGTTAATCTATAAATGTTTGGTGCTTGCCTGGCAAGCTCAAGGGCCTGAATTCAATCCCCGGTTCCGCCAAAAAAAAAAAAAAAAAAAAAAAAAAGTTGTAAAAAGTTATACAATCATAACAAAAACCTGCAAGTTTCTTTTCTTCTTTTTCTTTACTTTTTCTTTTTTTTTTTTAAGTACTGGAGATTGAACTCTGGATCTTGTGCTTGCCAGGCAAGTGCTTATTCTACTGAGCCATCTCCCTGGCCCCAAAGCTGTAAGTTTCTTTAGAATAGGAGTAGAATTTAATAAAATGATTCCAACATCAATAATAATAGTAATAGTAATAATAATAATAATAATAATAATACAGATTATCTAGAGATTTCTGGAAAAAACATAAAGTTACAAGAAGGGTTTATCATATAAGATCCTAAATGGATATAGTTATAGCACTTAAAGCAATGAAGCTTTAGTTTACAAATATGCAGACCAATGGAAATAGGTAAAGAAATGTACTAGAATATACATATATAATATTATATATATGAAGTATACTTGGACACATATAAGAATTTGTATAATTTAATTTTTCATTTGAAATCAATAGGGAAAGTATCCAGTACTAAATAAGCATATCAAATCAATGATATTTGACTAAAAATGTAGTTAAAGCTACTTGTCTTATCTTTGAAAAGATAAGTTGAAAGAAGCACATGTGTATGTGTTAAATTTTAAAGCTAGGCAGTGAGTATATGGGTATCTATTGCATTTTTCTTCAAATGTTAAAAATATATTATTATTTATAATTTAAATAAAAGGATTCCAGCAAGAGACTTATAAGTTGGTTTAAGAGGTAAAACCTTTGTATTAAAGTAAACCCATATTAATATGCTGAGCTGTAAAAGGCTCAAGTCAATAACTTCTGACATTCCAGTCCTATGGATAGCCCACTACTATTATGGACTACTGGTCTATATTGGATTATATTGAATTTGTTGAATTCACACACGTACAATATTTAAATGGCAATGGAATACCCATCTCTGACAAAACTAAACAAAAAAGGGGATACAAATGAAGGACCAATTTGTATCTGTATATACAAAATAGTTAGGGTAGATATACAGCTACTTTCTCTTAATCCAATGAGAAGAAAGATTTGTACTAATAGTGTTTGGACAGGATATCATGTCTGCATCTTGTACTATGAATAACCACTATGAAGACAACAATATGCAATGTACTAATTATTGAAACTATCCCATTAATTGGTTTTGAAACTGTCTCATTGCTATTTGTTTCTCAATAAAATTAATAAAAAAACTTGTGTATTACAAGATCATATATTAATTAATTGAAAAATAAAATTTGTATATTATTCAAAAGGCAAAATTTGCAATATACAAATGACAGAACTTTTAAATAGTACAAGGTCATGAATACCCAAATAGAAAACAAGGTAAAGTCAAGCTTAGGCAAGTTGCTATCAAAACAGTGTTAATAAAAGACTTAGAAAGCATGACACTATTTTCAGCTTCTCTGGTAAATAGAGGTCTGAAAATAAGTTAATGACACATTTTTAATCTATGAAATTAGTAAATATTTTTAAGAGATAAGAACGCTATCACATAGGGTAGAAGAAAACAGACATTTTTATACATTATCAGTCTGAATATGAATGTGTATATTACATCCTGAGGGCAGGGCAGAATATTCTTCTGGGGTCATAAAATGGTGACTGTGTGGACAGCCATAAAGGTGACACAAAGGCACTTGTATAAGGAGGCTCTATAATACATTGATTTTAATTTTTCTCACACTAGAAATCAATAAAGGATGGGTTGATTTGGGGAAAGATAAGCAACTTAAACTTAGATATATTATTTAGAAAGTAACTATTTTGTATGGAATACATCACAAAGAAACCAAATAGAATCACTACTTAGGTGTTGCAAGTTTCTTATTTAACAGGGTATGTTTTTTTGTAGATATTCAATATTTAGACATAAGATATAAAGTTTTCCCCTTGTACTTTTGCCATTGCTCTTTAAATATGTGCAAACCCTGTGAAACTTGTGATGGGCTTTGTTTTGCATGTTAGCATTTAGTAGGCCTTGCACAAAATGTACCAAAAATAAATATTTGTTAAGTTAATAAACCTGGATCATAGCTCCAGTTATATTACATTTTTAGTCTGCTTAAATTTTTATTTTTCTTGCTAAAATATTAATGTTTAAATCCAGAGGTCAATTGTTCACTCATCTCTATTCCATCACAAAGAACAGGGCCTGAAATGTACAAAGTATTCAACAAAGCCTGGATGGATGGATGGATGGATGGATGGATGGATGGATGGATGGATGGAT
>NW_004524587.1:11405467-11442460 GCF_000260255.1 Octodon degus
TGGATGGATGGATGGATGGATGGATGGATGGATGGATTGATGGATGGGTAGGTGGACGGATGGATGGGTGGGTGGATGGATGGATGGATGGATGGATGGATGGATCGATCGATCGATCGATCGATCGATCGATCGATGGATGGATCAATGGATGGGTGGATGGATGGATGGATGGATGGATGGATGGATGGATGGATCGGTAGGTGGATGGATGGATGAATGGATGGACTGATGGATGGATGGAGGGATGGTTGGATGAATGAACTGAATAAGAGTTCAATTTCTTTCTTCCAAAATAGACTGTTCATTCAAATGTTGCAAAACTCTAGTTTAAAATTAAAGGTATCACTAACTAGGTATTGGGGATTGGGCCTTATCTCCAGTGAGAGTGACTGAGGCTTCTGAAAAGAGAAAGGGGACACAAATGGGAAAAGAAAGAAGAACTGTACATGAACACTTGATTAGACTCCCAGGCACACAACTAGGTGAGCTTGTGGCTATTTAATAGAGTCCGTACAACATAAAAACAGAGGAAACATTCATGGGTGAGCGGAAGGAAGCAGTCTCCAGCTCCACTTTCTTCCCATTAGTGAGGTTCCTACAGCACATCTCAGAATCTCAGCCCAAAGCCTGATCAAGTCCACGGCAGAATTTGGCCCTGGGATCCTCACTAACTGCAAATACCAGCATCCTGGCTCAGTGATGTCATATCAGACTCTTTCTTTTGTCTTCTTGATTTTTTTCCTTGCTGTTTATGCAGGAAAATTCACTAATATGTTTTGGAGAAAATAAACCCATTTGTCCACAAACAGAGAATGCTAAACCAAGGACCTTTAAACCATGAGTTTGCAATAGCCCCAAGAGGCTCCATTGTCATCGAAGAGTTCTTTATTGCCATACTCTTGAGAGCACGGTGGCTTTAATCATATTCTCTCCTGAAAGTTAATATTAAAACAGAAACATACCACCTTACTGGGTTGTGTTTAGAGTCAGCAGCAAGGGCAAAATGAGGATTGTTTTTTCTCCTTCCCAAAGCAGGAGTTTCTCTGTACAAAGCCAACGGCATTAAAAGCAGGTCTGAAAGCAAAGCCTCGTCATCTTCCAGCTAAACACGGCAGATTGAACATGGGTTTATCTCTGCCTCCACTCCCAATCCCACTAAAGTAATGAGAATGAAAAAGAATAATAAAAAAGGAATAATAATAAAAGACTAAAAACTGCACCAACTCACAAGGGAAAGGGGAACGCAAGAGAAGACAACAGCAGATGTGAAATGTCAACAAATCTTTGGTAGAAAGAACGACAAGAGTAATAATTGCCTAGCAGAGCAGGTGAAGCCAAAATAAGTCTCTGAAGAGGAGTGAGAAAAAAAACAGATTCTCCTAGCAGAATTCTACAAAGCCTACAAATAGGGGATGGGAAGTCTGTGAAAGGAAAAGAACTCTGTTTCCTCCCCAGCCCCTCAGAGACAGGAGAGAACTTCCACTTCATTTCTTCAGACGATCCATGGTTTATTCTATTTCAGAGAAAGCTGCTACACACTCAAAGGTTCTGGGCCCTGGGAAGAATCAAGAGAGCTGGGTACACACTTTTGAGTTGACTAGGGCTACTCCCAATGCAAGAAGAGGAAGGGGTTTTCTCTCGGGAACATCAACACCACTCCTACAGAGATCATCACGTCACTTGGACATTCCCAAGGGAACATTGGCTCCCTCTCCCATCCAGCCCAATTAATCAAGTTTTGAGAGCTCCACTTTTACACATACAAAGTCAAAGAATACAGAACAGTTAGAGGAAGCTGGATGACAGGGGCTTGAAGACTATGCAAAGAGTAACTCAGATGATAAGGAGACTTAGCAGGAAACAAAGAAAGCCTAACAAAGTAATGCTTTCATAACGACAAGAGAACACATTGTACCTATGTGACAAGGACAGCACCCCATCAACATGTAAACAAAAGACTAGAATACCATGTTACCAGAATTTTCTTTTAAAATATCAAATAGCACAAAGATAACATAGAAATTTTCCTGAAAGTAAAATGGAAAAACAAGGAGAAAGGGTAAGAAAATTTGAGTGTATGTCCAGGCACAGCCAATATTTGATTAACGAAAGTCTTTGAAAGAGAAAGACAAAGACAATAGAGTTAAAGAAATTATAAGAAAGAATTATCAGAGAGATAATCAGGAAAATTTCTCAGAAGAAAACACTATAAAAACTTCATATTAAAAAGTTCCAAGTAGTTCAGTCAATGAGAACAGATACAAGTTTAAGGCACATTTTTGTGAAATTAAAATATTGGAAACAGCGAAGATTTCCAGGATGGAGAAAGAATATCACATAATCCAAGCAACACCAGAATGGCATTCAATCTCTTAGAAGCAGCACTGCAAACTAGAAAACAGGCTAAGACCTTGAAGAAGCTGAGCAAAAGTTATTTTCAATCTATAATTTTTTGTGTGTGTGTGCTTTAGGAAGGGTCTACAGGGTGTTCAGGGTCTCATTACTAGATCAGACTTGTAGTGATCTGCCTGTTTGCAGCCTCCCAAGAGCTGGGATTACAGGTATGCACCACCATGCCCAGTCTTAATTGCAGTCTCAGAGTGCCCTGGGGGTGGGGCCAGCATGGCAGGTCAAGGGATCAAACTCCCAGCCCCTGCGCCTGCTTGCAGGCCCTTTAATCTGCTGAACTATTTGGCCAGCCTTCAACCTAGAATTTTATGCTCAAACATTATACTTTAGGATGTGATAAGGTTATGTTTAGATACTTAAATTCTTAAACACTTCTTTTCATGTGTGTGTGTGGGGGGGGTGCTACATTTTACCAGGGATTGAACCTGGGGTTTGGCATGCTGGGCAGGTGCCACTGAGCTGTGACCCCAGATTCAATGCATATTATTGAAACATCTACCAGTGAAGTAAGTGATGTAACAAAATGAGGGAGTAAGCTGAGTAAAAAGAAAACCTAACCTCAGGGAAAGTGACCAAAACATCCAGGAAAAGCAATCAAAAATAGGAAAGAGGGAATGGTGTTTTCTAGGTTACAACAAAAGACTGAGAACAAAAATAGTCATCTTGAGGAAGACCCAGAAAGTCACCATTCATGCTGGAGTTAAAGTCCGAAGACTTGGGAAGAACACACCAAAAGGAGTGACCTGCAGGAAGATTCTACCGGAAGGGGCTGGACCATGTAGAAAGAATCACTGAGAAAATTAAGAAAATTGTTAAAAAGTATGAGAAAAGAAACAACTTCCATACATTGTTGTGCTCAGCATGCAGCTCTAATACTGACTTGGGCTTCCCTACTGACTTCCCTAGAAGACGAGCAGGCCTGCACACGGGATGCCTACTACTGCTGGATCCCAGTCCTCCAGCATAAAACCCCAATGTGTATGTCCTAAGTGGATAAACTGAGGTATGGTAACATAAACAACAGAAGAGATAAGATAAATGAATGGGAAATTGTTCCCTTAAGGGAAGAGGATTAGGGGTGGAATGTGGATTAGGGAAGTACTATTAGTATTGATAAGCTTTTAGCATTGATTTTTTGAAACTGTAGGCACATATTACATTGCAAAAAACAGAAAATCAGCAAACAAAAATCAGTCCCTACAATCTGGCCTCCCTGCAAAATTTCCAGATGGAGTAGCAGGAGCAGAAGGGGTGGATCTAGGCTGAGATGGAGAAGGTGGGTGCATGATCTTCCAAGACCCCTGCAGAGAACCCTGTGCTCCCGCAATGCCAAGAGCCATCCCACCTAATTTGCTCCTCCTGTCCAAGGCAGCTGTTAAGGAGGGAAGGAGCTTCTTTGGCCTGGGTGGCCTCAGCTCACAGCAATTCACGAACTCAGTTATTTCTGGTCTCTCATGAAAACAGCTCTGATTCCTGAGCAAACTCCGTTCTCTCTGACTTTATGAGCTAGTTCATCAGCCTGTTCCCATCCTATGCAGGCTTCTTTGATTGCAGTACTGAGGGAGAAGTCTTCAAGAGGAAATGCTGCCTCTTCCTGCAGCTTTTCCGGTCTTCCACTTTCTCCCCACCCAACTTCCACTCCTAGCTCCAGAGTCCCCTTCCTTGCCTCATAGGAATCCACAGTCTCTCTTTGTGTCTCTAGCACACTGATAGGCTCAGTGACCTCAGGGGTGTGGATATCCAGCTATCCACAGAAGAACGCATGAGCATGTGGTCTATGGGGACGCACTGTATTCATAAAGTAATGTTGTGTATGTGTTCAGTGGCGAGCAACTATGTGCCCATCCACACAAAATTATAGATGTATACTATGATATGAAATAGCAACAGCACATCAAAGCAGAATCCACACACCACTCTGATGTTCCTCTGCACATCGACATATTATAAATATATATATGGAGAGAGAGAGAGACAGAGAGAGAGAGACAGAGAGAGAGAGACAGAGAGAGAATCTTGCCCCACAGCCATATCAAGTGTGGGACACACTTGCACACTTTCACGTTGGCACCTCGGAATAGAACAGCCAGAACAGATGCTGTTTTTCCTTCCTGACAAACGGGCATGAAATAACAGGCCGACATCTGCCTGTGCAGGTCATTCAAGTCAGCCTGCTACATGTCAGAACTCAAACTGCTCCATCCATCAACGGCAGGACCAAAATTAACGTAGCTTGGGAACTCGGCAGCAAGACAGTAACAGCCTCATTCAGAGTCTGACCTTCGAGGGATGGTGGGGTACGATGGAAAATTATTTCATGCCCCGTGCTGAAGCAGACAATACAATTTGAAGAGATTTTCAGTTAAGTTAATTTTAAAGAAAAATCCCCCAGTGTAGCAGTTTAACTCTTAGGGTCGCATACAAGGAATACAAAGCTCAAAGACTGTACTAGCTTGAGATTCCTCCAGCACCTTCTGCTAAAAGAATTACACCATTTTTTTAGGCAAAATGATCAGTTATACCATGCTGCACATCTTTATCAATAAGTAAAGAAATTAAGACTTTTAGGTTCTTTAGAGAAATTGTTGGAAAGGGCTCTTGATCTAAAAAAATTGTGAATAGGTCAGCCTTTTAAGATTATGAAATGCAAATGAAGGGGGTTTTTTTGAGATCTTTTTAAGGTAATGATCTTCCTGGGTTTTTTCCTTGTTGTTTGTTTGTTTAATTTATGTATTTGGTACAGTGTCGTGCTATGCAGCTCAGACTCATAGTGAACCGCCTGTTTCAGCCTCCCCAGTGCTGGGATTACAGGGGTGCACCATCATGTGCAGTGTGGGGCTGGCATGGCAAGCCACACTAGGGATGGAACCTGGGTCCTTGCACTTGCTAGGCAGGCACTCAGACTGCTGAGCTATCTTTCTGGCCCTTTGCTTGATTTTAACAAAATTTATGCTGGAAGATTTTCTAAGCAATACCCTAAGATGATCATCAATTTAATAAATGAGACAGAATATTTTGCATAACATTGCTTTACTTTCTGGTTTGACAAATTATGCTGAAAAGCATAGCACATGGGTTGTTTTTTATTTGTTTTGTTTTTGGTACTGGGGATCAAACTCAGGGCTCTGCCCTTGCCAGCCAGATGCTTAAGCCACTGAGCTATCTCCCTGGCCCTGTTGTTATTTTAATGCTTCTCTTTTGTAGCCAGTGACATGTTCAACTATTCATTAAATTCACATTCTGTCAAAGAGAAGTTAGGTTTCCCTCTGCAAAAGCCTGCTTTTTCACTGTGGCTAGGCATGGTGGTGCACACCTGCAATCCCGGCTACTCAGGAGGCTAAGGTGAAGGATCGCAAGTCTGATACCAGCCTGGAAACTTAGGGAGACCTTGTCTCAAAATCAGAAAATAAAAAGGGCTGGGGATATAGCTGGGTACTCCGTGGGTTCCACTTCCAGTATTGAAAAAATAGTCAATCAAAGCCCTCAGTCTGAAAAGTTATTCTAATGCCCTTAGCAATTCTAGAATTTCCATTTACAAATGGAAATTCCTTCAACAGGCTAAATTGAAGGAATGCTTTGGAAACATGTTAACAGAATAAGAAAATGTTCAGTGTCTCGAAGATCTATGTCCTCACTGTGCTTTGTCACTTCTCTCTGTGGCCCTCTGCCTAGAAACAAGGGCACCTTCCCTGTACAGATGAAGCCCCTTCTCAGCTCTACCCTGCTGTCGGGTCGGACGCCGCACACCCTCCTCCTCTCTTCACCTGCATACTTCTCTTTTTCCACGACCTCCTTTTTCTATTGTTGATGTTTTTAGTGGGGTTTTTCTTGTTTCATTTTTGTCTTCTTGAGACAGGGTCTCACTATGCAGTTCAGGCTGGCCTTGAACTTACTTTGTAGTCCAAGCTGGTCATGAACTCACAGTGATCCTCCCACCTCGGCCTCCCGAGTGCTGGGATTACAGGCGTGCGCCACCGTGCATGTTTGTAGCAGATAATATTTACATTCCTCCTGTGGAGCTGGTACATACACTTAATGCATCTTAATTCCCTTTTACTCGCCCCTCCTTCCTCTTTGATCCCTCTCCCATTCAGAAAGATCTATCTCCCTACTTATTATTTTTTATTTTTCTCTATAATTCTCTTACATGACAAACCATGTAATATTTAAGCATGTGTGTCTGATTTATTTCACGTAACATAATAGTCTCAAGGCTCATACATTTTCCTACCAATGACTCAAGTTTATCTTTTTTTTTTTTGGCAGAACCAGGGATTGAACTCAGACCCTTGTGCTTGCCAGGGAAGCACTTATTCCATTGAGCCATCTCCCCAGCCCCTCAAGTTTATCTTTATGGTAAAGTAATACTCCATTTCTTTATGCATTGATGGTCATATAGTCTGCTTTTGCTATTATGACTCATGCTGTGATCAACATGGATATGTATGTATCATGTAATACGCTGACTTTAACTCTTTCAGGGAGATACACAGCCAGGGAATCGCTGAATCCAATGGAATTTCTACTTTTAGTTTCTTTGAAGACTTTCCATACTTCTTAAACGGCTAACCCCTACCATCTTCCTCCAAGCTATCTGCAATTTCCTATTTGCTAAATTTAGTGGCTCTGATTGTAGTTCTAAGGTTAACTGATCTTTCTACAGTTGGACTGCAGTCCTAAGCCATCTACACTCTTTTGTAAAACTTACAAATAATGTTCCTATTTCTCAATTCTACAGTGAGATCCTGGGGCTCTCATCTAACCCATTTATCATCTTCTCTCCATATCTTTTCTTGGCCGCAAATGCAGGACAGGGACCCTTGAATCTTCATCTCTTGTTTGAAGTTCCAGAGTCTATTTCCAGTTGTACAGCACCATTTGTTTAAACTACAGACACTTCAGATACCGCCGGCCCGCATGTCTCCTGCATCGCTCATCAGCAGTGAGTTGCAAGGAGCACAGCTTCCTCCTGTGACACACCCCTTACATCTCCACAGCTACTCACATTGTTCCATCTGACTATCCCAGAAAAAAAAAAAAAAACCTTGGAAAAAGGGGCCTGGGAGATGGCTCAGTAGGATAAGCGTTTGCCTGGCAAGCGCAAAGGCCTGAGTTCAATCCCCGGTTCTGCAAAAAAAAAAAAAAAAGCTTGACTCTCCCGGCAGAGCACCTTCAGTGTTTCCATCTGGCCAGTGGCTCCCATTGCTGTGTGTTTCCTGTCTTTCCACAGACCCATGTATGTGCCTATCAGGTACTGCTGGAAGCAATGATCGCATGTCTATAAATTCCCCCTCAACATCACAATATATTTGATGTTGCTCTTTGAAGAAGTTATAGCAGAGCCAGGCAGGACCCACTTTAGGAAGAAATGACTGGATCCATAGCCAACCAGTGCCAAGTCCCCAATTTATCTGGCACCTGAAATTAATAAAACAAAGTTTAGAGGAGCAGGGGAGGCTCGATGGATCTATTTTACATTGGCCACAGTGTCTCCTGAGATTAATAAGATGCTAGATTTTAGTCATACAACCAGGTGAGACTGGGTAAGCTGGTGAAATAAAGGCCTTTGTGCAAAAAAAAAAAAAATCCTTGTTATGCTTCTATGGACAACAAATAAAAAGTAATTTCTTGGGTATTCCAAATGAAGTGTTTAATCATATTTTAATCATAAAATTTACTCTACACATGGAGAGCATTGACCTAGTTAGTATTCAATCAATGTGTTGATGATTGGTGAATATATACATAAGTCGGGGATTAGAGTTTTTATTAAAATAAACATCATGGCTACAACTAGCATTTACCAATGCTGCTTTGAGAACATTTATTTGACATCTTTTTAATGCTGAAAACTGAAAAAGCATAAAAATTTATTTGATTTAATTTCCTGATCTGTAAAAATAAAAGTGGCTAAGTGAGTTTATTTTCAGGTCCTGTTCAGATTGGATGTTTTGGTCCTGTGTGCTCATTTCCTTCTAATGCTCTGGACACGGAGGTGATGGTAACCCACAAGGATGGCCACGGCGTAGCCTACGATCGGTAATTTTCCGCACTGCACATGTGGAGATGAGAGCTCATACTCTGCTAAGGAGCATTTGCAAACTGATGTACTCATTTTAATGGAAAATTTTGAAACACGTATCAAAAAACCTAGGAAAGAGGCTCTGTATGTGGATTGAAACTCCATTCCTAAAATTTATTCTAAGGAAATGAACAAGTGCACAAATACATTCATTGCAACATTGCTTGTCATAATGAAAAAAAAAAAACTGAAAACAATATAAACTCCCAAAATTAGGTAGTAGATGAAAGAAAGAGTGTAGGCCTTCCCGATGGAAAGCTGTGATTGACAGACAGTTATTGACATGAAGAGACAGCTATACAGTCTAAACCAATTAAAGATCAGATAATGAAAGCACAATCTCACAACCTAAAATACCATAGCTACACTCCAAGAGAGATGATCAAAGAGTATATAGATCAACATTCATTATTTATATTGTATTTTGTAAAAAATGCAAAGAATGACAATGAACTGGACGTTCAGCTTTAAAAACCAGCAAAAGAAGATGAAATGGTAAGTTGAAAGAAAGCAGAGAGAGATGAGTTAGAAAACAAAAATACATTGTTTTAAAAACTTAAAAAGTTATAAAATAGACAAATACCTGCCTAAAAAGAAAAAGATGATCAATATTAGGAAACAGGAAAATGACTTAACACAAGTGTAGGGGCCAAAATGATAGTTTTAATGTACTTGAAAAACAGATGTTTATGCAAACATATGCTGATAAACTCAAAACCACAGAGAAATGATTTTCTAAGATAATATATAAATTTCCAAATGGAATAAAAATGAAATTAAACAAAATTGGAATAGACAACAACCATACCAGGAACAGAAAAGGTAGTGAGATCCATACCCCGATGCCTCAGGCTCTGCCGCTTTTATGAATGCGCGCATCCCGGGGCTGTTTAATTTATCGCCCAAACTGGGACACTTTGGAGAGCGAAAAGCAGTGCTATGAATAATTAAGCTGGAACAATATGAGGAACAAGAACTGTTGCAAACAAATCAGAACAGATGGCTACCCTGAACGTACCTACTCGCGAAGGATAAATCATTCTAAAGTTATGGGAACCACACCATACTTTAGAAGATGATTAGTGGTTTTCTAGAACATACTCAAGAAAAGCAAAAGGCAAAAGAAGAAAGAAAACTCTATGTCTACTAATCCATATTGCCAAATAAGTAAAATGGTCAAAAGATACAAAATCATTTCACAGAAAATAAATACATGGAAACATACACACACACACACACACACACACACACACACACACACACACACACAATGCTCCAGTCCACTAGTAATGATGGACATGAATAAGTAAGTAATGTGATGTTTTAACTTCTCTGGTTGAAAATACACTACTAATAGTAAATGTTGAAAAGTATGATCTTTGGTACACTCTTAGTAAAATGTAAATTGATGCTGCCTGTACATGTGCCAAACAATCTGGATTTAGTTTATCAGAATATTAAATACAGCTACCTTATGATACAATGTTTTCCCTGCTTTGAATCTATATTACAAAAAAATGTAAAAAGACATTTACATAAGGGGGCACAATGCATACTGTTTTAATAATAACAAATAACTGAACAGCAGACTAGGGTGTTTAAAGAGAATAAAAATAGTAAAAACAAAAATTAGAAATGATGCAGAATTTCACTAACCAGAATAATAGAAATTCAACAATGGTTGTTATACTGCATATTATTGTCTTCAAATTAGTTGTTTAGATTATCAGATATAAGCATTCAAAATTGGTCCAAAAACAGTTATAAAAAAATTAAAAAGGAGAGAGGAAAAAAATGTAAGCATTAACTGCTCCTTTCAACAGACCTGCAGAAATCAGCGATGCAGTTACACAAGCTGTTCTGTGTATATATATATATATATTTTTTTTTTCCTCTCCTTTGTTTCTTTTCTCCTTTCCCTCATCCCAGTTGTTCCTTCCCTTTGAATGGTTAATGAAACAGGCTCAGAGAGATTAAATCACTTCCCCAAATCACATTCTTATATTAATTGTCATAAAAATATATGAATGCTTAAAAAATTAAAAATTATTACAGTAAAAGACACCTTGCCATTAATCCCTCCCAAATACTTTTTGTTCAAACACATTTATCCCCTCGTTCTTGCCACTTTCTGAAGCCATTCTGGAGTCCTCTTTCCTGAGTGTCTGTATGAGATGTGGTTAAAAAAAAAGAAAGAAAAGTGGTTACTGCTGCCGAGTAACAACCAATTAAGAAGCTGGTTTGTAAAAACATGGAGTGTGCCCTCATCTACATTAATTACTGGATCTGGTGCTTCTGGGACTTCTGACTCTTCCCAAAGTCAAAATGATCATGAAAGACAAACCTTTTTAAACAATTCAGGACATTGAGGCAACCACGACAGAACAACTGCAGACACTCATGAAAGAAAACTTCCAAAGTGCTTTCAAGAGAACAGGGACAATGGAAAACATGTGTCTGAAGTAATGGGCAGTATTCTGCAGGGAGTTGATGGCAATGGAATTTTTGCTAAACTATATATTTTAAAAATTTATGCATTTGCCATATTTTTATTACACCTTGTATATTGGGCTTATAGAACAAGAAAACACTGTGTATAAGCAAGGGCCTTAAGAACCATGCAAATGTTCATGAAAAGTGAGGAAATTATAGCTTGAATTGCCATTGTCACTGGAGAAGTTCCACTGCGAGATTTCCATGATTACTTACAATCCCTTGATTAGAAATACACCACTCTCTGTGTCTGTGGCTTGGTATCTGTGTAGTCAGTAAACTATACCTCAAAAACATTCACACAAAGAGAAACTGTCTGTACTGAACATGTATAGACTTTTTACTTAACTTTATTCCCTAAAGAATACAGTACTGTGCCACTTACCTAGCATTGTATTAGGTATTAGAGCTCATCTTGAGAAGATTTAAAGTGTAGAACAAGCAAGTATGCACCATACGGAACTGCTATACTTTTCATGCAAGGGATGCTAACACCTACAGATTTTGGTATTCATAGCAGGGGTTCTGTTACCAATGCCCTGTGGACCCCAAGGGACAACTATAATAACTTTTACACTAGTCAGCTTGTACCCTCTAAAATCACTTCTACCCTTGGGATGAGTAATTTTGCCCTTCAACATTTTCTGATTGTTAAATGTTCAGTAGAAATAAAGACTAATTTTCCTGGGCTTTTAGTTGTTACGTTAAAAAGTTCCTCAGATGTAAGGATCTTTACATTTGGATATTATGGTTATCATTTTCAGTGCTACGTGCTTTGAAATAACTACTATACTCAGAAGGAAAAGATCAACAGGAGCAAAATGTCACAATGCCCTAGCCACATGGGACAATCCTTTCTGTGTTAACCATCATAACTATCTCCACATCAGAAAGAACAAATGTTTTTATATTGATGTTCCATAGGTAAGTAACGATTACTGCATAGTATTAGAAAATAAGACATAGAAAAGGTTTATGGCATGGACTCCTGTTGCTTTCTGGCGTGGTCTCAATCCATACTGTTCCCTACCCAACATATAATCATCATTAAGGCATGTAGGACCATGTGGCCAAAACCTAGCTACGAAACAGCATGAGTGGCATGATTCCTTTTTAGAATATAAATGTAACTATAGAGTATGTGTATATGTATAAAGAGTTTGGAAGGATTTCCAAGTGACTGCTGTTGGGTATGATTATAGGCATTCTCTATTTTCTTGGTTTTGTTCATTCATATATTCTGATTTTGTATAAGGATTATATGCAACTTTTGTGTTTAAAAATTCTGAATAAATTGTGTCTTAATTCTACATATTGACTTCAACATTTGCTTACAGGGAGTCTGGGTCCTCAACTTTGGCATATCTTTGGACTACACTGGTAGTTGTCCAACTTCTCAGGCCAGAGGCTGAGAGCTAGGCAAGCCCCTGGACTACTAGCTAGAGCCTAGTGAGATTCTGTACAGAAATTATTCAAAGGAGTTTGAAGACCAAGACAGAGATGCAAAAATCAAATGGGCAGGGCACAGGGCCATAGCTCAGTGGCACAATGCCTGCTTGGCAAGCACAAGGTTCTGAGTTCAATTTCCTGTAAAAAAAAGTAAAATCAAAAGGGCAGTTAGAATAATTTTGAGGAACTACATGTATGGCAAGCATAAAGTGAGGATCAGACAGAGCTGGATTTGAATTACAGCTCTATTGCTTAAAGTCATGTGATCATCAGCAACTTACCAGTGCCTAAGCATACTCATCTTTAGAATGAAGAAAAGAATAATAACAATACCTTGTAAGGACCATGATTCCCACAACATTGTAATCAGGCTCTCAAAATGGTACGTGTATGGCTTCCACCCTTGATCTGGATTTTTCTCCCCAAAAGTTAAAGAATACAATTTGTTATTCACAACCTGAATGGTGCATGAACAGTGGGGTTGTTAAAAGTAGGAGATATAGTAGGCTGGAGATGAAGCTCAGTGGTACAGGCCCTGCTTGCACATACAACACCCTGGCTTCAATTACCAGTCCTAGACATAGTGCGAAACTGTACTTTCTGGGAAGATGGCAGGCTGGATTATGTAAGTCAAACTTACCAACAAAAATAATCACAAATTATGAATTTTTCTTTAAAGTAACTTAAGATTACAGAATGTTAAGTAAGGCAGTAGAAACCTTAGCTCAAAATATCAGAAAATGCAGAAGTCCAAAGAGGGAAGACACTACTAAAGTTACAAGGGCATATTCCAAACAAGCAAAATTTACCAAAACTAAACTGGTTTCCCAAAGGCTAATACTCTCAGACTAAGTATAAGCCAGAAGAGAACTACCAAGCCCTCATAGGCTCTCAGGGACTGAACTCAAGTTGCCTGGACACTAAGTAAACTAGGGATGGAACAAATGACATTTAGAAACCCACACTAGTTTATCTGAAGTGGTTGATTGATTGATTGATTGATTTTTATTTTAGGGAAGGACCTGTGTTCAGGGTCTCACTACTAGATCAGACTCATAATGATCCACCTGTTTTACAGCTCCCAAGAGTTGGGAATCACAGGTGTGCATCACCACACCCAGTCTCAATTGCTGTCTCAGCGCGCTCTGGGGACGGCGCCAGCATGGCAGGCACACAAATTGGATGAAATGAAAGCTTTGTGTTACTTTCTGTTTCTCTTTGGTAAGAATCTTTTCGGCTTATGTCTTGGACTCCAGTAATTACTTTGAAGACAGTGATAGAGCGTATTAGTTTTTATTATGCCTGATATTTTGTTGTGAATTTTTGTTTTCATCAAATAAGAAAACAAAATATACAAAAGCTATGCCCGCTTTAATTTGCATACTAAACCACCATCAGCAAAGGAATCTGACAAGATGACACCCTAAGGCTCAGAATTCAGCAGAATGTGGCCTTGATGTATTTCTCCTAAGTGTGTAGCTGACTCAGTCTCAAATCCCCTAGGAAGGAAGCTACCTCTGTCTTCAGTTTCAAAGCTCAGAATTTAAAATGTGCATTAATTAAGAGAAAATGTAACCATGCTCCAGAAAATTTAAGAAGCACAAATGAAAAGAAAAAAGACTTACCCAATGGAAATCCTAGGCACAGATAACAACGATTATAAGGTAAAAAACCAAACAAACAAATTAAAATTAAAATGTAAGCAGGGTGCTATAAAAATGTCTTAGGAGAATCAACAAAGTAAAAAAGAACTTCTAGAAATAAAAATATAATTGAAATTTAAAATATAATAGATAAGTATAAAAGCAGTTAATAAACACTAAAATAGCTGGAGAGAAAATGATCTGGAGTATTAGTTAAATGAAAGTATCCAAAGTGTAGCACAGAGAAGAAAAAATGAAAAATATAGAAGAATGATGGGTTGATATAGCAAGAGGCCCAAACACATTTGAGGTTCAAGAAAGAAAGAACACTGGAAGGAATGAAGCAGGGACGAGGTGAGGACAGGAAGTGTCCTTGACTTGCGGAAAGGCAACAGTCCCTGTGCTCAGATCTTGGGCAGCAGCAAGCAGGGGGAACACGCCCCTAGAGTATCCCAGTGGAAGCACAGGGCAGCAGGGATCTTACGCAATCTTCAGAGTTGCTCTAAATTAATGAAAAGGCACGTTACATACGTTTAGATGGCTGACATCTCAACAACAGAACTGGAAACCAAAGAAGAGAACAAAGATAGGTTCATGAGAATGGAAGAAAGTATTTTTGAAATGACTTCACATCCAGAGAAAGCATCTTTGCAGGGTGTTTGGAACACTCCCCAGGGGCCAGGGTAGACTCCCCCCAAACTTGGATGTGGGTGCCACACCCACAGAGGGGATGAAAAGTTTTCTCTTGGACATAATGGTAGCATTTGGGGAAGAAGAAGGTAGGACTCAAAAGCTTTTACATAAAAGCAGCTCTAAAACATCAAGGAAAGGAGACTTGCTTGGAGTTTTCATGGTTTTTAGGTGCTGGACCCTGGATAGGAGGCTCCCACAAACCAGGTTTCTAGGTTTGAGTCTACCTCTGTTGCCAAAAGTCGGAGGACCTGGGCTTTGAATCATAGGGGAGGAGGGATGGAGTGAGGCTAAAAAGTGTCAAGAGTTCTTATTACAAAGAGCAATGGGGGAAATAAACACATTTTTAAATATATAAAAACTATAAATGCTTGCCAGCAGAATATCCTTATTAAAGGAAAGAATAATGCAGGAAAAAGGAGTAGTATTAGAGGAAGTTCTAAGACATAAAAAGAAAAGGGGGGAACAGCTGCATACATGAGCTCATTCAAACAAACATTCACATATAATTGGGAAGGCAGAGAATATAAAATACACTAACTAGTATAAGTCCAAATATGACACTGATTGCATTAACTGTAAATGAACTAATAGTATCAGTTAAAAAAACAAATGTTAATTCAGACAGAAAATCAATTCATGTGCTGTCCATATGACACATATGAAAAGATAAAGATACAAAAGATTACTGCTAGGGACACAGCGAAAGAACAAGGGCATATCAAGAAAAAATATAATACATACTGTTGTCATGACATACCAATTACTGCATACTGTCTCTCAAGTAAATGTTTGTTCATTAAAAAAGGGCAATAAATGAAAACAAGACACAGGAAAGAAAATGTCACAGGACAGTCCTGCTACAATGCTGTATATGGTTAGACTTCTTAATTTCTGTGTAAAATTATGTAATTGTTTATTCATATTTTTTCAAAATTTTTTTTTAAATTTTTGTCTTCATAATGTGCAGGGACTTAAAGTTTAACATATCAATACTTGATGGAAAATACCTGTACCATGTTATGCCTAAGATGTTTGATATTCAGAAGATAGTGAAGTTAAACCCAACTGCATATGTTGTAGGGCAAAAATAAGTTTCTCTTCTGGAGGTTTAACAACCTAAGTTTGCAGACCAAAAATCAGAGAAAAAGAAGGGCCACAAGGACAGCCAACATTTTGGCCCTAGCCTTTCAAGGTCAGTGAAGACTTGGGACATAGGAGACACATAATGTAACTCAAATGTGTCCCAAATTTTCTGATCAAAGAGATTATGGGGCCACAGAGGAAAGTGATTGATGATGTAGAATATGCCTAAGGAGAGTCACATGGAGAGAAAACATTCTCTCAGGCTTTCAAAGAGAGCAAATTGGTCAAGCAATGACCATGACTCATCCACATGGCTGACACTCACAAAGGATCTACAAACTGCGATATAGGGTTTCAGGTTAAATCCTGAGGGGATTTGACTGACCTTGGCAGATATAAAAGTTATGTTTCTTGTTATATAGGTCTTGTTTTATCTTGGTCTTAACCATCCAGCAGAAAGGTATGAAAATGAAGTATAAAAAGTAAAGCCACATTAATATGCTGAGCTGTAAAAAGCTCAAGTCAACAACTTTGGACATTGCCAGTCTTACGGAAAACCCACTACTATTATGGACTACTAGACTCTATTGGGATATTCTGCTGAATTCAAGCACCTACAATATTGAAATGACAATGGAATGCCCTTCTTTGACAAAACTAACCAAAAAAGTGGGATAGAAATGAACAACCCTTTTGTATCTGTATACTCAAAATAGGATAGATATACAGCTCCACTCTCTTAATTCAATGAATAGAGGGGTTTGTAATAATAGTGTTTGAGACAGGATATCATGTCTGCATCTTGTATAATGAATAACACTAAGGCAATAATATGCAATGTATTAATTACTACAAATATGCCAGTAATCGGTTGTGAAACTGTCTGATTGATATTTGTTTCTCAATAAAATTATCTTAAAAAAGGAAAAAAAATAGTAAAAATTTGCAAAAATATATATTTTAAAGCACTGACAAAGAATGTACTTTATGATAATTAAATTCAGTCTTGTCTGGCTGTCCTAAGTTGAAAAAGTCAATAAAGACACAAAATATTTAAATAACATAGTTAATAAACCTTACTACTTGCCTACAGTATTGTGGAATACTACCTTCAACAACTGCACAGTCTATTTTTTCACACCCATGTGGAACACAAAAATTCCCCACATGGTGATCCATAAAGTAAGTCTCAGAAATGTCCTCCCAACTGAAATTATACAGAGTATTTTCTCTGATTAGACTTTAACCAAACAAGAAATCATTGAACAAAAATAAAGTGAGAAAATTTCCCATAAATTTGAAAACTAGAGAAGCACAGTTTAAAATAATCATGGCTCAAAAAGGAAATCTAGTGGGTACTGTATAATATTTAAAAATGCATGATAATGAAATATACTACAAACAAAAGTGTGTGGCACATAGCCAACACATACAACTATATGAGTGAATGTTTGGAAAAGTTATGAAATGTAATGATTAATTATCTAGGTCTAAATGTACAAATATAAAATCCCAAAACAAATAGAAGTAAAAGTATAAAGAAGGAAATAATAAATATACTATTTGAAACTAACACAAAAAATGTGGATCAAATGGCCAAAATTTGGCTCTTTGAAAAACATGATAAATTTGCAAAACATTTAGCCTTGTTTATGAAGAAAATGAGAAGATACTTTATAAAGTAATATTTAAGAATGAACTAAAATGTGGCTATAGATGCTCCAATCATTAAAAAAATAAAAAGTGAATGTTACAAAATACTTTACCTCAATATAGTGAGATGTCTATACACAAAAAACTTAAAAATTAACAAAATTGGCTAAATATTTTAATAGCCTAATAACTACTGAGAAAATTGGTATCTAAATATTTACCCCACGAATAAAAGTTTAGGCTCATATAGCTCCATCAGTGAGTTTCTATCAGACATTTGAGAATTTTAAAAAGTAAACAGAAATGAACTCCAAATATAGAAAGCAAAAAGAAATTCTCATTATGAGGCCACCTTTGTCTTAGTATCAAACTGTGTGCATGATGATATGCACAGTAAAATAATAGGCTGATGTCACTCATGAGCAAAAACATAAAAGTGCTAAGAAAATTATGACCTAAATAATTCTAGCAGCATAAAAAGATAATACATTATGATTGAGTTGATTGTATACAAGGAATGCAAGGTAAATTTAGTATCAGTAAATAATTAATGCACTTCACTACACTGATAGATTAAAGAAGAAAACATAATCATTCCAATAAGATGCAGAAAATGATAAAATTTTAACAACATACTTTTCCTTAAAAAGGAAAAAAAAAGATATCTTAGGGGTTTTAGCTATTGAAAAGATTTTTTAAATAATCTTAAATAGGCTATCTAGCTCCCAAACTACAGCAATCATCATATTTAACACTGAAATACTGACCATTTCCTCCCTTGAGAACAGAAAAAAGATGAGGATATTCATTACCACTAACACTTGGCATTGTTCTGGAGGTCAGAGTCAGCAGAATAAAGCAAAGGAAAAAGAAATAAAATATAACAGGACTTGAATGAAGGAAACCAAACTTTCACTATTTCCATAATGTTGCTTACAAAGAAAATCCACAATAATCTTGTGGCAAATTATGAGAATTAATAGAGGACTCTACCAAGTCTCCTGATATATATATACAGCAATCATTGTATTTCTACATATCAGCAAGAGAAAGTCAGAAAGCATAAAAAAGAGATCAAAAGGGGCTGTGAGATAGCTCAGCAGACTGAGCACCTGCTTAGGCCAAGCACAGGGACCACGCCTGGATCCCCACACCACATGATATGCTGGCCCTGCCCCCAGGCACACTGAACCAATGAGACTGGGCGTGGTAGCACATGCCTATAATCCCACTGTTGGCTGAAAACAGAAGGATCACTATGAGTCCAAGCTGTGTAGTTAGACCCTATACCAAATACATAAAAAATAAACAAATAAAATAAATAAAAACCCAGAAGATATCACAATAACATCAAAGTGCTGAATAGCTAAGAATAAATCTAATGGAAAAGTTTATTTCAAAATATACAAAAACATAATCTCATGAATAATTATGATTTTGCAAATAAAATCCATAAAGACATGGCATTATCAATTAAATTGGCTAAAATTTAAACTATTGAGAAATAAGAATTTGAAAACCTTCAAGCAAGAATGAAAACTGAAAACACCAATGAGAAAAACCATGAGACACTGAGTTATCAAGCCAAAGGGCTCATGCCATGGCCCTTGATCTCTCTTCCTAGGTATATACACACTGGAGAAATTCTTGCACATTTGAACCAAGGTACACACACACACACACACACACACACACACATGAATGTTTAGAGAAGCCTTATTTTGCACAATCCCCAACTGGATAAAACCCAAATATTCATAGAAAATATAACAGATGAATAAGTTTTGACATAATTATACAGTAGAATGGTACAAGATGATGAGAATACCTATAGCTATGCAATCACTTATGTCAGAAGTTAGCTAGCAATGGTCCCAAATCCAGCCTGTTTTTGAAAACAAATCAAGTATTGAGTGTGGTGTTCATTACCTGTTGTGTTTGTAGTTTTCATGCCACAAGAGCAGAAATGAATACTATATCTACAACAGACACCGAGAGGCCTACAAAACAAACTCTTTTTTAATATCTGGCCCTTATGGAATAAGATGTTGACTGTTACCTGAAATGAATCATGGGAACATCATTATTTTACTTACATAGTGTTAGGAACCTGACACCAATAAGCTGTATTGTTTAGAGAGGCGTCGATTCATGGTACATTTTTAAAATAGTGCAATGAAATGAACACCTCAAAAGGGATGAGGAAGCTATCACTGTGGAAAACAAAAGGGCTGGGACTGGACAGGAAGCTCCAGGGGGCTTCTGGGGAGAGGACCATGAGCTTCTCTGAGCATTAGATACAGTGGAGATTTGTTTACTCATAAATTTGGAGCATAGGAGATGGCTCAGCAGCACAAGTACCTGCCTGGCTAGTGCAAGGTCCTGAGTTCTACTCATGGTACTCAAAATATAAATAAAGTAAAATAAAATAAAATAAAATAAAATAAAATAAACTGTGTATGTGTTTTATATTATTTTTCAAAAAGCATACTATATTTGCATTAAAAGCACTGTGCCATTATTTAATCATTTTTAGAGCAAAATTTATGTTACAATGTTCTAACCATATTTAAATGTAACTATGAAACACTTAGAACTATTTTGAAACATAAAAAATGCTCAAGTTCTAATTGCTCTTTTCTTACTCTTCCTAAGGTCTAAGAAATGCTTTATATAAAAGTATCAAAATGCAAAAAAAAATCATTAGTGGCGTTTCAGTCATACCAAAAATCATAATTTCTTTTCTAATGGAAATATAAGCCCTAGAACAGAGACAGAAAGTGTAATGCCAGCTAGAGTGTTAACATAGAATTTCACTCTAAGCAAAAGTATCAAATCAAAGAGTAGTTCTTGTCAAAAGTAGTGAGGTAGTTTTCTTTGCTTACTAGCCTTTAATATATAAACATAGGAATACATATTTATTGGGGCATAACTCATATACCATACAGCATAATTACTTTAAAATGTATAGCTCAGTATATTCTAGTTGACTCAGAGTTGTGTGACTGTTATCACAGCTAAACAGCCATCACCACAATCACATCCCTGAACGAAAGCTGGTGCCCTTGAGTCACCCACTCCACAAACAACCATCTACTTACTCCTCAGCCCTAGAAAACCAGTAATCCACTTTGTATCTAGGTAGACTTATGTAACATAAGCAATCTAAAAAGAGTCACAGGGCCCACAAGATAGCTCAGCGTACTAAGCACCTGCTTAGGCAAGTGCAGGGACTGGGATTTGGTCCCCTGCACCATCAGCTGAGCCAGCCTTCCCCCCAGGTATGCTGAGTGGGCTACAGAGTCCAGACATGGTGGAGCAGGCCTGTAATACCAGCACTGGAGAGGTTGAAAACAGGAGGATCATTATGAGTCCAGGTTGCATAGTGAGACCCTGTACCAAATACACAAATGAAAAAGAAATTTACAATTTTAAAAATTATTACAGTAAAAGACACAATGCTATAATCCCCCTGAAAACACTGCCCCTCCCTTCAAACACACTTATCCTATCATTCTTGCCACTTTCTCAAGTAATTCTGGAAATCACCTTTTGTGAGTGTCTTCATATCCATCTTGTTGACTAGACCTGGCTCTGTGCAACTTCTAGTTCTTCCCTAAAGTCCAAACAACCATGCAAAGGGCAAGGAGGCAGCCAGGACACAGCAATTAAAGACATTCACTAAAGAAAGCACCCAGACTTCAACAGAAAGTGGCAAGAACAGTGGGATAAGTGTGCTCAGTGTGAGGGGGATTAATGGCATTGTGTCTTGTACTATAATTTAAAAATATATATATTCACTTCATTTATATTTTTATTTATTTATTTATTTAGTATTTTAGGGAAGGGTCTGCAGGGAGTTCAGGGTCTCACTACTAGATCAGACTCGTAATGATCCCCCTGTTTACAGCCTCCCAAGATCTGGGATTTTACTATAACAAACTATAATATGGATGATAAACAACTTTATCGTTTTAAAGGATATTTTGTGAAATAAACTTAATTTTTTAGAGTTGATTCCTACATCACTGTGAAGTCCTTATAACTTGTACCATGAGAAGACAATATTATAATTAGAACTATACTTAGTCTTCTGACCATTATAATTAAATTTATTCAAATGAATCATTGAATTTCAAGAAATACTACTCTTCTAAATTCATGGCAAGATTTTAGAAATATTCCTCATACTTGGAGAATTTCCCAGGGTAAAATTCAAATCCTTGTAATTTTCTCTGTTTAAAAATATTTTATGATCATATAATCAGAACTTAAGTAAATCAGTCCAAGCACATCACCGAAAGGATACCATGTCTAATGCAATACTAAAAGATCTTTTAAAGTTAAACCATATAGACAATTTTAAAAGTTAAAATAGAACTATTAAAAGTAAAAAAATATTCTATAAAACTACATCTTTGTAGATGTATATATTTAAATAAATGTGTCACAACCAGAAACTTTGAATTCTAGCAGGGCTAGTACAATGCAAGGAGTAAAAATAAATAGAAAAGTCAGTATTTACCACGAACCTCTTTTATTTAATTAGGTGGCACTAATTTGTCCCAAACCTCACAAATATTCTACAACGGGTGCTGAAAAGGAACCACAAACACGCTGAGCCTTGTCTACTGTCTTTAGAAGTCTCAGATTTTAGAACTGGTAGCTTTGTGTTACACAGTGAAAGTGGAAAATAAAGAAACACTAAGGACAGAGACAGGGATTCAAGAGAAGCTGAGGAGAGTTAAGAAGGTTAAGCAATCAGGGGAGCTCAAGCCAGAGAGACAGAGATGGAAAAAGGGGAGAAGAAGGAAACACACACACACATACACACACAAACACACCGAAAGCTTGGTCGGTATTCAGTGGTGAGGAAAACATCTGCTCATGTAGGTGCTCTGAAGGGTACAGGGTACCCTGAGGCTGGGTACCCAAGTGAGGGATGAGAACCCAGAGGGGTGACACGACCAAACAAAATGCCACGCTTGCCCTCAGCTCTGAGAATGATGACAGGCGTGACTTCACACACACACAGGCAACATCTCTGGTGCCAAACAGGTATGAGGGTTCAGAAAACCACCTTGCATGCTGGAAGACCCAGGGACAAGGACTGTAAAGAAGCTTCAAACAAAACCAGCATCCTTCGGTCTAATGAAAACCTACTTTTATTTCATTGGTTTTAGGGTGTCAGGTTTGATTAGAGGCCACATACAATTTGGCTCTGGGAAAAACAGTGGTTTTCTTCCATGGAGAGCAAGGGAGAGAGGAGTACTTCTTCAATGTTATTGTCAGAGGTTCCTGGGTGGCGGAAGCCTCCTCACAAGGTATTCATGTCCCCAGGAGGAGGCTAAAGTCTCTCTTGTCACCCACGTGGTCATCCCCCAAAGCAGAAATATGGTGTTCTTAGTTTCCTGGGTACACAAATTCATTAGGCAAACAAAGAAGGGAAACCCTACCCTCTTTACAGTTGGATAGCCCAAAGAAAGGTTAGTGTAATTGTACTTGCTGTGGTGCACGTACATGTGTGTGCATGCATCCAGTGTGTATCGTGTAACATGCCTTCTTACTGCATGCAGTTACAAAGTGCTTAATGAAAGTTTCCTTATTAGCAGCAAGTGGGTCCATTGAAGCTTAAGAAAGCCATTTAATAAAAATAGAGCCACCCAAATGAACATAGATTGAAAAAAATTTAGATTGATGGAGCTAGGTTGGTCACTGTATTTACGGAAGGTGTATCATTTCCTAAGCTCTTTTTGGCTTAAGTGTATGCCGTACATTTATCAGACATAATTAGCACTTTAGGTGACAATGATTTGATTTCTTCCCTTGTAATAAAAGCCCTCTGTGTTGGCATATACATTCAGAATAGGCAATTGAGCGGTGTTGCTGTTTATTCCCTTGAGGCAAAATTTAGGCCAAACTGGGGAAAATAGGAAGAGGGCTTACAGAACCGCTCTTTGTGAATTTTGCAAACAGAAAAAGAAAATAGTTCAATAAAAGCTTTTAAGGATCACAGTCAAACGTGTGCGCTTTGAAAGCCAAGGGTATCCATGGAACGTTTTTCTACTTTCAGAGTCAGCATTTAACTTTCTTTTAGATGTGAACAATCCCACACTAAATTGATTCCAAGGCACAACCACAGAACCGGACACATTTAAATTACTGTGTATGAAGCGGGAACAAGCCTGTTAGCTTCTCTGACGGGATAGGAGAGAATTGTTTGTAAAATTATTTCAAATAAATATTGGTCCTTCCTGTTCCTCCACCATCACTATTAAGAATCAGATTAATCCATTTTTCTAGTGGATTAAAGTGTCGATATTAATGTTCAGGATTTTCTTTTATAGAGGAGAAGGAGAAAGAGAAACACAACTTTCTGATCTATTGCATAGGGCTCCTAAAGATGCTTCATCCCCTTGAAATCTGCAGCTCCACTGGAACTGCCGTGAAAACTTAGGCTTTTGCATATTCATCTTTCTGAAAAGCAACTTTCTCCTCTTTTCCATCCAAATCAAAATGTGATGGGCACCGTTGTTGATTCCTTTGATTACATAAATTAATCAAAATTTAACTTCTAGCTAACAATTGCCAAAACAAATCTTTCTAATGTAAAGCTAACATTGTTAATGAACTCGATGCAAGGCTTCTCATGTATTTGGAACTTGATGTTTCACCTAGTCCTTCGAAATGTTGACACAAAGGCACTGATGTGTTTCCTGGGACTTGCACCTGGGTCTGCTCCAGTCATACTAGAGTCCTCACACTATCACAGGAGCAAAGAGTATGAAAGAGCCCTTCAAATTGCATAAAACACATCATTTTCTAATGCTCTTCATTTTATACTTTTTTAACCTCATATAGACTTCCTACTGACCTAAGGATAACTTTAAAGAAAAGATCCTGGTTTTTATGTGAGAACCTAAGAAATGTATGTGTCATAAACCAGAAACATATATTGAAAGCCTTTGAAAAATTAGCATGATAAGCAGATTACAGTATAGCAATATTTTGTCTATATTGTGGAAAAAGGTAGAAAACTATGAATTAACTGCTCAGAGTTTGTCAGAATTAACTCACTATAATTTAGAAATCTATAAACATAAAAAGAGTCCAGCAGTTGGGTAAATTATACAGTTTCTTAAGCAAAGACTTAAAAAATGATGGGCAAGATTTTAGTTATGATTTTGAAAATAATTTCTCTTCAATTAATTATTAACTCAAACCAGTGGAGGTTAACCATGGTCACAAACATAAAAAGAAATTGTTATATTTTCCCTGACATTTATATAGTGGAGTATTTTATTTTCTCAGCGTAAGATCTCACTTAGAAACTCAAATCTGATTTCTGAAGGTTTGTACATGTAATTGAGGGTTTTGTTTTTAAAGATAGAGATAAAGGATCCAAAATAAAGAAAAAAGAATAAATCATGTTACAAGAGGACTCCGGGTTACCAGGCCAGTCTGAGCTTGACAGAATGCTGCTGTAGGTGACACAGGTATGCAGGCTTGATGGCACATCATTAGGTGAAAAAGAATCATACTAAAGTCCCAATATTATAAAATGATGGAGTCACCTGTTCCAGAAATAGTACTGTTAAAACCATCTAGTTACCAAACAGGTTTACAACCAATTATTCATGTTTTTATGCAAATGCAGTCTCTCACTGTAGTGTTTTTTCTTTTTACATAGAATGTTATATCAATACATGAGATTTTTTTCCCTCTGTCATATGAAAATATTAAATTCAACATCTATGGCCTATAATTGTGATGTTCTCCCTAGTATCTCTCATTAAATGGCTATCCTTTACCTCTACAATACACGCATATAGAGATACCTATGTGTAGGGGATGTCAGAAAACACTTTCAATTTTTCTCCTATACCCCCCTTGGATGATGATGTGGGAACCTCATGTCAAAAACCCTCACTTTAGAACAATAAATAAATAAACCAGCCGCAGCCTTCCCTAGGCTGGCCAACTCTAGCATAAGTAATTCAAGAGGCAGAAAGATGCCAGATAAATTTGATTACTATAAAAGATGGGAATATGTTTCTTTCCTTTGAGAATTTACAAAAAGGGGTCAAAAACAAAGCAATGCTGAAAGTGAACAATTTCATTGTGCCTGCAATTCAAGGCGAAAATTCAAAGGCAATTTTGCAGGAACATTTTATCACAATTTTATAGACCTTCATTTCCTGCACACATCGCGATCTTTAATTTCTGAAAGAGGAAAGCAAGAAAAGGGGAAGTGGGCGGGGGAGCAAGGGTGAGGAGGCTGGGAACAACCGCGAGGGCCTTTTTCTTCTTCTTCTTTAAGATATAAATGCAGATATTTATAAAGCAGTGAGAGATTTGTAAATCTTTCTTCAAAGCCGAACCTACTGCTGGGACTGTGATTTGCTAAAAGCTGCCATAGGCATACTCCAAAACCCAGCAGGGTCATCCCTCCCCTTACAAAAATAAAAAATAAAAAATAAAAGAAATGGTGGTGGGGGGGGGAGAGAAAGCCACCCTGATTAGTCGTGTCTCGACAGACAGAAGAGTTTGAGAAAACTGTTTTCATTGTATACCTTCTCCCTGAATCATAGAGGGCTTTTTTCCCCTTTCCAAATACACACCAAAGAAAAGGAAATTGAAAACCTGCTAACTTGCTTCTCATCTTTTGGTCGAATTGACTTTCCTTGATGCTGATTTGAACCTGGCATGTCCATTCTGGAGGATGAGATCTCAGGCGGCCCCGTTGACAGGCTACCATTGGATCTGTGGGCATCCTAATGCCTCTGCCCCCAGCCTGCAATCCTGCCGTCAGTTGGGAGTACAGAGATCTGGTTTCCAGTTCCAGTCTCCCCAGTAACTTTGTGCGTACTCATAGAGGAAAGCCACAAAGTGTCTCTCATTTCCTCCTGGGAAGAGTGAATCAAAAGTGGTACTGGCTTCCCAGGGTCATCGGGATAATGGGAAGCAACAAGATTTAACGGTATTTAGTTCATTTTGTACACTAATGTATCCTCCAACCCTTGAATATGTCTGGGATAGAGAAGGTGCTGAGTAAGTGCTGCTGAGGGAATGAATGTATTTCAGAAAGTGCAAGCTGCAAAAGCAGAGAGAAACTGTGACAGCCGATACTAAGATGAACTTGATAGCGTATAGCGCTGAAATCTAAGGTCTTGTAGAGGGAACTGGACTGGACTTCTTCCTTCTTGGGACAATGACCTCCATGCACTGTAATCACTTCCACCCTAGCTTCATGTGTGTGTTCCCTTAGACAACCTACTCCAAGAGTCAAAAGCAACCAGGAGTGATGGCAAAAGCCTGTCATCGCTACAGGAGGCTGAAGCAGGCTGAAGATTGCAAGTTCAAACCCAGCTAGGGTGAGTTAGCAACTTTGCAGGACTCTATCTTAAAATGAAAGAATAAAAAGGCTGGGGCTGTAGTTCACTGTGAAAGCCTAAGTTTCAGTCCTCAGACACTCCCACTACTGCTCTGAGAGAGAGAGAGAGAGAGAGAGAGAGAGAGAGAGAGAGAGAGGGCTTGCAGCCTAGAGAAATGGAAACCTTTCAGAATATCTGCTTTACTAAAATAATCCATTTTGGAAGCAGGTGAAATATTTTTAAACCACAGACAGTGAGAGGGTTTGCCATCATTAAAGACCACTGGTCTTTAACTATACCGCAAGACCAGTTTTCTGTTTTTTGTTTTTGTTTTTTTTTTTTTTTCAAAAACGTTTAAGCAGCCTGAATGGAAGTTTGAAAACAGCGAACTAGAGAATTTACCCAGACCTGGAAAAAATGAATGTAGATTGGCTTAAAGGATTCACATGTCCATCTCCAATAGGACCATTAGATCCGGCACTCACACAGCAGGGAAATTACCTGGGATTCAGTCAGGACGCCTCTGAGTCTCAAAACAGCCATGGTACGTATATGGAACACCCAAGCTTTCTAAAGTTATTCTTTATATTTATATAAATAATACTTGTTTTTCAGAGAGAGATTTGCTAAAGATAAGGTCATTGTGCACCTCCCAAAAAATACTACAGGAGTTTTAAAAAGTAAAGCCATATTAATATGCTGAGCTGTAAAAGGCTCAAGTCAACAACTTCTGACATTGCCGGTCCTATGGATAACACACTACTATTATGGACTACTGGACTATATTTTGCTGAATTCATACACCTATAATATTTAAATGGCAATGGAATGCCCATCTCTGACAAAACTAAACAAAAAAGGGGATATAAATGAAGGACTATTTTGTATCTGCATATGCAAAATAGTTAGGATAGATATACAGCTTTTTCTTAATTCAATGAGAAGCAAGACTTGTACTAATAGTGTTTGGACAGGATATCATGTCTGCATCTTGTACTATGAATAACCACTATGAAGACAACAATATGCAATGTATTAATTATTGAAACTGTCCTACTAATTGGTTTTGAAACTGTCTCATTGCTAGTTATTTCTCAATAAAATTAATAAAAAAATAATGATTCCTTTGAGGGACGATGGAAGTTGTGAGTAAAGTCTGCTAACAGAGAGAGCTACAAGTACAGGCGGACTGACAGTCCTATCATAGGCACAAACGTGAGGTCCTCATGTTAGATCTGAAAACACCGGACAGACAACCACTTCTTTTTTACAGTCAGGCTAGCTGAAGTGTAATTTACATGCAATAAAATTCACGCTGTTTATTACGCAGTTGCAGGGGTTCTGGCAATTGCACAATGATGTAGCCACCAGGATACTGAAAAGTTCCATCGCTTGTCAAGTATCTCCTTGGGGCCTTAAACAAGCTCTTTAAAGCTCTGACCCAGGCCCTGACAGTCCCTGACCTGTTCCCTCAATCTACATTTTCGGTTTCGTGAAATGCAATAGAGGTGGAAGCCATGGCACGGAGATTTTCGAGGCTGGCTTCTTTTGCTTAGCAGATCATGCCTGAGATTTATCTGCGTTATTGTAGAGATCAGAAGGTCACCCCTTTTTGTGGCTAAGTGGTATTCTATCATATGCATATACCACTATCCATTCACCAATTGAGTGATATTTAGACTATTCCCAGGCTTGGGCAATTATGAATAAAGCCACTATACATGAAGTTCATAGGAAGGTTTGATGTAAACATTCGTTTTGATTTCTTAGGGGAAAATCCTCAGAAGTGCCTTGCTGGATTAGATGTATCTTTAACTTTTAAACTGTTTTACAAATAGCCATACCTGCTTACATCCTGTAGGTGTGCTGATAGTTTGGAAGCTTATTTAACAGAAAAATTAAAAATTTACAACCTGGCGAGCAAGAAGACTGTGTTCAAGAGAGAGCTTAGAGAACATACTTTGTCGGGCCACCAGATAGCTCAGTGGACTGAAGTGCCTGCTTAGACAGACACAGGGGCCAGGATTCGATCCCCAGCCTGCTGTGCCTGCCCAACCCACAGGGTGTGTTGAGATGGCAAATGAGACCGGGCATGGTGGCACACACCTGTAATCCCAGAGTTTGGGATGCTGAAAAACAGGAAGGATCACTACAAGTCCAATCTGTGTAGTGATAGACCCCGTACTAAATACATTAAGAAAAGAAAACACTTAGTCAAAATACTCAGAGCAAAAGAACACTGAAGTGAACTGTATTACTAGGGTGGGGTGTGTGTGTGTGTGGGGGGAATTAGTAGAAGAAGTATAAGCCCTAAGTTTAGTTCTATAGAACAGGAATAGAGCAAGGACACAAACTTGTTAATGATTCTTCAGGTGGACTCTTTTTTTAAAAAATGTATTTAGTGCAGGGTCTCACTACCTAGCTCAGACTTACAGTGAGCCTCCTGTTTCAGCATCCCCAGTATTGGGATTACAGGCATACAGCACCAGCCCAGACTTGGTGGCCAGCTCTATGTGCCCAGGAGCAAGGCCTGCACAGCATGTAGTACCGACGATTGAACCCATATCTTTCTGTTTGCCTAGGCAGGTGCTTAGACCACTGAGCTACCTCTGCAGCACCCAGGTGGACTCTTTAGGAGTCACAGAACATATCACTATGATGAAATTCGGATTTGCTTGTCCTTGGACTTCTCTATTTCCTCCTCCCTTCATTCTCATCTAAACCTTAAGCTTCATTAATTTAATTATCAATAAATTCAATTTAAGTACCACCTTCTCCTGGAGCATTGTGGTCAGCCAGAACCAAGTGCTTTTCTAAATTCTTACAATCCTTAAAATTCCAATTGCTCCTAATTTAAAACTTCATTGTACATGTTCTTGCTTCTATTTTGTTTAAACCACATAGATTCATCTTTCTGCCTGGAGAATCTCCATCTTTCTCTGTGTGGTCTGTCTAAAGAGACTGAGTCATCCGTGTCACCCTCTAAAGCCACTGTGGATCTGCATGCACCAGACTATTTTGTGGTACAAATGTTTATCACATGCAAGGGCAAATGTACCAGCTGCTACACATATTCAGAAAGTCAAAAAGAATATGTGATTCTAGAATTAATTTACATCCCATAGGCAGTAAAGGCACGTGAAGCAAAAGCTTAATCTTGAAATTTTCTCAATGAGTTCGGCTAAGCCAAATTCAACTGAAGAAGCCTCCCCTTGATTTCTAAACTATTCTAAAGGAAGGAGAGGATAGCACCACAGGGGGCTCATTGGTCATCCCTGGTGACCAGGAAACTCAAGGAAGCCTGTGTATTTTGAAAAGGCAATGTGGTATCCCTGAAAAGAAGACAACTGCTTTAAAGGTGGCAGGAAAAACAAACATTTCCTTGGGTTGAAGATCATGCAAAAATCTTACCATGACATTCTGAATGCTAGGAAAGTGCAGAATATTGTTCATGTTTTATCTGCTTTTCCTCTTTGCTAGATCTGGAGAAAGGCAGATGTGAACCACACTTACTTCAGTTTCCAACGAGAAAGCTTCCTGATGTCAGAGGCCAGTTCAAGCTCCTGAGACTATGGCCGCGTTATTAGGAAACGTCCTAGCTGAACCCTAAACGGCTGCACTGGGGTATATTTTTAAACCTCAGAAAAATCACCTTTCATACCTTTATTTAAAACTGTGATCATGAGCTAAGCTGTTGTACTTGACTGTGTCCCTTTAACTGAGGGAACTTGCTGCCAAAAAATATTATTGAGGCCAACAGCTTAATAAGTTTTATAGAAGATTAAATATTTATGTGAATAAAAATAGCACCTGCAGCAACACCAGGAAGGATAAAATTACAAGGGCTATGAAATCTTCATGCTTCAGGGCATAAATTGCTTACCAGCTGGCGGAGGTGGTTCCCCATGAAACAACACTGCCCTGCTCAATGTGTCTTCCCAAGCAGTGTCTTGAATGTGAACACTTTCAGGACTCAAAACTGGACAGTAGCATGAAGACCAGGAAGCTGTCAGGTTGCATCCAGTGCAAGTTTGAGCAAAATTTAGGAGGTGGCAGCGATACCGCACCAATCTCAAGTATGAACACAAGAATGTCAGAGGGGGGCTGACAACAGCACCGAACTGAATGGGAATAAAATGGAGCAAAATTATGAAAAGTGTGGTGTGGAAGGGGCACCAAACTTTGATGGCCATTATGGACTATTCACAGGAAGAAACAAGAGGTGCTCAATCTTGCAGCCAGCAGAAGCAAATGGGAGAAAGCTAATCAATGAACTACTCAGGCAAAATCTTTTCTTTTCTTTAATATTCTCCCCAAAGTAGGGAGGAAACAAGATTATCAATAAGACCTTGTTCTAACCTTGCTCAGGCAAAGACTGTCATTTGACTGGAGAGGAAAGCAATAAAGAAACATTATGAATTAGAGGCCAAAGGAGAAACTAAAAAGATACATGCAATGTTTAGGGGCCAGATTTAGCTTCTCCCAGCACCAAACACTACAGTGACATTTGCAGATGATTCCTGTTTTCCTCAAGGATTACAGGACTAACAGTAGGCATCCATCAATCCATTTAATAAATAAAATATTCAAACAAGTAAAAAGTAGCATCCAGCCAGGGAGAGTATGCTAATAAGGTTTATAACTGTTGGCTCTTATTGAAAACTTACTTGGTTTTACAAGTTTAGATAACCCAATGTGCACAGACAATTCAGTTACTAATATGACTTAGTGTTGAGTATAATTAGTTGCTTTCCACAGAAGGATTATTTAAGAAACAGCTATAGGCTTCAGGAGGATGAGCTTGTTGGAAACGATGTGTAGAGGTGCATGATGGGTGGCCTTCGGAATGACTGCAGGAACAAAGGACGCCTGCGGATTTTAATAACACTGATCCACTTGTGAACCATAAATCAAATGGGAACCCTCATGCAGTTCAAAAATTTCTGAGAATTCTGGGGAGAATGCTGCAACACAGCAGCACATTATCAGTGAGGATTAACCACATGCACTTGATTTCTATTTTTTTTTTAATGGTGTATTTTTGTATCCTCAGATGGGCGTTGGCAGGGACCAGCAAAGTACAACAGGAATGGCAAGGACCACGGGCAGAAAGCCAACCTGTGACAGGCCTTGTAGAATCTAAAGGTTTACAGGGATATCAGGAGCTGAGATGAACAGAAAAGCACAAGCTGTTAGAGAGAAGCCATCGCCACCTAAGCCAGAGAGACAACTAGATGGTCGGTATCAACAGGAGCTGTTTCTTATTATGTCTTGAAAACTTTTAATTTAATGTATATTTCCTTTGCTGAAAAGGAAATGGTGATATTAACAAATTAGTTTTATTCCTAACCTGGCAGGCTGCCTGCAGTGAAATGTAAATACATGTACATAGGAGCTGGGATTAGCATTTACTGAAGAAAAAGAGTAGTCAGTATTTTAATGAGGAAGTCTAAGAAAGCAATAGCATGCAACACACTCCGATGGCACAGGGGAGCTTTGAAGTTAAGCCAACTAGCTCCAAATTACTACTTTTCTAGGCTTTCCTTTAAGGGAAGTTTAGATTTAGGGAAAAGAAAGATAAGTATGGCATTTACTTATAAATATCATAAAATAGCTGCAAGATTCCTCTATAAATACATACACTAAACTATATACATTTCTTAGATACATATAGAGAAAGAACATCTGCCACTCAGTTCTTCAGTGAAATGGCCCACTTAGCAGTGCCATCCTTCCATAATTTCCAAAGGCAAATGCACAAAACTGATTCAACCCAAGAATGAGGGATAGAAGGTAGGAAATAAAACTACATAATAGAAAACATGGGTAATAGGAGCAAATAAAAAAACAGTGGTGGTTTAAAGACAGACTAATGCATTTAACACTGATTGGTACAGCAGATCAAATCAATTAAACACTGTGTATCGATCACATCATCTCCACGGTGAGTTTGGGAGATACACAGAAGAGCTAAAATATTGCCAGTATTAACCTTTGAGTGAATTAAAGTGATCCTAAGTTTTGAAGAGTTCTATATGGACATCTGTGAACTTCAGGATACCTAATAGGATGAATCTCTTTTAAAACACACACTGAAACAGCATTTCTGATAAGCAAATGAATGCCATCAAGCACATTTCATGGTTGGCAAGTATTTAAGTACTTTATGGTCTTCAATTGGCCAAATTATACTTCCAAACTAAGAACCAATATTAAAAAAGAAATTGAAGCCGAAATTAGTAATATAGAAAATGAACATAATGCATGATGAACAGTGAAGTTCAAAGTTATTATTTTTCAAAAGAATAATTAAATTGATGAATACATGATGAGATGGAATCACTAAAAAAGAAAGAAAGCACACACGGTCAATACTAGCATTCTATAGACATCAAAGGTTCGCAAGAATGACCATATAATTATTTGTATTTTATATTTTATGCGTGTATAGTTACATTCTCTTATGAATAGGAAGTATGTATGTATCTTAAAGAAATTCTTACATATCAAAACTTACTATATCCATAGTAACATTATTTTTATGAGATAAAGATTTTCTTAACTTAATTAACAGTTACCAAACAAAATCCATTCACACAAAAGCCAACTACATAGCAGTGAAATAGAATAAAATATACTGAGATACATCAACTTAATCAGATCCTGGAAACATAATATTGAGTGAAAACTTGTCACATGTATGATTCAACTTAAAGACAAAAAATTTAAGTTGCAGAAGTACATTATTTAATTGAACATATATAGCAAATAAAACTGTTTTGAAAGGCAAAGAAGTAGCCAGCTTGGTATTGAGAACGGTGGGGAACACACAGGGTTAGGACTATGCACATGGCCAATGCTACAGTGCCATTACTGGTCCTGTTTGTAAGCGGGGTCACGCATTCAGGGCATTCCTTTCACTGTGATGCTTTGTAACTCACATGTATATTACACATCTCATTCTGTGTGTATAAAACATCCCTAACAAAATGGGTGCAAAAATGTCATAAAGCCCTGTACACAGAGAAAAATAGAAAAAGACCTTGTGTTTTTCCTACTGTCCAGCGACTCTCACTCCTACTCCCATCAACAAAAAGCGAGAGTCTGGGTTTCACAGTCTGCCGACAGAAGAGATCAGAAGACTAACAGCTGCTTCTACACCAGACATGAGCTGTTTTATGAGGAGCTGGAATATTTTTTTTTCCACAAAAGTCTCTCCACTGACCTACTTGCCACCCATTCAGAAACACTAGCTGTAGACAAAAAGGGCGGGGAGAAAGTATGACATCTCCCTGGGAAATAGCCTCAAAATTGAAGCCCTGAACTGAACTTAGGGAAAAACAAGGGTGACAGGAGTGAAGCTGGGAAGTTGAGGGGTTTTTGATGTGTTCTATCTGAACAAAGATTTATACAGTAGAAGTAGGGATGCTCCCTGAAAACCAGGAATGAACTAGGAGCTGTGCACATCAATACACCCTCTGGATGTAGATCCAAGAAGTGTGTGTGACCATCACACCAGAGGAGAGGTGGAAGAGCAAACCTCCAAGACTGGTGTCAGACACCAACAAAGCATCCCTTTAGACTACTGTGGGAGCAAGGAACTAATATCCCACAACCTCAGGGAAGCACTGCTGCTGTTGAAAATGTGCTCGAGGACATCTGAAGGCTTAATGAACTAGACATTCCCGTAAGGCAGGGACCAAGTCTTGTTTACTATTGAAAAGCCCAAAATGACTATCTAATGACTATTTTTAAGATAAACAATTTAGTGTGTGCAGAAGAGTGCAAAATAGACCTCTTTGTAAAAACCATAGAAATTTGGAAGGAAAACTGAAATAAGAAAAAATAAAATAGAGCAAAGGAAGGTAAGTGAGATAGGGATAGACTTGTATAAGCAACAATGCATTGGCAGAATATAAATCTAGGTTAGGGGTTACAAATTAACTGGAAGAGACTAAGCACACACTGTAATGTCAAATTAAATTTCAATGCAGTTGGCCAAGTGGGCAATATAGTCAAGAATAGATATGAATTCTCATGATATATACAGTCTCTACTGGGAATTTTCTGAATTGTGAGGGTGATCTCAAATTTTCCCTCTCCCAGGATTTACACCCTTCAAATATGACGCAACAATTTCTCCACATAAAATCTAGATTCATCTTTTCACCTCTGAAATCTGGGATGGTCAAGTGACTTTCTTTGGCCAATGTAAACTTCCCAAATTGATGTGATAATGTTTAAAATGTACTTGTTAGGGCTGGCAAGATAGCTTAGCAGTCTAAAGCACCTGCTTAGGCAAGCTTAGACAACTGCAGGGAACTGTGGTTCGATCCCCAGCACCACATGCCGTGCCAGCCCCGCCCTCAGGGTGGGTGGAGCCAGCTAAAAAATGTGCTTGTGCATTATAGTTTGTCTTCTCTTGCTGAATTAGGTGTGGTCCCAACACCAGATGTGTCTGAGGCCATCAGGAAAAAAACACTCCTTAGATGAGTTGGAACACTACCTGGTATCACAGAAGAAGTGACACGTGTCACTTGTGACACTTAGGGAAGAAAGAGCCAGCTGAGTCCATACCAAATAGTAAACACCATTAAATGCACAAGGAAGAAACACCTGGGTGACACACACCTATAATCCCAGCTCTCTGGGAGGCTGAGAAGGAGAATGGCAAGTTGGAATCCAGCCTGGGAAACTTAGGGAATGAGCAAGGGCTCTGGCCCAAAATACTACAATAACAAAAGATAGTGGTGGTGCACCTTTGTGTGAAGGCCCGGGGTTCAATCCCCCTACCACACACACACACACACACAAGAGGTTTTATACTAAGGAAACACAATTAAACACAACTACACCATTTGTTATATATCAGTACTAACGAATCAGAATGCACAGAATGCAAGTATCTCCATACATATGATTTTAAAGCCCTAGGTTTCTCAGTAGTGTGGCAGAGAAGCAGAAGTAACAGAAAGGAAGGGAAAGGACTTGACTGCCATTGAGGAGGACATGATGAGGCTCTGAGGGAGGCAGCAGATCTCTCACCTGAGATAAAGGAAGCCTGAGACTTTATGGGTGGAGTATGAGGGGCAGGTTCAGTGACACAGGAGGAGCTAATTAGGGGATCCCTCGTGTGCTCAGGAAAGGTATCCAGGAGTGGGGTGGGGAAGAAGGGAGAAGTGGTGATTGAATGACAAGCTGCTATTTCTTGGATTCAGCCATGTTGAATCAGGGCCGTGATAATGCAGAATGTTGCACTCATGTTGGAAGCTATTATAAAGAATGAGAAGAACAAATCCAAAAATAGAACTCAAAGTTTATTTTAAAATAACACCAAGGGATATAAAACATTCTATAGAGGAACCTGATAATGTAATTAGTACTCTACCTTAAGAAAATCCCTTTATTTCCAGAAACAAAGAAATGCTTACCAAATACGATCACCTATACCACACCCCTAGAAGATCATGTCGATAAATGCAAGTAAAAGTCATCACAGATGTGTTTTAAGACAAAAGTAAGTAAAACTAGAAATAAATTCTAATAGATGAAGTCTTAAAATTCAACATGCTAAAATTTAAAATTACTCCTAGGAAAGAATTGAGCATGTTCATATAAATATCAGTTTAAATAGTAGTGTTAACCTGTTTCCCAGCTACCAGGGAGCCCAGGCAGAAAGATTACAAGTTCAAGTCCTGTCTGGGAAACTTAGTGAGACCTTGTCTCAAAATGAATAGAATAGAATAGAATAGAATAGAATAGAATAGAATAGAATAGAATAGAATAGAATAGAATAGAATAGAATTGTCTAAGGAAACAGCTCCATGATCCCTGGATTCAATCTTTAGTACTACCAAAATAAATAGATAAAGGAAAGAGGAAGGAAGGAAGGAAATAAAATATCACATTGGATTTATATTAAACAATAAATAATAGGAGACTACAACATATCAGAAGTTATATGATGTCACTAAAATAGAAATCATATTCAAATCCATAGTTTTAAATATTCATAATAGTAAATAGCAACAAAAGTATAAATGAACTAGGGATATGACTGAAACTATCAACAGAATAGAAAACTATGTGAATGGGAAGAAAATTTAAGAGT
>NW_004524587.1:11442680-11443441 GCF_000260255.1 Octodon degus
TGGCATGGCATGCGGTACTGGGCATTGAACCCAGGTCCTTGGGCCTGTCAGGCAGGTGCTTAGACCACCAAGATATCTCCTCAGCCCCAAGAGTAGGTTTTCCAAACTACCTGTGACAAGGCCAATAAAGAAAAAGATAACTTGCATTAAGATTGAAATCAGTGATTTGACCAAAGATTTATAGAATTATTTTTTATAACAATATTTTGTATGTAGCTATCTTAAGAAGTTCTACCTCCCTGAGCTGATATTTCATTTCAACAGGAAAATATAAATTACTGAAATTGATACAATAGGAGATAGAAAAAGTATTGAACAAGTCAATGATCTTGAGAGAAATTAGAAGTTTCAAAGGACTTTTCCCGAAGATGAGCCCAATGCAGGCCCTAACTCTACCACATCTAGAGAAGAGGAGTTGCTCCCTGCTATTCTAACTATTCCAGAGTCTAGGAAAGATCAAGGCATCTTATTAATTAAGATCACGAGAGGACAATTACACTGGTTCTCAAAATTAACAAAAATGGTACAGAAATGGAATTATACACATATAACTTTTCCATGCAAAAGCCCTAAATAAAATATTCTTATGGCCTAGAGAGCCATGAAAGGATGAATCCATGTTGAAAAATCTACCAATATACAGAAGTTACATTTCTTGTTATATAGGTCTTGCTTTATCTTGGTCTTAACCATCCAGCAGAAAAGTATAAAAATGAGGTATCAAAAGTAAAGCCATGGGGGCCAGGGAGATAGCTCAGTAG
>NW_004524587.1:11451710-11453948 GCF_000260255.1 Octodon degus
TTTTTTTTTTTGCTTTGGGAGCAGTTCGCTTAAGATGTAATAAATTGGAAGGGTGCTTCCCCCTCCCGGTCCCCATCCCTCCATAAATCTCAGGACAGTACAAATGAAGTATGTCTCATTACGGACAGAAAGACAGGACCTCCCTAGGCAGAGACATCCCAGACTACCATTAAAGCAATCATTAAAAATAACAACCTACCTAAGGAAAAAAAGAGTCATTCTTTTCAAAGATATATATTAATTAGCCAATAGTATTAAAAGTAGGTTTTCTGGGTTCAAATTGAAACTGAAACTCAGAATGCAAGAGGAAGCAGAAACACTGGTGTGGGGAAAGGAAGGAGCAGGTTTATAGGAAGAAGGTCTATAATTTCCTGTCGCCATGAAATGGTATCCATAACGAACTAGTAATAAAGAAAGTGTGCCGAGATTGCTAGACTGTGCCTACCTGAATCATTTCATGAGTAAAAAAGATTTAAGAGTCTCTGGCGGTTCAGGGGAGACACTGTACTGGACTTAACAGTAACTAAAAAAAAAAAGTACATTAAGGTAGACACATAGGTAGATAGAAAGCATGGATAGGCAATCTGTAAGATTAAGATACACTAACTCTTCCTTTCTTTTTTAATTTGCTAAGTGTATTTATTTTGATAATACACTTAAAGCATAACAATAATTAACAGCACAGATTCAAGGAAATTAAAGACAAAACGTGTGAGTGAGACTGTTTCTACATTGAGACCTTATGCGGGTGTCAAAGGAGCATTTTTGACATTTGAACGTGAACTCTTGCTATACAGAACTGAAGCTGTGTTGTTGGACTCGTTGGCTGTGTTTGAGGTATTTAATACCTGTTCATAATTTCCACTGCTGAGCAAGACAGTAAGGCTCACAAGCTGGTGGGGAAGTGGCAAGGTCGAATGCCAGCGAGATGAAGGGAGGAGTTCTTTCTTAAGTCAGCGTTTTCATATTGCAATCCCAGTTCTACCATCTACATCTTCACGAAACAAAAGTATCTCAATGCTGTTTGCCTTGGCTGACTTGTTTCTCAAGGGGAGAGTTGTGATTTTCTAAATGATTATTTATGCCTTAGTGTTGCAATTTGCTTGTTTTTTCTCATTAACCTCATTGAAAATCACTAATTATATAGCATATTAAAAATTGTAGACAAATATTGAAATGTGAAAGATACAAGATGTAAACAGAGTAAATCTGAGAGACATATTTCTGAGATGAATACATAGCATGAGATTAACAACAGATGGCACATTGTAAATAAATTATTTACAAACTTAAATGAATATAACAGTAAAAATTGTCCAAAATAAAAATGAAGATTTACAGATCAGTCATATAATAGTTCACTCTGTGCCAAAGTCAAGAAATTTATATTCATACAATTAGAATTCTCAAAGTAGAAAGGGGTAGGCAATAAATATTTAAAGATTTAAAATTTGAATTTAGTTGAAATTATAGCACCACATTTCCAAGAAAAATGAACCTTTTGTGCAAGAAACTTGAATAAAATCATACCAAGATACACAAAAATGAAATTGTCCAAAACTGATTATAAAGGAAAACCATTAAAGCATATACATAAAAAATTAGCTTTGGAAGAACAAAATTAAATAGCATCTTATTCCACATTAGAAAGGGAAAAAAAGACCAAGTGTGCAAGAAACTAGACTAATTAATTCAAAGGACTGAAAGAAAAAAAAAAAAAGATCTGTCCTCATTGAATTTTATATTTAGGAAACACCTTTGAAAACTAAAAGTAAAATGTTTCCAGTTATTCAAACTTGAAATATTATAGTACCTCCATATGTAGCACATAGGAAATAACAATGAGTGTAATCCAGAAGGCAAGAGAAGTTGCTGTATGGTCCTGGAAAAAGGATAAAGAGCTCTCAAAAATATAGTCATGCAGGACTATGTAAAATATATTAGATGAACCCATTTAAAAAGTCATTGAAGATTTCTATGAAATAGTATCAATCTTATGTTGGGTTATATACATATTTTTTCATATATGTTTGTGTGTGTGTAGCAGACAAGGAAGAAGTACTATAAAGTAAGTGGAAAATGGAAATACACTTTTTAAAGTTTCTAATACTAGAAGAAATATACCATGTCTTTTAAGTAGATAGTAAGTCAAAGATACAGTATAAATCTTAAAACAAAAATTAAGATTAAACAATATTCAGAAAATTAAATATTAATTAATTAAAATTAAATATTTCA
>NW_004524587.1:11454048-11473286 GCF_000260255.1 Octodon degus
TATCAGAGATGCCAATCTAACTTCAATGACTTATGAATAACTATAATGCAGTCATTATCTAAATCCAACATGGAAAATTAATGTAATAAAGTTCTAAAGAGAACAGAGTCAAGTTTGGCATAACCATATACACATCAAAACTATTAAAATCACATAAGCATTACAGTATTGATATAAAAAATCACTGCCATTACCAAAACCAGAAACAATTAAATATCCACTGTTCAATAACAGAACAACAACAACAACAAAAAAAAAAAACCAAAACAGAACAAGTACATGTTCTGTGCTACACTTGTATAATTGATCAATACTAAGTGATTGAAAGTTACATGTGGAAAGAAGTTCAATCCTGTCGGCGACAGACAATAAAAATTTACAAACAAGTCAATAGGACAAATTGTTTAAAAGAACATTAATAACAGGAAAAATACATTAAAGGATATATACTAGTGAACAGTGGATATTTCTCCATAATCAGATTGTGAACTTTGAATTCTTAAGCATCAACTAAATTTTTCAAAACAAAATGTTAAAACTGTCTTTATTAAAATATGACTTGAAGTTCAAATATTCAAGATTCTAGTCTCATTAATTTAAATAAGTAGTACTCATAAGTATACTACACAACACTGAAAATCATTTAGAACATATATAATGAATATCCAAGGTGGCAAGCAGTTGGCTATGACTCACCATAAGGATTACTTATATGTCTGAAGGAAATATTAAAACAAATAACCCAATACTCCAGCGATTACGTAGAACTGTATATATTCGCTCTGTGCAGTAGACAGAAATTTTTCATTTCATACATCATTTACAACTTGCCACACTGATTTTGCAAAATCAGTCTGTACCATTAGCACACACAAAGAGAAACACCCGGCATTCTCATGGTTGGAAAATTCAAATGTTTGCAGACGCTGGTGTGCACTGACATTGGTTCTTCATCCAAGCAGATGTCATTCTGCCCACCAGGGTGAAAGTACTAGGTGACCATAGATACAGATAAACTATACAGGGTCAGCACACTGACTTTAAAATGCATAGCTCAAGCACGGGTAGTATGCATAGGTATACTTAATTTTAAAAAGTACACAACATAATTGAAAACAAAATGGTCACAGACAAAAGCCAATCTCTCCAGATGGGATTATTCTTATTTTTTTTAATGGGGACCAGGTCTGATTTCTAAAATACTTTACCAAGGCATTTGATACCAAGCATCTGGTCTGCTCGACACTTCATCAAAATAAAAGCCTGATGCATTCATCACATACCTAAGTCCCTACTCTTTCTTAACAGTGTCACCATTTTCAAATGAGGATGTGGAGAAATGTGTTTCTACTGCAGTACAAAATTCTGCCTTGTATATTTCAGGTCAGTGAGAAATATTTTCCTGGGCAATGAAATGCTTTCAGGGTCAGAAGTATTTTGTGAACACATTCTTCTTTTAGAGTAGCCAAGAGACTCAGAAATAGTAAACACCAACTTTGTTCTTCCTCCAACATTCCAATTCTCCTTCTTCCTATGTAAAAAAAACTACACCACAATTTTCTGATGAGCAGATTTGTCTAACTATAAGTTAGACAAATTTTAAGTCTAACTATATCCACAGCAATGAATTTCAATAGGCAAGCAACATGTTAATTCACCATTCTATGCATTTCTTTATCACTGTGCTTCACTCATGTCTAGGACCACGGAGATTCAGCATTACACCCAGTCTCAGCAAGTAACCAAACCATCCATAGGACGCTCACCAAGGCCAGTCATAAGCAAACCTTAAAATCATCGCAACTCCTATCTTACAATGATAGCACATGCCTTAACAACTGATGCCTGTTCCCGCCTACACAGCAACAGAATCTTTAGCAACTGGATCTATTTTTCAGGACCAAACATTAAATAGTTAGTACAACATCTTATTGTGCAGAGACATTGAAGCCCAATGACCAAAGTCAAACTCATACCAGAATACCAGAAAGATATACAGGTACTTTGAAAGCAAAACCTTAAAGTTTAAGCTGCTCGTTTTTATGCCACATATCTTCTAAATCATTATGTCTCAGAAATCAGACAGGTGGCCATCTTCCTTGCTGAAATCAGCCTTCAACCATGAGGCCTAACACAAAGTCCTCCAAAGGAAATTCCCTGGATAACTGCCAGGACATCCCGCCTGGGATATGTCTACATACCAAGGTCAGAATTCTTCTTTGATTTATTCTCTTTTGGTCTCAGAAGAGTTCAAAAAATCCAGAAGCCTGTAAACATGAAAAAGAAAAAAGGTTTGGTTTAAAGGAAAGTTCTAGAAAACAGCCATCAAAATTGTCATAGGAAACTGAATGCAGGAATAGGCACACTTGGCTAAAAATAAGGTGTGTTTGGAATAGAAGTTGACAAATGTGTCCAAACCCGCAGAAATGGCAGCTTATGAACATTGAAAGCTTTACCCCTTCTCAGAATGAAAATACTGATTCCAACTGCAGAGAAAGCCTGTGCCCTCCCCTCCCAGGAAAGAGGCAGAAGATGGTAACAGGGATTCATTTCACATTAAATAATAGATTACTAATGATGGATACATTTTAATTCATCATTAAACACTATTTAGGAAAAGATCGTAAGGAATTTGTGATTTCTCGTTCATCTCTATCTGAGAGAAACGCAAAGCAAGTAAAAGACATTTCTTCTCCAAAAATAGAAAGAATTTCTAAGTTAAGGATGAGACTCTGTGGCAGGAGAATATCGCCAAATTAATCTCATCCTAACACCAAAATTTAATAAAAAAAAAATGGCAAATCTTAAACTACATTCTTCCCGTGAATGATGTGGATTTAAGTGTACCTTTGGCTCATGTGCTTGCTGTGGACATCCTTAACACTTATTCATAATTCTTGTGCCAGGAGAAGCACCTTAAGTATTGTACAGCATCCTCATTACCCATATTTTGTCACCAGCACCCAGTGAACAGGAGGATACAGAACATAGGTAAAAGTTGCTACATGCCAAGTAAGTGCCAAAGAAGAAATTAAAAGGCCAGAAATCTAGAGTGAATGTTAAAAGCACAAATGGGTTAGAAATATACTTAATTATACTATATAATGGTGGTGGGAAAGTAAACTATTATTATTCTTATTTATTTTTAAAGTACAGAAATAAAGGTTGAAATAACCATCTTTGGTCATTTTAGAACACGATTCCATAATCATCTTGCTATTTATTATTCCTGAACTATAAGAGGCATGCAAACTAAGGGAACACAAAGGAAAAAATATCTGAACAACAGGAGACAACTGTTGTTTTAAAGGAGTGATAAATAGTTATTGATCTGATTGTTATTCTACAAGCCAGATTTAAGAAACAGTTTCTGAAGTCAAGGCAGAAGAGTTTCACCAAATTAATGAAGCATGAAAAATAAGTTATACAAGTCAGATGACTTGAAATAATTGTTTCATTAAAATTATCTGTATGGAAAACATGTGGAAATTAAGATTAGATAGGTATGACTGGACAAACATAGGAAGAGAAAGAAGGAAGTAGAGAATGAAATTTTATTCAGAACATTCCAGAGTCCAGAGCCCATTGGGCATCAGGTTAAGGTTCCTATGCCACAGCAAAGTCAAAAACATTGCATTACTAGCTCAGCTTCAGTAGTATCATTAAATGTAGGTTCCCTAAGATAGGACTGGAGGACTTAATACTCAATGTTTTCCCAATGTTGAAACTGCTCAGTACTAGCTGAGGATGGTGGCAAGTGCTTGTGATCTCAGCACATTGGTAGTTTGAAGGAGGACTGCAGGTTTAAATCCAGCCTGGACAAGTTAAGGACTTAGTAATCAAGACCCTATTTAAAACACCAGCCCACCCACCAATCAACCACAATCAACCAAACAAGCAATGAGAAAAACAGGATTTGGGGTTTTTTTTTTAATGCCTAAAACACCAAGAATGTTGCTCTCAAGAGGGATTTTATAAAATGCAGCCACCTTTTCAAAGCAAATTCAAATCCAATTCCTTTGGAATGCTCACCATTTTTACAATCCACAATCCATCTTTTACATACCCACTTAAAAGAAAGGTAAATAATAATTGTATGCTTTTTAAAGACAGACTATCCACCAGAGGTTTACCTCACATTTACCCCCTTGGGTATCTTTCTTTATATTTTTATTTAGTAAACAATTGGTGCTTTTCAAAATATCATTGTTCTATTTTGAAACTATCTGTAATAGGAATTATGGATGACTATACAATACCATTGGACCGATGACAGGCCAGCTCAAAGCCCACTTACTTTTCTCCCAGACTTCTAGACACTGGACAGGAGTGGGAAGAGGGGAGCAGGATACAAAGGAGGCTAGGCAGGCAACCATTGGCAAATAAAACTGAGCCATTGTATAACTGTTAGTAAACATGTACATGTATAATCCGTTTTGATAAGGCAAACATAAAATTTATTTTCTTAAGTGACTTTTAATAAAAGGTCTACACTGTCCCAAACCTCTTGGGTAGGTTTGCAATCCTTTGCTAAAACCCAAAATCTGAAAGTGACAAAAGACTATGCAACATGTCTTGAGGTTAGTAATGGATTCATTGTGGCAAAAGAGAAGTCAACACACCAGTAAGCCTCAGAGTGTCTACAGCAATGACAATGGCAAAAATATTGCTTCTACATGAGCCATGAACTCTGTACCACAACTAGAATTCTGCCCTCAAAGTCAGAAAGCAGTGCCTATGTTCCAATAAAACTTTATTTACAAAAACTGGAGAAGAGCCAGGTATAGTTTTTGCACCATTGTTTGCTGACTCCTGTTACAGAGAATTGTTAATAACAGAGATCATTTACATCATATTTTGATATGGCTTATAGATACACAGATACAAGACACAACACAAATTTTAGGAGAAATAAGGATCTGGGAACAAATCGAAGAATGACAGAGTTACTAAATGGCTCTGAGTATTCTAGAATCCAAAGCCAAGAGAATTGTTTGAATGCTAGATTGTAACAGACAATAATAGCTCACCAAAGATGTCAAGTTCCACTTCTCAAGTTGTTACGTTATACAGAAAGAGTGATATAAACTGATTGTCAGATGACTTTAAAATAAGATTATCTCATATTATTTGAGTGTTCCCTTGTAATCACAATGGTTTGCAAAAGAGGGAGGCAAAAGAGGAAGAAGCAGTGTTGGAACTGTGACACAGGCCGGAACAGCTATTACTGGCTTTGAAGATGGAGGGAGTGAGGAGCCAAGGAATACCAAAGGCTCCAAGGAGCTAGAAAGGGCAACAAAATAAATTATTGTTTACAGCCTCCAGAAAATCCTATTGACTTTATCCCAGTATGACTCAGCTGACCTCCAGACATTTAAGATGATAAATGTCTGATGTCTTAAGATACCAAGTTTTTCATAATCTGTTAGAGTACCCATAGGGCATGAGCCCCTGATATAGGGTAGACACTTATTTGTGCATCTTTATATTGGGCCTATTGTATGGTAACATGGATTACACACCCAATCTGGCATTCACAATGATGGCAGTGGTGAGATCACTGTACCCCTTTTCTAAAACAACCCGTTAGTAGGCAGATCACACAATAGCCAATGACACGAGAGCCCCTGGCCTATCACAAGGGGCCAACACTGTAAGTTCTGGATACTTTGTTTTCCAAAGGCCTGGGTCCACATGAGGACAAAACAGACTAATACTTCAATATTCTCCCAGATATGGGATGCTATTACATGTCAGAAGAAAAAAGAATTGTGTTTGCATATGAGTAGGACAGACAGCTTGGAAAAAACTAAGCCATTCTTTTTGGGTTATACTTCTGCTTATTTGGATCTACATAAGAATAGTCATATATTCAAACCTACCTATGAATCCTTTTCTTTTTCCTGGAATATCATGCACTCTGTGCCCTGCATAACACATTTGGGAAAGTTTGGGCCTGACGGGCAAACTCAGCTGACTCTTAGGGATTTCCTGCATGCATTTTTCTTGGATGTGAAAACAATTCATGCCTCCAAAAGTCAATGGATTGGTCCCAAAACTTCCTAATAGGGTCAGTGCATAAGGTGTCAGCCTGTCTTCCATGTGGCAGTGTCCAGGCTGTTTTTGCTGGTTTACAGTGGGGTATTGGATAGGCTGAGGTCAATGCACTAACTTCAAAAGGGAAACACACCTGGACTTGCGTGGAACTTGCTATCATACTCATTACATTAGCAGCACACCTTTCTAGATTCCACATTTTATCTTTGGGAGACATCGAAAGCCTAACATCACAATCTTTGTGTCTTCACACAAAAGAATGGAGAGCACAATCAAGCTGTTGGCCTCAGTTTACCTTCTGCTTACCACTTTTGCCAAAATGGTGCCCTTTTTGTATGTATCTGGGAAGAGAAAGCCAAACAAGCTTTGCCATTTAGAGAGAAAAGGTTAAAAGAGACATACTACCTCTTTTCCTTTGAAGCTATGATTTTTATTTCTAAAAGTATCCAAAATTTTGTGGTTTTCTTCAATTTTATTAAGTGAATTAACATAGTGCCATTAAAGTGGGGGAAGGTGAAGATGAAGGAAAAGAGGCCCTGTGGTGTAATTTTGTTACTGTACATCAGAAAGAGAAATTGAAGATCTAGTACCTATTAATACTGAAGATTAAACTTCTGTGCACCTCCCCCCAAATTCCCACATTTGCCATCTCATCTTTAAGGGAGGGATCTACCCACCAGCTAAAAGTCACAGGTCATAAGAGAATATGCCCATTTCCATAAACATGTGGCAGCTTGGCTGCTATGGTCTGAATATCTGCAACCCTCTAAAATTCCTCTACTGAAATGTAATGGTGGCTTGCAGGTGATTTGATCACAAGAGCAGAGTGCTTGTGAGTGAGATGAATGCCTAGAAGGGGCCCCACAGAACTGCAAGTTCCCTTCTACTCCACGAGGATGCAAAAGGTGTCATTTATGGACAGAGCAGGCTCTCAGCACATACTGAATCTCCTGGCACCTTGATCTAGGACTTCATGGCCTCTAGAACTGTAACAAATGCATTCTGTCTTTCTTAAGTTACCCAGACTAAGATATCTTGTTTTAGAAGTCAGAATGGACAAAGAAAATGACCAAAGTTTACTATGAACCAGTTGATTTAAAATGATTCAAGAAACACTTGTTAAATGATTAGCGTTGGTTGCTCTAAGACAGAATGGTCTAACATTACAGATGCAAATTTAAGAGATATCTTGATAACATTGTTTCATTTCATTCAAAATACAGAAATAAGATTTGTCCATAGGAAACCCCCATGGCTCTATGTCATTCCCTCTAAAATTGCTGATTCACATGATGCCAAGGGAGCAAGAGAATTTTAGAAAACCATAGAATTTCTAAATCAATTCAAGACATTCCAGAGAAGTAGCCACAGACCCACAGAGTGACTTTCTAGGGTTACTGATTTTGCAGCATGTCAGAGCTGCCCGTGGAGGTGAGAGAGCCAGACAATAGGCACATTCTCTAGTCCCACCAGTGGAGTAGCCCAGGGCCCGGACTTCCTGGGCTCTGCTGGAATGACGCTCCTCCCCCACCTGCTCAGCATCTAACAGTGACTTAGACTAAGAGTTAAGTGGGGAGTAGTCAGAGGGGGATAGACCAGGCCCTGCTCAGCAGCTCTCTGAGAAGGCCAAATAAGGAGTTCTGTGTTATAAGTCAGATGGAATAAATAAAATTTCTGAAGAGTTTCCTGGGGTTTTTAATTTTCGTAAGGAACCATGGAAAGCATGACTATCAAGTTTCATTAGCAAAGCGTACCCAGCTCTGGAGACATGCAGTATTTAAGAAGCATAAACAAGGTTTTGTGTCCACCCTAATAGGCCAACCTTGGTTTGTAGACTTTGAAATTTGGTTGTATCTTAGCATCTGTGTGCAGGGAATATGCATTAGGGATGTTGTGGTCCCCAACTAAAACTGTATGGTCCCCTAGTAACCTGCTTGAAGCATAAAAAGCACATTCTGAATTAATTTAGGGCCAATGTCATTCTAAGCTGCAAACCCTCCCAAAGCTACTTAAGAACTTGATTCACACCTAGCAAAGACTAATGTAAAACTTGGCAATTGTGTACCAACATGGCCATAAAGCACTGGGGGAGATAGCTCAGCCATCTAAGCACCCGCCTCGGCAAGCGCGAAGACCCAGGCTTGATCCCCAGTACCACATGCCATGCTGGCCCCACCCTAGGCACACCTGACGTGCCACCAGGACTGAGCCTGGTGTCACACGCCTGTAATCCCAGCACTGGAAAGGCTGAAACAGAAGGATCACTATGAGTCTGAGCTGTGCAGTGAGACCCTGTACCAAACAAAACAAAACAAAACAAAGTGACAACAACAAAACGTGGCCATAAAGATTTCTCCCAGGCCTTCCTTCACACGTGCCCTTTGTAGTGTGACCTTGTCACACCTCCAATCAAGAAGCAGCATTTATTTCTCTGCCCCTTCAATCTGGTCGTAAGCTTGTGGCTTTCTTTGGTCAGTGGGAATTCGCTAACATGACGCAAGCGGAGGCTTGGAAAGCACTTAGATGCTGAGCTTCTCCCCCGCTCTCGTGCTCAGCAGCCCAGGCTGCGCGTGCGGCTCTCTCTGGAATCAAGGCCAGCTTGGGGCAAGGGCTCGTCGCTAGGTAAGTCAGTGGAAGCAAGGGCATCCAACAAGCACGACGGCATGAAGAGCTGCTCTTACCGAAGCTTGAGCTTTAAAAAGTCTGCAAAACCTCAAAAGGCTCTGTGGTCTGCCTCCACACCAAATAAAAAAGCTCAAGATTTGATAAAAAGCAAGTATCATAGCATCTATATCGAAGTATTGATAGACCTCAAAGAGCTTAAGTATCGTTCCACAGAAGCATACCTCGATCTTGAAGGTACAATATTTGAGGTTAAAGGGTTTGGAATAAAACAAGTATAAGATCTGACCAACTAGCTCAGTGGATTAAATCGCCTTCAAGCAGGCACAGCAGTCAGGTGTTTGATCCCTGTGCCTGCTGTGCGGGCCCCGCCCCCAGGGCACCCTGAGAGGACAATTGAGACTGGGCGTGATGGCGCACCAGCTCGCACCAGCTCTTGGGAACCTGTAAACAGGTGGATCACTAAGAGTCTGATCTAGTAGTGAGACCCTGAACACCCTGTAGACCATTCCCTAAAATACAACATAAATAAATAAATAAATAAGACAAGTGTAAATTCAAATCCAGCTGCCACATTGAATTGCTGGAGAACTGGAGTAACAAAAATGGCTATAAAGATAGCTAATATTTATCATGCATTTATTTTGCATTAAATATAATCATTATCACATGGAATCTTTACTATAAGGATGAGGTGGGTTCTATTCACATTTTATATGAGGCTTCAGGTGATCAAGTAACTTCCCAAGAAAATATACCTAGTAAATGGTGGAGCTCAGGCAGTATGATTCCAGAAATCATGTTCTTCACTATTTTGGAACATAGTCAGTTGTTCTTGATTAATTTTTCGCTTAGTGAACTAATGCGTCATTGACTTCAATCATCCCCCAAATAATTTAGGAGCAGCTATCATATACAAAGGATTTGAAAAGCTGGGGAACAATGGAGATGTGAGCCCTGATTTAAAAATCTTTTAGTTGGAGGGGGGAAAGGAGATTGTAATCAAATAACTCCACCTTTCCCTGTGTCTGCGTGCTCTGTATTCCATGTTCAGATCAACCTTTCCCTGTTGAAGAGCTGAGTCATCTCTTTGCCTGAAATCCTTCAGCAGATGTTTGGTGGCTTTAAGATGTGCCCATAACTTATTTGATGCTGCCCCTGTGAAAAGTGGAACCCTATTCTCTGCTGCCTTATTGTGGCCTGGATTTCTGGACTCATTTTTTAAAAAATTTGTCTATATTTATTTGTTAGTTACAGGGTCTTGCAATGCAGTTCAGCCTCATAGTGACCCTCTTGTCTCAGCTTCCTTAGCCACCAAGCCTAGTTTTGGTGGCCAGCACAGCACGTGGCACCAGGGATCAAACTCAAGTCCTTGCGCTTGCCAGGTAGGAGCTTAGATCACTGAGCTATCTCCCCAGTTCTAAAAACTCATTGTTAATGAACAAGCTGTGGTAATGGAAACAGTGTAAAGGGAAGCAAAGGATAGGGGTGGGAGGTAAGATTCTTTTCTGAAACTTGAAAAGGTTTTTTTCTTTTTCTTTTCTTCTTTCTTTCTTTCTTTCTTTCTTTCTTTCTTTCTTTCTTTCTTTCTTTCTTTCTTTTTTAAGAGATCAGTCCAATCTTCAAATGGGAAGCTGTAAAAGGGAACCTCATAGATCAGGCTGGGATTTGTCTTATTTTTTTATATGAATGAATCCAGGCAGATGTATAGCCAGGTCCCAAGTACACTGAACCTCTATTTCAGGTCTCAATTTTAGCTTTTCTAGGTGGGGATGCAGGGGGTGGAGAAGAGAGGGGATCCAATCAAGAGTCAAAGGAAATAACTCCTTTTAAAGGGCAGGAGATCTCAACACAATAATGAAGGCTGCCTCTGTATATTTTTAATTGCAAGTAATTACTAGGAAAAAAGTAATTACTGCCAATTCTCAATGGAATGTGAGAGTTCATATCTTTGCCCAGGAACATAGATTTTTTGACCTACACATTCCTGTTCACAACGGAACACTTTATCCATCTGATTTTGAAGGGGGGGGGGCTGGGAATTCAAGTGGGTTTTCTTGTAGTAAGAATTTCAGAGGAAAATATGCCATTTTATTTCTAAGGTATTGGCACTTAATTGTCTAATTATTCCTGACATGAAAGAAACAAAGCTAACCTACGACGGAAGCAGAAAGGCGAGCTGACTAAGCGCCAAATGGAGAAAAAAAAATGCTTTGAATTGTATAAATAATTTTGAACTACGCCACTTTATTTTGGCTGACAAACAATAAGATTCTTAACGTCTGAAATTAGACCCATTGAAGAAACTAAAGAGGACTGCGGAGGAGTGCCAAGTTGTTCAGCAAAAAGTCGCTGAGCGCTGGCAGCAGCGCCAGCCCTCTCGAGGACGCCACAGGTTTCAGAAAGTAAAGTTAACAGGAGCTACTCAGCAATCAGGCAAAATAAGAAGGGCTTCCAGAAGGACAGAGAGCCCTTGAGCTCTATCAGCTTATAATAAATAGCATTTCAAAAGTAGCACTTTTGAGAGATAATATATAAATATTTTAAGTAGCAAAGTATAGGTGCGGACTATTTTTTCCTGTACCATGTCCAGAAAATCTGCACATACACATCAAACTCTGCATCTAGGGAATCTGTTTTATTGTGATGTTTGCATTTTTAAACAACGTGCATGGCCTATTTGGGGGTTAATATAACTAAGTGGAGCCTATTTGCTGTTTATTATTTATAGAAGATTCACTTTGGATTAGGGCAGCTCAAGACATTTGTGTTTGAGTTGCATGAAAAAAAAAATGTTGTTAGATAGCTCCCAGTACCGGAATAGCCACAAAAATGACAAGTGAAGATATGGAACAACTTATGTCTTGCACTATAGAAGGTAAGATGAAAGCCAAGTTCTTTCTTTCACATAAAGGCAACAGGAAAGGGAGAGAAGAAAGGCTTCTCACTGTCCTCTGTCTAATAAGCACAGACTTGGATTCTGAGGGCCCCATAAAGAAAATCTTTGCAAGTTAGTGTAAAGGTCCCTCCCTTCAGTTAGGAACCCAATTAGGCCTCACAAAATAAAACACTCATCTTCCATTTAAAAGATAATTTTCTTAGCAATCGTTAGTCTTGCAAGTATGACAGAAAGCAAGCAATCTATAGCTTCCAATGAATTTTTTTTAAAGAGAAAAAAAATAAAAATAACAAAACAGAGTTTCAAAACAGGTTAGTAAGAGAGTTACAGAAATTAATATATTCTGTATTATTGTGTTCATAGTAGTTATTCAGAGTACAAAATATAGGCATGATATCTTGTCCAAACAATATTAGCACAGGTCTTTCTTTTCCATGAATGAAGAGAAACTACCTGTATAACTTTCTTAATTATCTTGTGTATAAATATATTTTCCCCATTCAACCCCTATCAGTGGCCCCCAAGACGAGAAGAAACAAAAGCTTTGTAGATAAATTACTATGAAAATAAGATTTGTAATTAGGACTGTCAAATTGATAGCCCAGATCTGGATAAAGTTGTCTTCAATCCTACAAATAATTGCAAATAATGCTCAGGTCTCCTTAATGTGTTCTTTTAAAATTATGTTAACTATGTGTGCTCATAGGTTGTTTTGGGTGAGTGGTTAAGAGCAGAGAGCGAGGGTGGCTTTCCAAGTCTCTGTGCTGAGAACTTGAGCTTCAGTCAGCAGGCGCTCACCCTCTCCCCACTACATCATTATTCATTATGGTAATGAGCGCAGGAAGCTTTCCAAATTCCACAGCAACATAACAGTGACAAACACAAAGTAAAAGGCCGCAGGATGATTAAGCTGTTCACTGACCAATGGATGCTGTAACCATGATGCACCCAAGAACTCAGCACGCCGAGTTCACTACTAAGCTGAGGCAGTGCGGAGCCTTGTGTCGCTACTATGCGAGGCGAGGGCCCCTGATTCAGAGGCACAGCTCTGCCTCTTTACCTCAAGGTCTGCTTCTCTCAGGCATGCAAAGGGCCCTTTTCAGTAAGGGAAACCCACGCCCCTTCCTGAGGGGCTGGCCCATCACTAACTGGCTTTCAGAAACACTTTTTAGCCAAGTATATTTAGTCTACTTAAAAGAGAGAGAGAGAGAGAGAGAGAGAGAGAGAGAGAGAGAGAGAGAGAGAGAGACTAAGAAATAGTAAAAAAAAAAAAAGAAAAGAAAATTAGAAACAATACAGAATTATACAGAATTTCACTAAACAAAATAATAGGAATTCAACAATGGTTGTTACATTGTACATTGTTGTCTTCAAATTAGTTTTTCTTTTGCATTAAAATGATAATCTCACACACCCAACTGGCTAAGATGAAATAATAATGATAATTGCCTTTTACTTGTTATTTCCCATTTCAATGATAAGAAAACAAGCTAAAAAAGGGGCAGGGGGACCAAATTCCTTGCCCAAGACCACAGAACCGGCAAATAGAAAAGTTAGGTTTTGAAGAGTCTAGTCCAGGTTTGTTTTGTGTGTGTGTGTGTGTGTGTGTGTGTGTGTGTGTGTGTGTGTGTTTTGAAGGACGACAGAGCAGGGAACAAAGGGAATGAGCTTGGCCAAACATAGTTTCATTGATGTGCAATTTTATAACTTTATGCACATCTCTTAAGCCCTTGGCATATCAGCTTCTTTCTTTCTCAAAACAGAGAAAATACCACCAACATCCTCTGCTCTCCTGGCTGTTTAGAAAGAGAGATAAGAGAACCTTCACCAAGCACAAGATACGGTCCTGTTCCCAGTTCAGAGAAGGTACTCAATAAACTCGTGATTCCTCCTCCTGCCCTAACGCTACAATACCTGCTCCTCTGAGAACTTCGCTGCTTACCTCCTTATACCCAAGCTGTCCAGAAAGGAATCAGCTGGTTAAAATGCCAGAAGATCAAAGTAGACAAATATATAGGAGCCAGCACAAAGAGGAGGTAGGAGGTTGGGAAACTATCTGAAACCAAAAGTCGCTTTAAACTTGGCCTGGTTGTGGCCTGGGTTTCCCCAAAAGCAGACCTGAAGGCAGAGGTTAGGACATAGGTGGTTTGTTGGAGAGCTAATCCTACTGTGAAAAAGCCAAGAGGCTGCTAGAGGTTAGGAGAGAAAGGAAGGAAACCAAGCAGAGTAAAGGAGAAATTGGAGCTTGGACCAGATGTGCTATTACAGGCCCAAGAGTCACTCTCGCTGAGGGGGGAAGCAGGGTGGGTCCGTTAAACCTTCATTGGCCACTGACCGAGGGCCACTTCTGGGGGTATCAAAGCTTTGGCAATTCTGCTTGCCCCACAGGCTGCCCAAGCTGAGCACGCTGCCAGAAAAGGGATAGCTGAGAGTCGCATTATCTCTCAGGTAAAAAGCAGTCTTCGGTGTGGAGAAAAGACTCACCATAGCATGTGGGTTGGACCCCATAGCCAGTGATGGAGAAGCTTTTTGAGCTTTCAATAATACAAACAGCCTGTGGTGGCACACATGCTATAGGTTCGCCACCGCTGCCATGGGCTCTGCCCCCAAAGCCAACATGGCTCATCTCTTACAAAGACGTTGCTATAAGGAGCAGCACCTTGAAATTCTGCCTGAAGCTCATCCTGCAATGCTTGCCACTGTTACAAAGGTGGATCATCCTTTGCCAAGGGAACAGTCTGTTGGGTCAAGAAGTCTGGGTCAAATATCCATCAATACAGGATATGCTAAGCCACTTGCAGCTCCCCTCATCCACACAGCCTGGAATGCTCCTCATGCAGTTTGGTGAGTTGGAACCTGAATGTAGCACATTGCTTGGCTCTAGAGTCATTGCCTTCCTCTGTGTGGGCTGTACCGGAGGTCAACACAGTCAGAACCAGAAGATTTGTGCGCATGCTTTGCACCAGTCTGATTTCTACTCTAGTCACTTTCCCTTGCCCACCACAGGCTTATACAAAAGGCCTTCCTCAATACCCATTTATTCATTTCCCAGAGACTTTTATATCTTCCTGACCTTAAGAGACTTTTGGAAAGTGAGGAAATCATTCAAACACGGGCTTTAAAGTAGGAAAAAGTATCGATAAAGTCTAAACTTAAATCACACAATAATCAATAGACACTGTTATATCTAGAGTGTCACAATTAACTGTAATTGCACCCATTTGCCTACAGTTCATCAAAAGGACACAATAGTTAACATACAGGAAAAATTGGGAATGCAAACTCATCTAGAAGAAAGCAGAGGAACAAAGAAGAGAGGGACAGAGGAAGAAGAAAGGTGGTTTGTTTTAATTTGGGAAATGATACTAGGGAAAAAAACAACAAGCCAGTTTTGAAGGAGAAAGGACTCAGAATTATTTAATGTGGTAGAAACGGAGGAAGTAGAAATTTACTATGGAGTCACTTCTGTAAGAACTGTGGTAGGTAAGATTATCCAACAGGTGCCAAAACTGACGGGCATAAAACTGGGAAGAAATAGAAATCGATTTGAATAATCTCTGTGAAACCCCCTCAGCCTTTTTATCTTGATATCACCAAGAGGAAGCACTATTTCAAGAAAGAACCTGGCAGTAACCAGCACAGCCAAGTGACCAAGGTCAGTATTACCAGTAATAAGAAATATCAGCGATGCCCCATGCCCTATGAAATGACAAAGTCTATTCTTGCCAGAATCATATGACCTCCATCAGCCCATGAAAAAAAAATCAGGAAAAATAATTGAGGGACATTCTATAAATTAACCAACCAGTGTTCTTCAAAACTGTCAAGGTCATAGAAATGGAAGAAAGAAAGGAATTCTCACTGGGGGAGGCTAAAGACGCAGGATAACTAAAGGCAGGGGGGGGGGGGCAGGAGAGAGCCTAGAATAGAAAAGGGATGCTAATGGAAAATCCAGTTAGATTTATTTAACTGCATCGCATCATCACTGGGTCCTAAGTTTTGGTGTCTGAGATGTAGACTATGCAAGTCGCTAACAATAGGGGCACCTCGGAAGGAATAGACGGGAAATTTTTCTACTAGGTTGCAATTTCTGTCTAAGTCTAAAATTATTTTTTAAAGTGAAACAAAAAGATAAGAGAATTGAATGTAGAATGGCAGATAATTTTGTTTCACATGCACGACAGGGTCGTGTTTTATGGATCGTCTTCTGTATTAGTCAGGTCCCCTAGTGGTTTTTGTGTCTTTATTGGTTTCATTTTCAAAAATCTTTTCATCTAGGTGAAATTGAAATTGGCAAGTTTTTCAGTAAAGGCCTCTAAAAAAATTTCTGCCCGCATCTGTCCAGTGAAGACAGTCAAGTGCATAACTAAAAGTAAACAAGTAGAGGACCTACCATTTATTCAGTACTTAACTGTATACCAAGCATGGCTGTCAGTACCTTACAGGCATTAACTTGCTGCATGTGCTCTGCAGTGCTGGGAGGCAGATACTGTTATTATTCCAATTTTCACATCTGAGAAAGAGTTAAACCACTTGCCAAGGTCATGCTGCTAGCTAATGCTTTCAACCACCACTGACCTGGCCTGCAGAACACAGCCAGGGCCATCCTGCCTCAAGTTTGAAAGACAGAAAGAACAGAGGGTAAGAGACATTGGGTTAATACTGAAATGCTATTCAGAACATTGTTAAGTAGCATGTATTAGACATTAAAAAGCTCTCTTGTCTTCTGAAAAGTGGATGTCACTGAGAGTTCTGTTCTCCCCTAAAGTTTTATCCCAAAGCATGCAAGATACATTCTAAGAAGGAAAAGAGATAAAACAGTCTAGTGATCAGAGATTATAAGCCTTAATAAGTCTTTACCAGACAAGCTGTTTTATATGACCATTTATTTAGATAATTTCTCACGTATGTATTACTAAATGGTGCCATTTTCTACATTTAAGAAAATATATTTTAAGAGGAAATATACGTTTTCTTAATGCACATAAGTCTATTATGTAAATACACAATGCATTTTTTAAACATACATTAATTACTCCACAGATGAGGTGTTCAGTAAAGAGGTTATTACAAACTATTGGATAAACAGATATTTATACAATTTTCAATCAATTATTTAAAACACATGCCATTAAAAGTTTATTAGCTTGATTATTTTTAAGGAACCATCATCAAGATCATTAAAGCAATCAAGGTTCTAGGGATTCAATTAGAATATAACAATAAGTGAACAATTCGAATTACAATAAACACAAGAATCGCATCACAAGTACAAGTACTCATTTTTTAAACAACTCAATTGTTTAGAGTTGGTGCTCAAAATAAAACTGAATTGGCCTTATCATGAAACAAATCTTTGGTCAAAATGAGTCTTGTAAAATTGCTGATAGCATGCCGAAGCCTTGTGAAAAGTCCCTCTTTATTTTAAGTAAAGGACTTAGTGTATTTACTTTTTAATTTTACCTTCCATTATTTAGTTTGTGAAAGATGAGCAGCTCCTATCTTGAAGTATCCTTTCTAGGCTGTGTATTCACATATCTATGGTTGGTATTTACATATATCAGACCCTATATTTAAGCCAGGCAGATACACAAGTTTACTTAGAAAGGAAAATAAATACTACAGGGTCACCACTGCAGACCTAAGTCTCAAAAAAAAAAAATAATAGTACCTATTATTTTAGAATAAATTAGTCATTGATCTTATTGTTGCTACTGTGACTTGGCAGCATTTTTTCAATTTGAGTAGCTTTTAAGCAAATTGGCAAATGTTTCTAAATGTATCTATGAACATTAAACACTGAAAACAAAGATCGAAGTTATAGTCTTAAAGTCTTCAAAAATGTTTGTAATATCAAACTCAAAATTCCTGTGCTATTTCTTATCCTCAAAAGAAAATTACAGTTAAATTAGAAACCCATGAAACACAGGACTGATAATGGAAGCGCCCGCACAAGGCAGGCTGCGATTGTTCTTCTGCAGTAATACAATCTATTCCAGAATAATTTTTCTTTTTATTATTTCATTAAGTTGTATCTCACTAAAGTTCCTCTTAGGATCTCTCGGCAGCACCAAATTTTTCATTGAGAAAACGATAAATCACTGGCCTAAATTACAATTTAATTATAAACGCCTTTGCCTTCTAATGCTGCTTGGGACCTTTTACCCTGCTACATAATTCTAAAAAATGACCCCTGTCATAATTTCCTTCACTAGAATAATACAGAGAGATCTAATCCTGAATCCTGCTGTCTTATAATTTAATATAAGAGGTAATTATTATTCAAAAGATAATGTTGCAGATATTGAAAATATTCTGAAGTTTGAGTTTGAGGGGAAAAAGAAGAAGAAATCTTAGGTATGTGGGAGCTCTCTATCACTGCACCTATCAAGAGAAGCAAAGGAGTTTTTAATGAAAAAATATTAGAATCTATATATGGAGAGCTGGTGTTTTGTATTGTGTGAAATGCATTTATATAGCCTTCAAAGCGTGGTTAGAAATGAAATGCCTCATTTCCAAAATCAAGGAAGCAGGAAGAGCAGTATTGCCATAAGCACCGATTTCTTTAAGTTCTGAGTCTACTGGAGCACAGGCGTAATAAAAACTGCACCCCTGCTAGCTTGGGTGAAGGGAGGCTTTGAGGGGCAAAAGCCTGCAAAAAGCAAAGGAGAATGAGCTAATGTTATGGAGCCGAACTGTAAGGACACAGCAGAGACAAAGGCGTGCAAGAGTACCTTAGGGGCAGCGCTGATACAACCTGGATGGGGGGTGCACCAGACATTCTTGGTCCCCCAGCAAGTTGTCAAAACTGGGGTGAATGGTGGGATCTTTTTTCTTTCTTTCCAGGATTTATAGATACACACGCACATAACAAAGAACAAGGGAACCATAGGTCTGTGGGAAATTCCTCAAAACTAACCTGCTCTTTAAGTCCAATGAGCAGGAATATAAATCGTATGAATATAATGACTGGGTCACACTTGTCACACCTCTGTAGTTATTGGTCCCTTACAGTGAGCTGAGACGACACAAGTGAAAATTCAGTTGCCTCCATGGGAGATTCTTTGTTATTACTTAGCCTGAAAAGAGGGGCTAGGGTGGAACGCAGGGACCGAGTCAGAGAGGAGGTGAAGGGGTACTTCGTTGAAGACCACCTTCTCATGAAGGGGAGGACAGAGTTCCTTTGAAATGACAAATGTTATTCAGATCATGTATCTAAAAGCTAATTCTGCTGTGCCAAATTGTATGAAATAGAGACTCTTCGCTCCTTTGGCTTCCCCCCTACACTTTAAGTCACAGCGAAGTGAGCCGGTGTAACAAATGGCACAGGTATAATTATGTGAAATAACATTCAGATTGTCCAGCAGAGGTGGTAATGGCACTGATGTTGGTGTGGGTGGAAAAGGAAAAAGAGCTAAAGATCTGAAAAATACAAAAGAATGATTCAAATGAAATTATAACTTCTGCCTCCCAATCTTAGACTAGTCAGCAAATGCTCATACAGTTCAATAAACATCAAACTAAATAGGAAGCAGACACTGTTTTGTAGCTTCTTTTGTTTTGGGTTTGTTTTTTTTTTTGCTTTGGGAGCAGTTCGCTTAAGATGTAATAAATTGGAAGGGTGCTTCCCCCTCCCGGTCCCCATCCCTCCATAAATCTC
>NW_004524587.1:11475465-11499420 GCF_000260255.1 Octodon degus
TTCATGATAATAAAGAATTACTAAGAATAAAACATACAATAAATACTGGAATGGCAAATATATGACCAGCACTTCTGTCTGGGAATAGGATATCACACAAAGTTCTAGTGTGACGTGGGCATGGATAATTTCCATGACACTTACTGGTGGCCAGGTGTCATTTGTGGGACTGAGCTACTGCTATTTCCTTGATATCCATGCTGTAGACCCAGACAGAATCATGACCTATAGGGTACAGGAGAAGTTCATTTGTAGAATATGCTTATGGAAATATCTTGCTGTTGTATACAAAAGAATAACTGAAAGACTGTTTTTGTATACCTCTTATTCTCCTGTGTTTAATTGTTTGCCCTATTTGGTGGGTTCTTTCCACTCTTATTCATGGAGTTGTTGCCAGCTTGTGATTGAGGTTTTAACTTCTTGTATAGCACTTTGAATCTGCTTCATGTATTCTATTTCTTTCCTATATTGTTCATTCAAGGATTCCATCATTTTTCTATTTGGTCTCTCTCTAGAATATCTTTTAGTAGTCTGTGTAGGCTTGGCTTTGTCATCGTGAAATTCTTTAGTCATTCTTTGTCATGGAAGTATTTCACTTCTCCATTATACTTGTAAGAGAGTTTTGCAGGGTATATCAGTCTGGGTTGGAATTTGTTTTCTTGCAAGACTTGAAGTACTTTACTCCATGCTCTTCTTGACTTCATGGTTTGTGAAGAGAAATCTGCTGTTACACTGATGGGTTGTGATCTGTTTCTTTTCTTTTAGTATACCGTTCCTGTGCTGAATTTCTGGGATCTTGATTATTATATATCTGGGTGTATTTTTAATTGGGTTGTTGTTATTTAGAGTTCTATATGCTTCAGTTATCTGAATGTCAGATTGTTTCCCCATATTTGAGAAGTTTTCTGCTATTACTCCTGTCCATATTCTTTTTATATCATTTGTATTGACTCTTTCTTTCTCATTGATGCCTATTAGTCTTACGCTGTTCATCTTTGCATCATCTTGCAGATGTTAAATTATTTTTTCCTGCATCCTAGTTGTTTTAAGAGATCTTTTCTTACCTTTTCACTAGCTGCAATGGTGTCTTTAAGATCTGAAAGTCTACTTTCGCTTTCATTCAAATGGTTTTGCCAGCTTGTAATTGAGGTTTTAATTTCTTGTATAGCACTTTGAATCTGCTTCATGCATTCTATTTCTTTCCTATATTGCTTATTCAAGGATTCCATCATTTTTCTATTCTCCTCTATTTTTTATCAGTGTCTTTTTTAGAAGCACTTAGTACTTCTTTCATTATAGTTATCATTTCTTACTTCAGAAATTATTTCTGATCTGATTTCCTCTATACCTTTCTGCAGTTGTTTCTTTACTTCTGACACTATTATTTCAGAGAGTTCAGGTGTGTGATTTTCAATTTCTTCTGTGCTGCTGTCTCTTGCATTTGTTCTGGGTGGGCTCAGGGCCTGAGAACACATTTTGCTCCTTCTCTTTGCCATTTTGTATAGCACTGTCTTCTGATCTTTGGTGTAGAGCTTATAAAGAGTTATTACCTTTAGTATCAGGTCCAGACCTACCAAGTTCAAATTTGCCCAGGTGGGTGTGGCTTGGGTCTGGCTACTGTGCTCCACTTCTTCCTGTTGCTTTCCTTGGTCGTCAACGCTCTGTGCCACTCTGGCAAGACGTTCTTCTCTTGGATCAGCTGGGTGGGTCTTGCCTCTAGCCTCTTTGCAGGGATTTCTGTTGCAGGGTTCCATACCAGGCCTGTCTGATGGAGGAAGTTCTACTCACAAGTGGGCCTGGGCTCTGGGTGGAATGAGGATCCAGTGGGCCCTAGGTGGTCCCACTCACATTCCAGGCCTGGGTCTAATGAGGACCAGGTGGATACCAGGTAGTCTTACTCACATGCAGGACCTGGGTCAAATGAGGATCCGGTGGGCCCCGGCAAGATACACTAACATTTTCTGCTTTCTGTGGTATGTTTTTAAATGATCCAGTTGTAGCAAGGTAGGTAAGGCTAAGCGAGTGAAGGGTAGGAAATAAAAAGCCAGGTGGAAGAGAACTGTAGATAGCCCTATAGAGCAACCCAATTCTGTGTACATGGCTCTTATCATAGCCACCTAAAAATTAAATTGCTCTGTGGAATTAAGACCATACTATGAACCGGAAAGTCTCTATAAAAGTGAACTGAGCACAAGTTTGTCTCCTACCACAGTAGTAATCACAAAGTAATATAGTTTATAGTTTCAGATTATACAATTTCAAACTGAAAACGTAAGTATCTTTGGTCATTTCTACGACCTGAATCTCCATATTTCAAGTCAAATAATAATGCAGTAAGCAGTTATTAAAATGACTGTCTCCCCTCTGCAGAAAATGTTGGGGGAATCTGAAGTTAGCTCCTGAGGAACAAAGTATCTTTTGCTGACTACACTACTGTTCTTCAAGGCATAAACAAAAAAAATCGTATTCACAGAGTGCTCTCCAACACAGAAGAGAGAAAACAGAAGATTAAAAAATAAGGTGAGGCTGGGTGCTCTGTGTTTCAGAGTTTTTGTGACTGCCCCACATGGAGAGGAGGCCCCTGCAGGCCTGTCCTAGTATGACACCCACATCACCTGTCAAGATCTCGGCCATTTATGTCTGTCCTCCTGGCATTGTCATTTCCCCTCACCAGAAAGGAATCATTCTTGTGTCTTGGTTTTTGTTGTCCTGGAAGCATACCTGGTAACAAGAATTTCATGACAGGCATTTACTTTAGAATGAGCAGAGAATTACCAGTAAGAGAGCAGGAGAAGACAACTAAGAGGGGAGAGACTGGAAGTCATTACTCCTGTTAGAAATCTAATCCTTCCCATCCTTGGAGAACTATGGGCACCATGTAAAACTGTTCCTCAGAGCTGCTCTACCTGAGCATGTGAAGACTCTCCAGTCTTTATTTACCAGTTTGGAACTGCGCTGGTACATCTTTGCCCATGTTCCCCAGTATAAAGGAGGGAGGGAGGTTGAGGGAGTCTTGATTTAAAGCATTTGCCAGTGTCTGTGGTGTAAATACCAAGCTAACCAAAATCATTGGATGTAGAGTCCAAAAGAGAAGCCATCATTAAACAGTATAGCCAAATTAGAGATAAAAATATATAACCTTAAGACAAAAGCACAGAGAATAGTAAGATGCAGTGAAATAATTAGGTAATGATGGTCAATTACCTTTGCTTTTACTATCATTTATTTAATTACAAGTGTAGTTAATTTTTAATAACAGCTGTGTTTAACAACCAACCCACGAAATTCCCACAACTTTAACAATTAGATCTTGCACTGCAGTAAGCCCATCTCGCAATCACCAAAGCACAAGTTCCCCTCAGTCACTGGTAGAAGGGTGGTTCCCAGGGGGAGATTAATGTGCTACTTCTGGTCTGAAGCTGAGGCAACAAAGTGAACCTCAGAGGCCGGGTGAAGCCCCAGCAGCTGAACACTGAGAAAGTATGGACAGTGGGGCCAGTGGAGCTATAGCAGGGAGAGGACTGGGCAGGCTCCGGCAGAATCAGCTAGCTCAATTACAGACCTACAGATTCCTACAAGGCCTTGAAATAGTTCTTGGTGGTCTTCTGCTGTGTCGCTTCTTCTTACCTGGAACAACTGAATTCTTTGCTAGCCATGCTTCTCCTCGTTTATTTAGCTCTAAGCTCATATTCAATGTGTTGTCCTGCCTTGTGCTTTATAAGAGTTCTCTCCCTGTCCCCTGCCTCAAATCATTATTTCTCCCTTCTTCCCATTTCTGTTGACAGTGCTCTGCTCCCAGGCCTACCAAAACCCCTGTCTTGGAAGTCTCTTGAACATGCTTGCAAAGGGTGCTCCTCTTCAGTCAGTTCCCAGACGTCTCTCTTGACAACTTGCCATTGTTTCCCTGAGAAGAGACTGCTACAGGGTCTGGTATCTCACAGAGATCCTTCCATATGTTTCCTATGTGGCTTCCTCCTGTTTACTCCCTTCCAGTCCTCAACTACCCAGCAATCACTTCCAAAGTATTCTTTCACCCGGGTCCTGAGCTACCAAAGTGAGATGCCAACCCTGTATTCTGAGCCTCCTGGGGATTAGCTCAACCTCCCAATTCAACTCTACATACCCAGTCGCCTTCATGCCCTGGGAAATGTGACAAACTGATTGCCCTATAACAATGTCCAGTTTCTAAACCCCTTTGTTGTTGCCTAAAATGCTCTGGACAAGTTCCCCATCCTTCTCAAGCTATCTTACACACTCTTGTCACGCTCTCTTCCCCACCCCCATTCCGAATCCCTCCCACGCGTCTCACTGGATCATGACACACCGACATGTTTTTCACTACTTCTCTCCTGCTTTTCCTTACTCTCTTCTTTCTCCCCTAGTGTTCCAAGTAGAATACTGCACACAGTAACAGTTTAACATTTACTGACCTAATGTTTTGTTCCATTTCAATCCCAGTAAACAAGATAAGACAGCATCAGGACTCAAAGATCCAATTAAGCAGTCAAATGTTTTATTGGACAGCACACTTATAATGAATTAATCAAAGATGGGAATTTTAATTCACATTATTTGAAATGATTGGATGATTTTGAAAACTCTTTTCTGCCCAGCTGTCTCAGCAATTTGCTTTTCCCCAGGAGTTTATGGTAAAACCACTCCACCCATAGTAACTCCAGGGCTTAGTAGGAGTTAACACATGCTTTCCCATATTCCACGGAGAGTGAATTTACTGAGAAGACAGGCCTTTGGAATATGCTAGAGTTGTTAAAGTCCTAAACATATCAATGTGGAAGTATCTTTTAAAATATAATTGAGGAGGGGGGAAAAAGCAAATTGCAGATGGATGCATATATTATGGTAGCATTTATATAAAGTCTAAAAAGAGGTAAAACAAAACCCTGTGTATGGTAGCATATATGTGGCAGAAAACAAGAAAATCATGTGAAGAAGGATAAAAAATTCAGAAGAGTGATTAATTCTTGCTGGGCAGAGAAAACATGAAGTGGAAAGAAACAAAATGAAAAGAAGAGGCAGGGCCAGGGAAATAACTCAGTGGTCTAAGCGCCTGCCTGGCAAGCACAAGGAGCTGAGTGTGATTACCAGTACTGCATGCTATAGTGACCCCGCGCTGAGCCAGCCACTGAAACCGGACATGGTGGGGCACGCCTGTAATCCCAGCGCTGGGAGGCTGAGACAAGAGGATCACTATGAGTCTGAGCTGTGTAGCGAGACCCTGCACCAAATAAACAAACAAAAAGATTTAAAACAGAACAGGGGGGCCTACATAAGAGGTTCCAAATGGATTTGAAACTTTTCTGTTTTGGAAAAAAGATTCTGAAACACATACAAAATGTTCAGATTTAGCAAAACTAAGTGATTGCAATAAATATTATTCCCTATGCCTGAAATATTTCCTAACTTGAAAATTAAGTTTATTTACTAATGTTGGAAGAATTCCCAAGTGGTTGGGCATGAGACCTGCCGTGTGACAAAGGCCACTTGAGGGGCATGAAGGGAGATCTGAAGTGGAATTACCACCGAGGTAAATGAAATCTTGGTTTTATCAATACTATTTGATCTTTTAATTTAGCTAAATTGATTATAATCATCTATTTTTGGTTGATTACTCAATATTCACTGTAACTTAATCACTCAACTCTCAATTAAGAATATGCAGCTGGTTTAAAACAAAAGCCTGATGAATTGGAAGGTTAATAACACAAGCCCCAAATGATGTTAGTATAATACGGGCTCATGAAAGGTTATCTTTTACTCCAGCAATAATGACTGGGAATAGAAAAGGAAGATTTCTCTCCAACTCCCTATCTGTCAAATGGTCTTGCCACAAAAGTGGTCTAATTCTTTCCGCCCAATACCCCTGACAGTAGTAGAATTATTAACCAGAGCAGCTTTCAGATCCACTTTCCTCAGGGAAACAGTAATTGTACCTAGCCCCTGCTGGGTTGTTTTTAGGATTAAAATGAATTAATGCAGTGAGGAGCACAAAAATAATACCCCTAAGCACTTTGATCTGAAGGAGACTGGGACGGTCTCAGAAGCAAAAAGATTCCCCTGCCCTTCCCCACCTCTCTGCATGAATCAGGCCCATAAAGGAAATCTTTGACCAACCTTCTTCTAGGGCATCCGACCCTCATTCCACAGGGATCCTGCCCAGTAGCCTGGGAAGGCAGACTACACAGGTTGGCCCAAAAGAATAGCACCAACAGGCTTCCCTAAGTTCCCTCTCATTTTTTCCCAAGAGGCCACGACCCACGTCGCTGTCCAGTCTTATTTCTCTACGACTGTCCACTTCAGTCATTGAACTTAGCATAAAAATACAGTTTTCCTGAGTCTTTGGATCTTCATTTCTGAATGCTGCCATTTCACATAAAGCTCTCATGAAATAAATTTATTACACTTTTCTCTTGTTTATCTGCTTTTTGTTATGAGAGGGAGGGGCAGCCATGAGTCCTGCAAAGGGTGAGGAGGAGGTAAGGCTTTTTATTCCCTGCAACATTAAGCATGTACATTAGGGCACATGGTGCATGCTACTGCTACTGTTATTATTGCTATTGTTATTATTAATCATCTGTAAAATAAGAACCACAATGTGATCCTTCTAAATAAAACTTCATGATCTTAGTTAGGAAAAAAGCCTTTTTCTTCCCACTTCTCAGCTCTACCCAAAACCCTTTACAGAATCTAATGTCCACTCTGAAAACCACTTTCCCATCATTTAAGAATATTTCTATTCTTTCTCAACCACAAATCCAGTGCTTGTTAAAATCAAAACACAGGGCTAACGAGATAGCTCAGCTCACAAAATGCCTGCTTTGGCAAGCGCAGGGACCAGGGTTCAACCCCAGTCCCAACCCCAAGGTGCGCTGAGCGACAGAGTCCAGGCATGACATCGCACAACTGTAATCCCAGTGCTGCAGAGGCTGAAAACAGGAAGACCACCCGGAGTCTGATCTGTGTAGTGAGACCCTGTACCAAATACACACACACACACACACACACACACACACACACACACACACACACCAATCACTACTGTTAGGTAGAGAAGTGGAGAGAACGTTGCAAACAGCTTAGCTTTTACCTAACCCCTCCCCTAAAATAAAAGAATGATGGGCTACAGGAGCGGTTGACCTAGAAGGTAGCCAGCAAGATTCCTTACTGCTCACTTCCGGCACAGCAGAAGCTGCTTCCCAGAGCGATCCAGGCCTTTGCCTGCCTCTCTCGCCTCCTGCCACCAGCTCACAGGCCTCTCAGTCCCGTTTAGTAACTGGGTATCAAACAACAATAATTGACAGCTGCTCCCCCCAGCCTCCCCTCTCCGGGCAGCAGTTTCCCAGGAGCCGTCTTGTACAACCTCAAACACTTTATTACTGGTCAATTTGGGTTTCCTGCCCACTTTAAGTGGCCGTGCTGAGGGTCTCCAACTCTCTCTAGCCCTCACTGATCAATATTAACAGTCACTTCCACGGCATTTCCCTGCTTCTCGGCAAGGCCAGGCACCAGCTGTAAATTACTGCATCGCCTGGTCATTGTACAGACAGAGATGCAGTAATTCAAAAAGTTAGGGCTAATTGTGAAAGGCATTTCTTTCATGCTTTTCAGCACCAGCATCAAAGAATGGCAGCGAATAGAATGCAAAGCTTGCCCCTTTTTGGGTTTGTTTAACCAGAAGATTGAACTGTATCCACCCCTCCTCCCAAGATGCTTCCTCTCCTTGGTATTTAGGTTTGTCGGCCCGAATATTTCAAGTTCATGCACAGAGACAAACCTCCAGCTCTCCAGAGAAGTCGGCGGGAAAGGGAAAAAACCATCATCCAATAAAGTTAAAATCGTTGGTTTATAGTCAATGCATTATAGGTATATAAAAAACAGAACAACTCAGGATTAAACAATTATTGGCTGGGGCTCCCATAGTAATATTTGTTTATGAGGTAAAATTTAACAAGAAACAAACAGCATGCGTTGTTTATAAGCAAATAAGGCACAGAGAGGCTTTGTGAATGCAAATCTCCAAACCTGGCAAAACACTGAATGGAAATTGCCTGCTGCTGGCAGCTGACACTGCATGCTGAAGGTGACAGAGCCAAAAGGTCACCCTGAGCAGGGCCCTCTGAGGTGGGGGTGCACATACACCCTGGAGGGGCACTCAGGGGGGAGACACAGTTGAGAAATTCATACTGTTCCTCTTGATTTGGAAGCAAGGCCCAAGTATGAGCAGTAGAGGGAGAGAGTGGGGAAAAACAAGAGGCTGATGGAAAGAAACAATAATTATTTTCAGGCCCAAGAGGGCCCTTCTCCTGCAGGATGGATTCGGCATCACCTAGAACCGTGTGAGCTGGGCTGTTTTGCTGTTGCTTTCAGAGCACTATCATGGGAGGCTCAGGAGAGAGCCCCCTTTTCCTGGACTAGAAAGAAGGAAAGAGTAACGTGCAGACAGGGGACATAGGTAGCTGAGAAGTCCCTGTCCATCCTGGGTATACCCTGGCCCAGGCCTCCTTATCTAGGCAACCCTGAGCTCACAAAGCCAAGGAAGAGAGAGAGGGCTGAAACCTGCCAGGCACTTAAATAAGCTCTCTGCATGCTCTCTACACAGTGGCTTCTGGCGGTAGAGAGCAGGGAAACGGTGCTCAGGATTGGTTCTGAAGCCTAGAAAACCTTCCCTGGAGGTCATCCTGGACTCAGGATCCCTTAGCTCTGTTACCACCAAGTTGTGGTGCTGGGCTGGAGCTAGAGTTATGAGTTGTTGTTGTTTCTTAAAAAGGGTGGGGGGGGGGCAGGCCAGGGTTAAGGGCCACAGGCTGCTCTCCAGCCACTGTGAGGGGCCTCACGGCTGAATGCCTGCACTGTCCCGATACCTCACAGGTTAAAGAGGCCTCATTGGGGCCTTCTCCTGCTTTGTGGGTCACGGGGAGGTGTCTCAGCTCAAACCCAGGGCCCACCTCCACCTAGTTTGCAGTATAAAATCATCTTTAGGGAGCTCAGCTTTCTACCTGCCAGCACAGAGGGTGCAGCGCTGTGTGACTCTTGATCCAGGAGAACATGCCCAGCTCCCACCAGCCTCGCAGTGAGCGCTCAGCTCTCTCTTTGAGCAGGGGATCTCAGTGGCCAGAGAGGAAGGGCTGGCTGGGTGCACGGGGTCAGATGGCCTCCTTGCAGCAGGGGCCTGCGAAGCACAACTCCTTGCGCTACAGGAGGAAACCTCGCAGGCCTGAGAACCATGCCTTCCACTCCATAAACTTAAGTTTTATCTAGTCTGGCTTCTGTTTCTGCTTTTGTTTTCTTTGTTTACACCCTAAGGGGGCAGAATAAGTGGCCCTGTCTTTTCAGAAACAGAGCATAAAGGACACCTCCGTTCTCAGCCGGGCCCTAGGAGGACGCCAGAAGCGTGATGCCTGCTCGCCCGGCTTGTGCACGGCGTGGGGTGGCTGTCGGATGATGCCTGCTCCTCCGCTGTTGTTCGGAGCCCTGGACTCTCCCGGAGTGCAGGGACTGGCCCACCAGCCTAGTGACAAGCTGATCTCCCAGCTCAGGACCTAGAGGGGAATTAGACACCAGCCGCCCCATGCTCTCTTTTGTTTAGAAAAAGGAGAGCGAGAGAGTGAAAAATAAAATCCTCAATCGTTTAGTACAAGTCATTTTACATGCTGGGATAATGAAGTATAAAAATGCCTTCAAAGAACTGATTTCCTACTTTTAACTCACTGCCAGCCAAGCTCTTTGTGAGGCCTCTCTGGAACACGCATTCCCGTCCCACTCAAACAAAAGAGCTGCGAATTCATTAAACTATTTAATTATGCCTTTTTATTTTTCTCCATTAGCAAGTCCTACCAGCACAAAGTAAATAAAGCCACCATGGTCTTTCCCCAGCAGACACACTGACTGTTTTTATTCTTTATTCAGTTTACAATATAAAGGGCTATTTTTCCCCCTCCTCCTATTCTTGGCGAGTTTCCTAGTACAAACCCTGCAAAGAGAAGCACCCGACTGTACACGCAAGGCATGGAGCTGGCGCGGGGGCACTTAGAATTGCAAGCACATACCCTAGACAGCTTTCAAAGTACCCGCAGCCCACGGCAGCCAAACAGCACTTTACAGCCAGGCACGGAAAAGATATTAGCTTCATATATATATATATATATATATATATATATATATGTACTCTAGTAAATTTGCTTTTTACATCTATTTCTTTCAGAAGGGCTTGTTATTGAGCTTACTGTCCACAAATTCCATTGATCTCAGGCTGTGACTCAATCCATATGCTCACGCTTTGACACCAGCGCAGCAAGCGAGCGATACAAATCCTGTTCAGGCTACAAACTTATTGATTTTATAGATTTCCCCCAAAGTTGTGATAATGATATATCATTGTTAAATTTGGTAGAACAAACTGCTTTCCCAATCTGTCAATGCGAGCATGAAAACCAATTCACAGCCTTGTTTAGAAGGCTTTCGCATCAGAAGAGTAAGTACAGCCAGAGGAACCGGATCACCGATACCCAGCGGCGGGCACCAGCGTGATGTATGATACCTTCCTCGCTGCCCTTTTCTGACCCGTCGCACACTGGGCTGCCAGACTTGTACGTACTGGCTACAATTATCCACCGCGATTCCTCCCCAGGATGCTCCGTATTAATTATTAACAACCGGGAGCGTGCTGCTTGGGTGACCCACATCAGTAGGTCTTAAGAGACAATTTTGGTAATTTTAATATGCTATTCAGAGGCAGTTGGACACATTAGGATCCTGGGATTATTGACTTTAATAGGTCAATTTCCCCCCGCCGCCTTTGCTCTCTCCCCAATCTTTAGGAAGCAAGGCAGCTGCGTCCAGCAGGGGGCAGACACCAGACAACGTTTCATTGTGAAAGGCAGCACCTTGGCTTCTGGCCTATGCCTTGGTTAGGGGACTCCGTCTGCCTGCCTCAATTCTAGGCTCATTTTCTACAGAGAATGGCTGGATCTTGCGGTGCTAGGGGTTCCGCAGGATTCCACTGGCTTTTCTCCTCCCTGAGGGATCTGCTGTCTTCCCAATAGAGTTGAACCCTAGGTATCTCATGGCCTCATGTTTCAGAGGAAACCAGTTTTAACGGACAGCTTCCCAGGCCACAGTGTGGCCATAGGACAGTCCGTCGTGGTCCTTCCATCCAAGCAACCCTCTTGCTTATCTTCATTAATGCCAATAATAATTAACATCCATTTTCACCTTCATGTTGGCAATGGATCTTTATACAGCGCACTCACCCCCATGAGCTGGACTACGGAAATGCCACGCTGCATTCTGTAGGTGAGTACTCGAACCTACTATGGGCCATGGAGCTAGTGAATAGCAGCGCTGAAACTCAACCTTGGTTTTCTGAGCTGTACATCCAGTCACCCTCTTGTAGTTACAGAAATAACCAAGGCATGCTATTTCCTCAATGCCTTATTTATGTAATAGTCTTATAAAATCTTTGCATTGCCGACGTTGCAAATACATCCCAAAATGTTATTTGAAAATTATTTTTGATGACATTATTTGCCTATTCCCATCAGCTCATGTGCCATGGCAATAATAATTAATTCTGAGGCTTCTCCTGCTAGGAAAAAAAATATATAGCAGTGGCCCACAACAATCACCATGATGAAAATAACCCCATTTCCCTTCTGTATATTGGGTAATGGGATAGACTGGGATGGGAGAAAATGGTTGTACACTTGTGACATATGTTTTTGTAAAGGTCAATGAGGTGAGAGATTTGGAACCTCTAGAAGATCAAGCTTAACCCAGGATAGCAGACTGTTTATAGACACCAATCCAGTATGGAATTGTCATAACCCTTAAAAAGAGTTTGCTAAAAAAAAAAACATCAAAACAACTGAGACTCTATTCAGGAAATCAACAATTAAATAGGCTGGCTATTTGCCTTAATCCACCCATGCCAACTTCTACGGGATTTCCTGGGGTTTCTTGACTCAAGCCTTTCCATTTCCAAAGGAAAGATGGAGTAATGTGCCTTTATGAGGGAGGCAGCAGACAATTAAAATTTCATGATGAATAAGTCCCCCACTCCTGAATTCCTACTCCAAATACATCCACGCACACACACTTTCGAACCTAACTGCCCTCCTGCTCATAATTGCGCTGGTCCGAGCTAGCAGAGCCTTCACACAGAATGATGGTTTCCCCTGTCTCCTGCATTTGTTCGGCTCCTTTGGGAGGAGCAATTTACAGAAAGCATTATCGATTTTTGCCATAATAGGTACAGAGATGCCTCACCGTCCCTACTCAGCCGGCTCACTCGCCGCATCGCAACTGTCAGGCCAGTTTGTGAAGCCCCGTCATTATTTTTTTTCAAGTAAATCCATCACAAGGTTGGGGTGGGGGAGGTGAGGGAAGTGATGAAAATAAAATTATTTTCACCTTGCCATATGAAAGAATGTGCACGTCTTTCATTGGAAATGAGTGCAAGCACCATGGAGCAGCAGAAAAATAAGAGAAGGAAAAGGACATTTGCAGATACTCAGAAAGAAAAACACACAGAAGAGGAGAGTTGGATGGGACCTATTTGAAATATTCTTAATGCAGTTATTCAGGAGTGCCAGCTCACTCTGACTCCCCAGGGAGGAGGCGCACCTGCAAACATTGTCTTTAGTGTGGAATAAAGAGAGAGGACACGTGCTTATTTATTTCTATGTGTGCACCCCCATGGAATCTGTCTTGAAGCTCCTTTCCTCATAGACCACCCACCTCTCTGAGACCAGAAGCCCCCATTCAATCTCATCCCTTTGTGCTGGTGATTTTCTGTGGCTCCCTGTGCCTGCCCTTCCCTCACTAGTCACTGGAGGCCATAGCCAGTAGTGACTGAGCAGCAAGGGAATATAGATGACCCTTACTTCAAAGTCTCCTAAGATAAAAATAAAAAAAGAACTTCTTAGAAATCACATGCAAAAGTAACAGAGAAAAAATTGCTCTAAGTGGCACTATGGATACACAAACAAGACGTTGGACACTCGTGTCCAGCCTTCCGTGGGTACTGGTAGCCTCTCCCAGCAGGTTGCCTGGCTCCTAAGGAAGGCCACAGCTTGTCCTCCCTGACCTATGGTCTCCCCTTTGCCTGAATTCCTCAACAGCCTCATGAGAGGCTCAGAAGACTTAATCCAAGAATCAGCTCTGGGTCTCATTCCTGGTTCCCCAGTTCATTAGCCATGAAAAGTGATAGCTGCTTAAGATTTTTATGAGCCCTAGCTCCAGAGGTGGACCACGGAGAGCTGCACGAATGCACAGCACTTTGTATCCAGCCCGCCAGTCTCTGGCTCTGGTGTCCGTCACTCAATAGCAATCATAATGCAGCGTGAAAAGTGGCCAGTTTGCTTTTGGGACAAGGCAAGGATGAGGTGACATTTTTATTCCAAGTGGTGCTTTCCTGAAAGGATATTTTTTTTTCTAATATAAATTCAACAGCTAACATGCTCTCCTTCCTCCACACCCCTCTACCTCCCAGCCTTTCCATTGTCCAGCTACAAGTACCTGCTCTTAATAGCACACGAGTATCCCACCACCCTGCCCTGCCCTGCTCCTGATTGGCAGAAGGAATCTTTACAAATAGGAAACTTATAGGGATTGAAGTGCTATGAAAGAGACAATCCTGGAGCCTGCATGGACACTGTGGCCAGAACGTGACCCAAATCAGGTTGGAAAACAAGCCCCAGCGCACCTGTATCAAAGCATACAGAACACACACTGAAATGGAGGTGAGGAGTGGGATTAGCAGCATAAGACCTGCAATTTTGATTAAAGCTCCCTGAGTCTTTCACCCTTGGTGCCACAGGTCTAGCTCTAACATGACAGCGAATACTGGATTGAAAATCCTTATGCATCAAGAAGGAGAAATAAGAATCTTAAGTCATTTGGAACTTACACTCTTTCGCTGTTTTTGAGAAGAGCCCACCAAAGTGCGAGGCCTGAGCGATACCATTCAAGCTCTGGATGCAGATCGCCTGGAGAGAGAGATCTCCATGCAGATCGCCTGGAGAGAAAGGCCATGATACAGAGCCACGTACATTTACAAAATCTGCTGATGTAAGACAAGGTAGGCCATCAGCTCAAGCTGCCACCTCCTTTACCTTGGCTCTGTTACACAGTATTGACATCTCCTCCAGTCCGGGGGTGCTTGGTGGTCAGTAGCACGTTAGGATCTAGTTGCCTTCAGTTTGGCTTTAGAGAAATAAACTTCTGTGAGGTTTATGGTCATGTCCAAGAAAAGCTAGGTGTTCCTAGCCAACTCAGCAAAAGAAAACTTCCAGAATACCCCTGGTCCCAAAATAGCAGTAGATGTCAGAAGTACAGACTCTCACAACCACACTGAGGATGATGGATAATAACTTACTGAAATCTTATATGAGCCAGACATTACTGCATTAAGGATATCACAAGCATTATTTCACAGAATTCTGACAAGAGCTGATGTTTGCTGCTCAGTGCTAGGACAGTGCCTGAGACACAGCAGCTGTGTAATAAAAATGTCCTTGAAGTTGACCAGGTGGTATTAAACTAAGATGCACAGAGAAATATAATAGACCAATAAATACTATTAATCAGTGAAATGGAAACTAAGACAAAAGGATAACATTCTCGTTTTTTCTTTCTTTATTTAAAATCTATTTGGCAGAGGGTCTCACTATAAAACTCAGACTTGCAGTGATCCTCCTGCTTTCAGCCTCCCCAGTGCTAGGATTACAGGTGCGCACCACCACACCTGGTCTTGGTGGTTCATAGCTAGGTACCAGGGATTGAACCCTGGATCTTGCACTTGCCTAAGCAGGTGCTTAGCCCACTGAACTATCTCACGATCTGGGATTACAGGTGCACACCACCACACCCAGTCTCAATTGTCGCCTCAGTGCACCCTGGGGGTGAGGCTGGCCCAGGGATCAAACCCCTGGCCCCTGTTCCTGCTTTCAGGTGCTTTAATCTGCTGAGCTCTTTGGCTGGCCCTTTGGTTTCCAAATCAACCCCCTATGGATACCAAGGGATGCTTGTTCTAGGTGATCAAGGATATCTCTTGACTTAAATTATTTAATCCTTATGTGCTAATCTGGTTATCTTTACAGTGGAAATAAAATCAGCTTTTTAGGATTGTTAAGAGCATTCAAAATGCATATAAGGAGCTGGGGAGGTAGCTTGGCGGTCCAAGCGCCTGCCTGTCAAGCATAAAATCCCTAGTTCAATCCCTGGTACCATGTGCCATGCAGGCCCCCATGGTGGTGCATGCCTATAATCCCAGCACTAGGGATGCTGAAACAGGAGGATCACTATGGGTCCAAACTGTGTAGTAAGCCCCTGTATCGAAAAACAGAATATTTTTAGACATTTTATAAATACTTAGAATGTGTTCTGGCACATTCTGTACAGTCAATAAATACAGCTACCATAGACTATGTTTTCCACACTACTTATGACACAGGAGAGACCCTTTTAAAATTTTCTATAAGTTCTCGATTTCAAAAAAGCCACTGATGAAGAGCTACCCAGCTGAGAGTACATAGTGCACAGGCGAGCATATTTATGAGACATAACGCTCGTGACACCTTCATATTCCAAGAAGGATTTATCCGTCACAGAGTGGGCTGTTAGCTCATTCACATATATTAATACCCAACAAATCCAAGGATTGGGAAACTAAGAGCTGACTCTAGGGCTAGGTCCCATTAGGTAAGAAAATATGGAGGAGGGAAAACTATTGTGCATTGGGAAAAGTGGACCCTGCCCAGAAAGCTTTATATTCAAATTTGAAAAGTGTCACGGGGTGAAACCAAAGAACTCTAGGGAGCATAGGCAGCCCCTAGGCTGTCCCTACTTTCACGGAGTTCATTTAACATCTTATGTTTCTGGTGAGAAGCATTAGTGGTATTAAGTTGGAAGGAGAACAGGTAAATCTTTTCTGATAGAATAAAAATAAGCCTTATACAAACCTTAGGTTTCCTATATATTCTCAAAGCCAATAATTATCAGTGTTTGTGGAAATGGATCATTGTAGAAAATGGGGGGAAACAGGGAAATATGCAGAGGTACAGAGGTGATATCCTCCCTTCCCCGCTTTTTGGTACTAGATATTGGACCCTAGGCTTTCTCACTGAACTACACCTCCAGCCCTTTTCTGTTTCGAGACAGGCTCTTCTAAGTTGCACAATTGTCTGTGCTAGGCTCATACTTGGGATCCTCCTGTTTCAGCCTTCCACATTTCTGGGATTACAAATAACCCTTTTTGTAGGAGTATTTGCCCAGAGTTTTCTCAGTGTTTAGGTCATTCTACAGACATCACCAAGCTGCCAAAACTGGAGACTATGCTGTAAAATTTGTTTCACTTAACTCAATACCATAGGTTATTTTCCTGTGTCATTCAATGCTACTTGTAAAATGTGATTTAACATAGTTGGGGACTTGGGGGCTGGCAGGTTAGCTCAGTTGTCTAAAGCACCTTCTTGAGCAAAATCATTCAGGGGAAAGGTACTGCGGTTCGGTCCCCAGCACCACATGCCATGCCAGACCTGCCCTTAAGGCCAACTGAGCTAGCCAAAAAAAGAAGAAGAAGAAGAATCTTCTAAAATAGCTGGGGACAATGTAGCAAGTAAATGGGCCAAGTGGAAATGAACATTCTGATTCTATGTAATTATATCTTATATCTATCTATCTATCTATCTATCTATCTATCTATCTATCTCTATATCTCTGTCTTCCAGTGTTTAGGAACAACTGGTGGTCAAAGCATATAAATGTTTTCAAAAGTTTTGATAGTATTGGCAGACTGTCACCCCGATAGGCTATTAGAATTTATACCCACACAACATGTCTTCAACTCTTTTCCACATTACAGGTTGTTATTAAGAAATGAAACAAATGAAATGTTATTCAGGGATTAGAAAATGTGATCCATAGGCTCGTGAGATAGTTCAGTGGGCTAAGCACCTGCTTAGGCAAGTGCAAGGTCCAGGGTTCAATCCCTGGTACCTAGCTATGAACCACCAAGACCAGGTGTGGTGGTGCGCACCTGTAATCCCAGCTCTTGGGAGGCTGTAAACAGGTAGATCACTACGAGTCTGATCTAGTAGTGAGACCCTGAACACCCTGTAGACCTTTCCCTAAACTACAAAAAAAAAAAAAAAAAAAAAGACTCCCTTCTAACACCAAAATCCAAAGATGCTGAAATCCCTTACATAAAATGGCATAGTATTTTCCTATAATCTACATGTGTCCCCTGTATTACTGCGTTCATTCTTTCTTATTTCCTTTCTTCCTCTGGTGCTGGGTATCAAACCAAGGGCCTCACACATGCTAGGTAAATGTTCTACCAGGGAGCTAAATCCATGCCCCTCTCTCATACACTTTAGGTCCCCTCTAGATTACCTATAATACCTAATACAGGGTAAATACTATATAAATGGTTTTACATTCTGTTGCTTGATAAAGGAAAAAGTCTGTACATTGATCACTACAAATGCAATTCTTTTCTATTCTAACATTTCTAATTCATGGTTCATTGAGTCTGCAGATACAGAACCCGAAGATATAGAGAGCCGACTGTGTATGTCATGGCCTAACACAATATCTACAGCAGCAGGACCTTGTTACTCTCTCAGCATCATATTTCTTTCTGTACATGGTGTCTTCTATTTTAATTCCTTCACCTATCCTAATAGTGGTATGCCTGTCCAAATTACATATTAATAAAATATTATTCAACTTTAATTAAAGGGCCGGCCAAATAGCTCAGCGGATTAAAATGCCTGCAAGCAGGCACAGGGACTGGGGGTTCAATCCCCAGGCCTGTCGTGCTGGCCCCATCCCCGGAGTGCTCTGAAACAGCAATTCAGACTGGTGTGGTGGTGTGCGCCTGTAATCCCAGCTCTTGGGAGGCTGTAAACAGGCAGATAACTATGAGTCCTATCTACTAGTGAGACCCTGAACATCCTGTAGACCCCTCCCTAAAATAAAAAAACCAACCAAATTTTAATTAAAGCTTAATTAGTCATAATTTTGAGTAATTCTAGAGCAACACTTCCTAAGAAGAATGGCAGGAGACTACTAGGTGAAGCATAAAGGCAAAACATATGGTACTCATTCTACACCAGTGAGAACACAAGGATATCTCATCTTTCTAGTTCCTTTCTTTTCTAGCTGTTAACCACATGACAGGAACTGAGTTATGAAGCTAAATTATCAAAGAGGATAATTTTACTACAAGTATGATATAGAAAACAGAGAAATCATACAGACAATAGGTTAACCTGGTTTCAACACCACTCAGGATGAGTGCCCATGGGTGCATTGGTATATGCAGAATAAGTGCTTCTAAAGCAGAGGTAGCAAGGGGCAACCTTGCATTTTCTGGAACCAGTCTCCCTTTCAAGCCACACCTGGAAGAGGTGTTCCCAATGCCCCAGCCAGGGCTGGTTGCTTGTTAGGTCCTAGAAATGCATGCAAGGAGGGACCCTTGGGTTTATCCGCTATAGAGTCAGTCTCTCAAAGAGCAATATCTCACTTCTGGAGTTTTCAGAATTGCAGCTTCTATCTAGAAGATCCCCCAAACCTCATGTGGTCTTAGATGGGGCCTTGGGAGTTGGCTGAATCATGATTATGATAAAGGGCATGTGGTTCTGGGTTAGCCCACTAAATTGATTTAGCATAGTTCTGAATATGGATGATAGAAGCCCCACTCCAGTAAATCAATAGGCCTGTAGCCTGGGTGGAATACAAAGAGACAGAAAGAAGGCAGCTTGCTGCTCAATACTTGCTACCTTCTGCCTGCTCCACCATGCACTATTTCTCTTCTGCTATGCTATCCTGCCTCTGAGACACCTGGTCATGGGCTGAAACCTCCACAAACTAGGAGATAAATAAACCTTTCCTCTTTTCACTTGTGATTGTTGAGTACTTTGTCCCAGCAGCAAGAAAGTAACAAAGACAGTGTTCATGACTAAGAAACATTTTTTTTGTTATGTAAATAATGCCACTAGTACATGGTTCAATTTTGGTGGTTAGTTCATTCACTCATTTATTCTTTCAACTCATTTAGTATCTACTGAACATTTCCTGTTTGCATAGGGCTCAGCATAAGGCTCAGCCAGGTACTGAGCCTGTTTCCTGAGGGCTCATCTAGGTACTTAATCTATTCCCTACTCTCACAGAACTTGCATACTAATGTAGTGTTAGGCAATAAATAAGCATTTACATTCTGGAAAGAGATTGTGATTCAAAAATCAGGAGGGTAACATTATAATCAGTTAATAGCACCTTAGCTCATTGCTCAGGTGAACTTATAAAAAATGTAAAGTGAATTAAACAAATCCCAACAGTCAGAATTCAATTTTAAACTATCAGAGACACCAACACTATTTTCCTAAAATTAACCTTGACTTTATGAACCAAGAAATCCTCTCACACTTGACTTTGATTCTTAGGCAGCAAAATTAAACCTCTTTCAAATGCAGAAGTTCTTTTCTCTCATCTCCCATTCAGAGAAGATAGTACAAAATACAGTAGGCAGAATACTCTATGAAATATAATGCCATGAAAATTAGATATGCCCAAATCTCCAGAAAAGTATATTTTTTCTAAGAAAGAACTAAATTGTAAAGGTGAACTGTATGGAGAGAAGATTCTGAATGGGGATATAAACCATGACACAGTTAATGAAATTGCCTCCAGTAATCTGGATAAGAAGGACTCACAAGAAAGATTTACCACATTTCTGTGCAAACTGGATCTAACACAAAGAGATTTAAAATCTCTCTGGAAAGGATCAATTTAAAAAATTTAAAATCTATTTAAATACAGCAAGATGTATCTAGATATTAAAAGAGATAGGTATCCCTAATCTCTTTTCAAGAAGAACCGTTAGATCAGATGGTCAGTTCCAAACCCTTCTTTTATTTCCAACATTTTTAATATTGAACCCATCCATCAATACATGGCTTCCCGACAAGTACTTGTTCAAAAAGCTAAATGCCGAGATCTGATGACGTGGTGCAAATGTTCCTCCTTCCATTAATGGGATCAGGAATTGCCATTGTTTTCACCAAAGTAGCTCCATGTCACTTTCAACAGATCGTCTAATAAAACACACTATGAGAAACATCCCCATTGGCCATGGAATTATTTTTTGTTGTTGATTCCCTAAGCACTTAACATATAGTTTAGATTGAAATACAAATGAACTGAACTTTGGTTAGGCATAGGGAGTGTCAGAGATTTACGAATCACTTTCCTATGGCTGTGATCAAATATATGACACCGGGAACTTAAAAGAGGAGAGGATTACTTTGATTTACAGTTTTCAGAGAATGACAATATTTATGGTTGGTTGGCTCCAAGACAGAGAAAGCATGGGAGAAAGGCAAAGTGAAGGAATGCTGCTTAATCTGTGGCAGCCAAGAAGGAGAGAGAGAAATGAAGAGCCAGGGATGAGAATGTATGCTGCCAAGTTATGTCCTCAGTAATCTGCTCCTTCCCCTAGGTCCCGCCTCTTAACATGATACTTTTAGGGAATATCTTAGATCTAAAACTATAACCTTCTGCCCTTGGCCCTAAAAGGATCACGTCTATCTCAGAAAGCATTTATGCATTTCTAAGAGTCATCAAAGTCTTCATAGTTCCAGTACTGCTGAAAAGTCCAAGTCTAAAGTCTTCTTTGAGATTCATATCAAATGCTTTGCTAAAATGAAAAAGAATACCGAACTCTTCTGCCATGCAACAGCACAAGGTAAGCATTCCCATTCCAAAAGGTAAAATGGGACCAAGAAAGACAAAACCCCAGCAAAGGAAACATTAAGCCATGTAGCAGCATGCCCAACTCCCATGATAGGTTGTAGAAAAATAAGAGCTCTAAAAAAGCATGGGTAGCCGCATACCTTATGGTCTTGCTGGTTGCATCCCTAATGCTGTCTCCTGTGAGCTGATTCCAAACACTGTCTGCATTCTCAGCACACACTCTACATTTCCACAATCTTCAACTTCCTGGGGTTTCCACTGCACCTTTGGTTTCACTCACACAGCTTCCCCTACCACCTGCTCCGGGCAGGGACTGTGACCTGCTTCTGAAATATTAGTAGCAACCTACATAACCCCATAACTCTTGGACTCAGCATGCCTGAAAAACCAGCACCACACAATTGATGCCAAAGTCAGTCACCAGCTTGAACAGTACCTGTTCCCCCTTGGACCATGGCTGCTGAGTGCCTGTTCCATCTGATCTTGTAGATATACTTCTCAGTGGTCCTGAACCAGCAGACATCCTAAAGACCCTCTTTTCTGAAATGTGTGATTGGTAGTTTTGTACCCTTTGGCCTGCTATGGATACTTTGCTGGTTTCTGAGATAATTCTCAAGACATCTTTCTTCTTGTTCCTCTACAAAGTAATTGGTTTCTTTCTAATACTAATCTTTTCAGCAACCAAGTCAGTGGTTGGGTCTAATTTTAAAACACTTCCTTTTTGTCCACCAGTAGTTGTTAAATCTTTTGATGCTGTTTGTGTTCCTGATTCTGATCATAAACCTAAGTGAAAGCTGTCAGCAGTGTCCATGCCACATCCTGAACGCTTGAAATTTTCTCCACCAGATCAATTAGTCTTCCATCTTTAAATTCACCTCTTGTCATGTGTAAAGATAAAGGCAAAGTATAGCCAAATTTTCTATCATGGTGTAACACACATGGCCCCAGGTCCAACTGCCATTGGAGTCCTTGTTTCCAAGTGAAACTTCCTGAGCCTGGCCTTCATTGTCCACACTACTATCAATATTCTGTTTTTCTAAGCTCTGACCAGAATCACCTGTCAAATTCAGCTTACAGCACTGTAGAACTTCTCTGACCTGCATCTTCAAAACTTCCCTCCCAAAAAATAGTCCTAAAGGCTTCTAAAACACATGGTCAGGTATTGTTACAACCACCCCATTCTTAGTACCATCTTCCTGCATTAGCTAATTTCTTGTGGCTGGAACAAAATACCTACACCTGCAACTTAAAAGAGGAGAGATTTATTTTAGTTCATGGTCTTCAGAGGATTTAGTCCATGGTTAGTTGGTTGTTTCCAAAGCAGAAGTGACATGGCAGAAGGGTAAGGAAGGACAATACTAATCAACCCATAGTAGCCAAAACGCAGAGCAATAAAGGAAGAGTAGACAAAGAATACACCTAATTAATACCGCCTGTGATCCATCGTTTCTGATTTGGCTTCCTCACCAAATAAGAGACTTTTAGAGTACATTTAGATCAAAGGTATAGCAGGAAAAGGAGAAGGAAGAGAAACTAAGAAAACAGGTTTTTCCATATACAATGGCACTGATTCTAACATTTAAAAAATTCAAAATGAGAATGCATATGAATATATAACCATAATATTAAATTATGGCATAGAATGTAATGCTACTTACTTAGCTATTAAAATATTGCTGAAGATTATTGAGTAAAGAAAATATTTACAATGTTTTATAGAAGTAAAACAGATTACAAAACAGAATAGGTAATAGGATCAAAACAAATATACAATTAGAGAAAAGATAAGAGTATATGACAAAATGTTTACAGTTATCACATGGAAGTAGAAGTAAAGCAATAATTATTTTCTTCTTTTTGCTTGTATTATTATTATTATTTGTATTTCAGGGAAGGGTCTACAGGGTGTTCAAGGTCTCACCACTAGATCAAACTTGTAGTGATCCGCCTGTTTACAGCCTCCCAAGAGCTGGGATTACACGCTTGCACCACCATACCCAGTTCAAATTGCCCTCTCAGTGTGCCCCAGGGGCAGGGCCAGCATATCAGGCAGGGAATTGAACCCCAGCCCCTGTGACTGCCTAAGCAGGTGCTTTAATCTGCTGAGCTATTTGGCCAGCCCTGCTTGTATTATTATGTTTCTCCTGCACGTCACTTAAATATTGACCTAGTTATCAAGCCAGTGATAGATCTATGAAATAGTTTGAACCCCTTTATGGGTCAGAAGTCAGAGGCTGTGGAAGAACAAAGAAGATGGTGAAACTATAGGAATCTTGATGATCTCAGTGTTGTTACACAGTCTCCACTGGCATCCACAGGTGTAGTAAAGCTGATAAGGGCTGATACATCATGACTAGTCTGTGATGAAGTGCTCTAGGAAATTAGAAAACCAAAGGTAATTGGATGATACTCCATAAAATTAAAGTATCCTAAAAGGTTTTTCTCTCCTCCCTTTCTTTTTTGAGGGTGACTGAGGCTGCAGGGGGAATGTCTATTATGAAACAGGTTAGTAATATTAAGTAGCAATTTTATTTACTTAACACCCTTCCATAACAAAATTAGGTTCCAAAATGTAAAGCCGTTTTTACTAGTTTCAGTAACTTGAATCCGAACGACCAATGATTCATGTCTGATGTATTTCTAATTATACCCATTTTACTAAAAGACTTGCAAATTCTAGGTCCTCAGGTAGAACATACCCCATAAATGAATCGTTTGTTCACAGTTAGGAGATCGCTCTTTGTGGGGCTCACTTCCTCACAGGTCAACAAGGGGGTATTAATGGGGATCTAGCTTTCCCTTTCATGGGGCTTGTGGTGCCTACTTTGCCACATCTGGATGACTTTAGTCATTTTTACCACTTGGCTGGCCCTTGTACCCATTTGGATCAGCAACATCATTGAAAAAAAAAAAAAAAAAAAAAAAAAAAAAAAAAAAAAAAAAAAAAAAAAAAAAAAAAAAAAAAGGGGGGGGGGTAAAAAAAAAACAAAAAACACAGGATTCAAAAAAAAAAAAAAAAAAGTGGAGACCCAGAGCGCAGGCCCGGCGAGCGAGTGAGACGACCCAGGCCAGCGGATCCTCATTGACCCAGGCTGCAGGCCCAGCAGGGAACCCTTCAGCAGAACTCCCTGCAAAGAGGCTAGAGGCAAGACCCACCCAGCTGATTCAGGAGCAGAACATCTT
>NW_004524587.1:11499520-11502690 GCF_000260255.1 Octodon degus
AAACTAGTCCCAAATTTCTCTTCTTTGGGTTTGGCTCAAGAACTTAAAGTGAGAGCAATGAGTGGTCTTTCAGCACTAGCCAGTAGCCAGGGCTGCAAAGCAAACCAAACACCAACATCTCTAACAGCACAACCCCGAGCATTAGCTGCCCTCAAGCATTCCACAACCCACCCCCTCTGCACTCATGCACACACCCACCCCTTGTTCTGCAGCAACCCCTTTGAGGAATGCTTCATTTAAATATTTTTTGACTTGGCTTTCTCTTTCCAAGATCACTCATACCATAAAAGGAAAGGAAGAAAACTCCAAGAATTTTAAGCACCTCGGTCTGTAATAGGATTAGAGCATCTGTAAGGTGTAAAAAATGATTTCATTGTTTCCTATAAACTGGCTCCTTCCTCACCGGAATGGGCCTCAGACAAGATGTAGAAAGCAACTTTTTAAACAGCATGTATTAAATCTGACAAACATCTGGTCAATCAAATTTACAGCAATACATAGGGTCTAATAAAGGTTTATTTCTTCTTGAAGAACAAATTTAAAGATTTTTATAAGGCTTTTATATATAAAAAGAAAACTAGGCCTGCATTTCTTGGCCCTGTCTGATATTGAAAGTTCTGTGCTTTGCCAGGAAGTGACCACAGAGGATTCTTTTTCCTTGAGGCAGCAGCAAGAGAGATGAGCACCCAGACTTGGGGATGCCAGAATTGGGGGTGCCACTGAGCTACCAAAGGAAAAGCACATAGAACAACCCTTGAGGAACTAAGCATGTAGCCAACTGCGGTCATCAATGGACCAGGACAAGGTAGCAGCTGGGAGCCCCATGGAAGGAGTCTCACTTCGGCCAGCTCTGGTCCTGTTTTCTAATTGTTGCTCTGTGTGTGTGTGTGTGTGTGTGTGTGTGTGTGTGTGTGTGTGTAGGCTGAGTGTGGGACCTTAGGGAATGTGGTAGTTTATACACTCCTAGCTCAGCGCTAAGAGAAGGGAACAGAGAAGCACTGAAGAGCTAAGTTCCTTCTTTCCATCTGTTAATCTAACACTATGAATTCAGCAACTATTTGGAGCTTAATGACATGGGAACCAGGAATGGACAGTGCTGTTAAGAATAAAGTTGGAGTTTCTCCTTTAAACCATAAGGAATTCAAGCAACAGTACAGGCTTTCTACCCAGATGCCTTAACTACTTGGCAGCCCTACACCCCTGGAACTCTATGCCCACAAAATGACTGCGTTTTTCTACCTCTTCCAGCCCAGTATTTCACTGGTTTACAACGAGTTATGGCCCTTGCTGGTGACCACCTCCAGGACACAACCCCTTGCTTGGGGTACCACTTGAATCATGTCTTTGCTAGTCAGAGGAACCCCACTGCTGTAGACTTTTTCAGACTCCTGGGAGAAAAGCTGCCAAGTAAATCTAACATTGCAGTATTCAACACGGTCCCTACTAGCACATGTGGACATTCAAATTTAAGTTAATTAAAATGACAGACATAACTCTTCAATCACTCACATGAGTTGAAATGAGTGAAAATCTGTACATTAAAGTCTTAATCCCTAGTACCTCAAAATGTTTGTCCTTTGAGGTAAGGTCCTTATGAAGAGGTAATTTGGTTACTATGGGGTCTTTAGGATGGTCTTTAAGCCAACCTGATTGGTTTCTTTAAGAAGGGGAAATCTGGGGAGAGACAAGTGTTTAAGAGAGTAAGAAGAGAGAGAAGGGAGGGAGAGTCTAGGAAGGTGCATAAATGCAGAGGAGGAACCATGTGGGACAGAAAGGGCACCCTGTGCAAGCCAATATGAGTGGCCTCAGCATAAAATCAACTTTGTGAACAGCACAAACATGGACCAGAACTGTGAGAAATAGATCCCTGCTGTTCAAGTGCCTCAGTCTGTTGTGGCGGCTTGAGCTGACTGTTAGGGTCAGGAGAGCCACATCATGACAGCCATCCACCTACCACACTAGATAGCCCAGATACAGAACTTCTCCAACTGTGTACAAAGGTCTACTGGACAGCACTGTTCTAGAACTATAGGTGGCCGAAATAAAGAGGAAGCATCACTTGTCCTGGCCTATGACTGACTGTCCTATCTGACCCTGGTGGCTTACAGGCAGCTACGGATCTCTCCTCATGCTCTTTGATCTATAGGTCTTTCCTTTTTGCCCTTTATATTGAGCTAGAGCTAAAATGGTCAAGTAGAGAACTTAAAAATCTGCAGCTCCTTTCTACTTCAGTTGGCTGTTTTTCCCTCTGTGCCTGGCAGAAGCCTCGCTTGAGAGACACAGTGGTAGCCATAGCCTCCCTTATTATAAGACTTTACCTTCCTGTGAAGAACTAATAACCCCATCTTACACTTACACACACACACACACACACACACACACACGCACAAATGCACATGCTCAAGTTGTAAAAATACTTATTTCTCTAAATCACATAAACTATGGGTAGCAGGGCATGTTAGTACCTCCCCTGTATTCCCTCAACCATGAGCAATAACCAGCAGACAATTCCTAGCCACGCTGCCTTGCTGTGGTCAATCAAGGCAATGTGTTTCACTAGTGAAGGAGAAAAGACCAATGCACCTGGAATGCAATTTCTAGTGATCAAGAATGACCTTCAATCAAAAATGGTGGGCCTTAAAGATAAGTGACTTCCTTGTCCCTCTGTAGTAACATTCTGAGGAGTGGTTTGTGGTGGCTCTGAGAGGATCCACAAGAAGGAAATTGGATGCCCATGATACTAACTGATCTACAGAACCCCTTGCTTATAACTCCCCTTACTGCCTGCCTTTCCTTCACCCCACTCCCACACATATTTCCAGGTATTTCCTTACACCAAATCCTTGCCCTGGGACCAGTTTGGGGTAACTCAAACCAAATCACTTTGGCAGACTTAGCTAGTCTTCTACATTCCTCTCCCACAATCCTGACACATAAAAATCAAATCCTGCTACACTACTTTTTTGAATTTTTGAGACATCTCTTAAAACTGATTACCTAAGTGTGGTCTTCTTTATCGTGAGCTCCATGGGGTCCATCCAGACACTGTTAGGTCCTTCTTAAGAGAGAAGACATCTAGAATTCCTGCCATGTTACAATTATTAGGCTCCCTTGACCATGTGACCCATTCTACCTCTTTGAGGGTAATCAGTACAATTTCTTTTTTTTTT
>NW_004524587.1:11507165-11541359 GCF_000260255.1 Octodon degus
CACAGAGAAGGCTGATTCTTCAGGTTAGTTAATGTAGAAGGTTGTGATGGAACAAAGTGCTCTTTTTCTTGCTCTTCATAATAAAACTTGTTGAAAAACTTGAGGACCATCTGAAGGACCCTTACTTGGTGATGAATGCAGAGGAGTGAATGTTCATTATGGAAATGAGAACAAGATGTAACTTGTTGCCCGCATTAGAGCCAACAGCTCCATTCATGATTTTGCTACAGCTCATGGTACAACAAAAATCACCCTATCATTAGTCTTTGCATAATTACCCTCTTCCCCAGTCCCTCCCCCCCCCCAATGAACACAAAATCCCAAGTTGCAGTGGCCACATAAAAGTCCAGTGCATTATACTTCAGAATCACTCCCTTTTGAGAGCTTTGACTTGTGGAAGCTGATGAGAGTGAGCAAGTACCCAGAGACATCTAAACTCCATATGGTTCCTGTCTATCTCTGAAAGTTAGCATCAAGTTTATAATTGTGCTCTTCCTAAGAGGCCCACTCCATGTACAAGGGAAAGAGCTTAAGCCTCATTCATGCTAATGAGGCTTTTTATTGGCCCAACAAGATAGAAAGAACTGGGAAGCTCAATATTTCCAGCCATTTCTTCAACAAAGAAGCCAAGTGTCAGCACTGAGTTCAGGGATAAGCTTCACAGCCACCATTTTTATCCTAAGAGTGCCCAAGAGTGCATCTGAGGGGGAGGAATTCCAAGGGACAGGAGCTTCAAAGTCTACACAAGACTCAAAAGAGACCTGAGACTCTCTCCATAGGTGTCGCTGTGGTCCTGTCCAGGGCTTAGCAGAACATTCCACATCAGAGAGGAAAGACAGCCAGGGAAGAAGAGTGCACACTTGAAAATTAATGATGTCAGTCTGTCTTCATATATCAAGTTAATTTGAAAGGGCTTTAATTTTCCTAAAGGATAAAAAAAGGTTTCTTTGCTAGATTAAACTTGCGATTGTCATTCATATATTGTTTATAAGGTAGTCATCTCTTTGCTCCGTATTTTTTTGTTTTTGATTTTGTATACTAGTTAGCAGTGAAGACTTGTCTGCGTGTATCAGAAGGAATAAAGAGAGAAACGTCCTTAACTGTCAGTTTTAATAAGAGGAGTCAACATGCCTCTATTCAGGTTAAATATTGTCCTGTCACATTTCAATAGAGTCAACAGATTTTTTTAAAAAGAAAAGTCAAAAGCACTGTGTATGCAAAAAACCCTCCCTGTCATAGAATGTCAAAGCCCTTCTTTATCTGGGGGAGGGGCGTGGAGGTAGGACAGAAAAATCTTTTGTAAAATGTGAAAAATTACCACTCATAATTGGCACTGACATAAAAAGGTTTTTTTTTGTTAGAAAAACAAAGAAAATCTCTAATTTAATAATCACCTGCAAAGTGTTATTGTGATGGGAACAAAAAACACACAATCAAAGTCATCTTTTTTAAGTAACTACAGTGTTTTTTAAGCAATCACTGCACTTACAGCAGCTCATACACACAAACCAGTGATGTGCAGAATGGGAAGAGAAAAAGAAAAACACTCCAAACTCCTCAAGCAAAGTTTCTGAAATAAGCAAGTGACAGGCTACAATAAGAAAATGCAAATGGGACATTATGTTCAAAATAAAACCAAACAAGGTCTCTTTTTAAAACTCAAAACATATTTCTGTAATGTGGCATGATTTAGGATTAAATTGCAGAATAGCCTTACTTCCCTGAAGGACTAAAGGAGGAAAGATGCACATTTTGAAAAGATGGACTGGAGAGAATTGGACATATTGAATAGGTGACAACTTGTAAAATAGTCTAGGACTATGAAGTCATTTTTCTCTTTCAAGCGCCTCTTGATATGTTTAAAACCAGAACACTAGTTGGAGTTTTCAAGATATGATATGTTTTTATTTGTAGCAAAAGCCATAATTTCAGAAATGATTCTAATGCTGAATGAAATTATTTTCACTTGGTAACCATCTCTACCAATTAGGTCAGTATAAAAATTATGTACTGTTTTTCAAACTAAGTCATATTTACAACTGTCTCCAACTGGATGATGTCAAGCCAAGTGATACCAATGCTGCTAAGAATGACAAGGAAAGCTGACTCAAAATCTCAACACTTCCACTTTTTATTAACACTCAGGCTTTATTACTGAATAAACAACACTCCAAAGAGACTACTTTCTGAAGGTTTCTCCAAGGCCCAATGATTTCCTAGAATTAGAGTTGAGCAAATCAACTTCAAGTTCTGTAGAAGAGTAATGAAATATACAAATATAACATAAAAAATTGTCATAGAATACAGTGGCAATATGTCCTAATGTGCCTAAGACAATTTCCATTTATTCATGTTGTCCTGTTTCATTTGTGTAGGGATTTGTCATCAAAAGCTTTCTTATAATAAAGTTTTGTTAGTCATGCACTCGAAGAGTTCAGGTTGGCTCTAGCAGACCTACACTTCCTGCTTCGAGCTTTAGCTGCTGTTGTGCTGAGTTGTGGATGAGAAGCATGTATGTCACAAAAGCCTCACTTTAATGTATAGCTACCACTGAAAGATGACCAATGTTCGCTCACATCTTTATTCCAGAGGTGAGTCATGCTTCTCCTTTAAGGACCATTTGTAAGGCACTTAGAGATAAAATGAACCCTCAGTGAGAACAAGATCTAGCTTATCTGGTCAGTGGTGGTGATGACAGAAAGATCTGTCACCACTGTCTTTTCTGACTCCTTGTGCCATACTCAATCTCCATAAACTGTACAAAGGTGGTAGGGTCAGCAGGAAAAGCAGAAAGATCCAGCAATCCTGTCATGGCCACACTGAGCACAGTCTGTGCCCTCTTGAGATTGGGTTTCATCCATTAGGTGTGGTGAGAATCCATAACCGTTTACTTATTGTATCATTTGATCATACTTTTCATTTTTCAGTGAACTCTTAAGGTGACCATCATCCCAAATCCACACAAATATATGATTAAAGAAACTTAAATTCTACATTTCTGCTATTTACAAAAGTTCATGACAAAATATTTGCTGAAGTTTACCATCCTCTATGGAAGAGCCGTAGTAATATCACTGACAAAAGAAAAGCAGAAGACACTGATCTGCTGAAGAAGTAGTCTCTGGAGTTAGGTCTTCTAAGAAGACTAAGGTAAGAATGATGACTCGATACATAAAGCTACTGAGGGTGCTCCTGCACACCACTCTGGCAATCATGACTCTACTTAGATCAAATGACTATTTTCTAAGTTAATTCACTTATTTTAGATTTCCATGGATATAGATGTTAAGCTTCCGTCTTTATGTACCGAAAATTAAACTAATTTAAGAGCAAAAAAATAAAGCAAAAGCATTTGAGAGAGAGAGAGAGAGAGACTTGTCTGTGTAATTTTTCTTTCTTTGAAGATCATTAATATTTTATCTTCTTTTTGTGTGTGCCAGGAATCGAACTCACAACCTCACACTTGCCAGGCAGGGACTATGCTGCTAAGTTATATTCCCAGATAGTGTTCTTAACAATTAGATTTTAGATTTGAATGTTGAAGGACTTTATAAATAAATCTAACTTTTTAATGCAATAGTCATTTTGTAAAATATATACTTTGTCTGAAATATATAACAGAATTTTAAATCTTAATTTTTTTAAAAAAAATCTCTTTTGGGGCTGGCCAAATAGCTCAGTGGATTAAAGCACCTGCAAGCAGGTTCAGGGGCTGGAGGTTCAATCCCTGGGTCTGCTGTGCGGGCCCTGCCCCTGGAGTGCACTGAGATGGCAAAGGAGACTGGGTGTGGTGGTGCACGCCTATAAGCCCAGCTCTTAGGAGGCTGTAAATAGGTGAATCACTATGAGTCTGATCTAGTAGGGAGACCCTGAACACCCTGTAGACCCCTCCCTAAAATAGATAGATAGATAGATATCTTCTTTTTTGATTTCTCTCCTTTAAAGTATCCTGGTTTAGAACACAAGCTACACTTAGTCACTGCACATTTGAATATGATCACCAAAAAAATGACACCTCACTATTGACCAAGAAGAGAAGCTCAGGAAGAGATTCCTTTTTCCAAAATGAAGGCTTCAAAATGTGTGTGCACCCAGTGCCATTTTCTTTTGATCCTTGTTGTCACGTAGCTTTGCACTGTGCCCATGAGGCAAGAACAGATACTTTCTAGCTTTCTGGCATATTCTGGTGTTAGGTTTCTATCACTCACAAATGACGCTTTGTTTTAGATTTAGAACATCAAAATGACACAGCAGCATTTTTTTAACCACTCTGAAGCCTGGCGTCAGGGCCTGGGCACTGAGCACAGCGGCAGAGCCTATCAGGGAACTTCATGCTCACCCACGACGTGTACGGCAATACTTGAACCCACAGCAGTCCGGGACTGAGATTAGCAGTAGCCAGAGACAGATAAAGACTCCAGTTCAAGCTCATGGAATGAGTGATTCTTGAGGGTTTCTAGTGCATCCTCACTCTCATCTGTTTTCAACTTTTCACCCTAAGATGGTCACATGGACTAGTGGAAATTGGAAGTTCCACAGTATAGGTAGAGATGGCAGTCTGCATGGGCCAATTTAGCAGCACCTACTGTTGGGCAAATTCTCAGCCCTATTCCAAATCCCTTACTCCAATCACTCCTGGATGTTCTGCTTCTGTGCTCACTTGGCTCTTGAAACACCATCCTTAACTTTCAAATCCAGGTGGTTCCTGAGTTTAATTTTATTAGCCATCTGCTAGATACAAACACTAGGTTTCATAGCCACTTTGATGTTTGTGAAATCACTTTCAAATGATACCTGGCAGATTGAAATAAAAACGACTGAAGAAAATACAGAGAGGAATCAGCCAAGGGCCTGCTTCCCTCTGCAGACAGGGAACTTCATTCTTCTGTAGAGAGTCAACACCAAGGGAGTCTCTGGCTCTCTCACCCTCCTTTTCCTTTTCTACCTCACTCCACCTTTGCATTCTCCATCAGCCAATCGGTTCATTTAGGGAAGCTTTCAGCACAGTGGGAAGGTAGGTGGTCATCTTTAGCAGGCACCAGACCCAAACTGGGCTAATCCTGTAGATTCGGAGGACTAACGCAAGTGAGGACTTAGAAGCAACCTGGCACTCGCATCAACACGCGCTCTCGTCCCGGTCAGTGCTGCCAGACCTCTAAAGCCTGCAGGTTCTGCGGCCGTCCGGGCAGGTACAGTGTGCCATGTTCCAGCCTGTTCCTACGGCATCTTGACTCGACTTTTGATAATAGATAAATGGATTTCACAAACTCAGAACACAACAAGGAAAACAACCTTAACCTGCTTCCCCAGTCTGTTCTTGTCTGTAGTCATGCCTAGCAGGATAAAGACAGTGTCGCCTTCCCAATTCTCAGTGGCCTTGAACTTGATTAAGAAAATGTCTGGGCATTTTACCAGCATGAAGGGTAATATCGACACCACTCAGACAGATTAACAATTAAAAATCTTTCCCTGGAACACGAATACCATACAAAAGCGATGCTATTCAAAGCTTCAAAGCAAGGGTCTGTCAAGGCCCCATATACTTGCCCCATTTTCGTTATTTCAATTTACTTCAGGAAAAAAGAAAAAAAAAAATCCCACAAAGCTGACATTCTAAAGTTTCAGGGATACCGAAGCTATTTAATCATTTTGTGTGTTACCCTGGCTTTTCTGCGGTCTCTTTTTCCTGCGGTTTTGTTCTTTCGCTGCTCATTAGCACCTCCCCCAGAGAGTGGGCAGGAGAAGGGAGAAAGAGATAAAACTCAAATCAGACAATTTTATCAGTCAGCCTGTCAACAAGTTGAATATATTGAGAGCCCAGGGGGTACAGAGCCACTTTTTAGCAGCTCTGATAAAAGGTTTGGTGGGGGAGGAGGTCAACACTAATGGCAACATTGAGATTTTTTTGGATTATCAAGGGATTTTATTGATTTGTGCCCTCTACATTTCCATTAGTGCAGATAATCAAAAGTGGGGCAAAAATAATTAAGCATCTGTAGAACTTTCTTAAAGAAAATACTCTTTAAAATCCATCACTTTTATCCCTGTGAGTTTGGGGACCCGTTGGGCAGTTCAAATGGAAAACAAATAAATTAATTTCCTTTGCTCTGTCTAGATTCTTAAAATTGCACTGTAAGGAAAAATAAAAACCCATCACAGCAGGTTCTCCAGCTCCCAACAACCTTGTCCTTTCAACCCGCCTCTAGCAGAGAGAGGGGCAGGACCTATGGAGGGCTTGCGTCTCAGTAAAGCAAGAATGTTGCTGCCTTGAAACTGAGCCGAAGCCCAGCGGTGAGGGACTGGGTTGGCCACAGCCACAGCCACACTAACCTGTGTGCTCTGTATGTTAGCCTGGGTTTCTGTTGGACCTTATTGTTTGCATAGACACGAGAGACCCTTTGTTACATCATGAGGCCGCCTAACACATGATGCTTGCTGTGTCTATGGTGGAGTGGAAAAATAAAAAAGCAATCATTTCTTTCTTGGTTGTTTGGTTTTTAACTGGGAATTCAACTGAGGCCCTTGCACTTCTGGGCAGGTGCTGTATGGCTGAGCTATATCTAGGGGCTTCTCTCTTTCTTAAGAACTAGAATATTCTTTCAGCTTAAGCTCCCAGGACCCTATGCCTGCTGGCTTCCATCAGGAGCTCAGCCTAGAACAGCTCTGATGGGTCATTAGAAGAGAAAGAAAGAAGAATCAGTATCTCTCCTCCTCCTTCTTCCTCAGCTGGCCTTTTCAGCAACTGGCCTCCAGCATCTCCTCTCTGTAGCTCTGACACCCACCAGCCTGTGCTGCGGTTCTCAGTTCCCAGGCCGCAAAGCACCAGCAAGGCTACCTCCTTCCTCTTTCCCTTGGCCAAGGAGTAACAGTGATCTCCCGCTGTTAATTTTTCCTGACATCGCCATTGTCTCCGCTGCTCAGCTTCCCTAACACCTGCACAAATAAATCTCTGCATTGAATTTGCTCACTTTGAAATACCAAAGTAGTGTTTGCTTCCCCAGCTAGGCTGTGACACGTACCAAGGGTGCAAATTCCACAAACAACTTTCTATCTCAATAGTTGGCTGAAGGCAAGGTCCTCCATGGTTTCCTGCTTTGGTAGACAGGCTTTCTCTCCTGCACCCTTAGCACCTGGGGACAGATCTTTTTTATTGCAGAGGGCTGCCCTGTGCATTGGGGGTTACTTAAGAGCAGCATCTCCGATCCCTACTCAGTAGGTGCCAATGGTATCTTCCCTGTCAAAAATGTCCCCAGACATTGCAGAGAGAGAAAAGAAGTCTCCTCCTGCTGAGAGCTAGTGCTGGAGGGGATGTGATGGCCAGTGCTCTGTTCACATCTCAGTTGCTCCTCCCTCATGCTTTTTTTTTTTTTTTTTTTTGCGGAACCGGGGATTGAACTCAGGCCCTTGCGCTTGCCAGGGAAGTACTTATTCTATTGCGCTGTCTCCCTGCCCACCCCCCATGCATTGTTATTGAGTCTGGGGCATAGGCCATAGATGGTGGAGGTTGTGACCCACGACCCATGGTGGCATCTTCTGTTTACTGATTACCAGGGACTCTGAAGAGAGACAGAGAAAGAATCACTCCGGGCAAACGTTGACTCTAAAGACAAAATGACTAGTTTTCTTTCCCATGGGGACCTTGCCAGCCTGGTAGTCTATGATTGTGATAAAGCCCAGTGGTTCTTACTCAGTTCCTTGGGGACACTGAGAAAATGCAAGACTGGACCCTCAAGGTTTGAAAGCAAAAGAACGTTCTCTATGACCTCTGTTCCATGACCGCTCTCATGCCTGCATTTCAAAGTACAAACCAGCCACCATTGTGTACCAGGGTCTCCTCCTCCACGCCCCTCAAGGGACACTGCCATCTGATTGTTATGTCATTCAGGGAAGACACAAAGGTACTGCCAGCATCGACCTCACAGCATGCCAGCCTGGTTCCTTGCTGCCTGGAGGTAGCGCTGTAATTTAATTAAATGTCAACCCCCAGGTATTATATTTCAAATGCAAATAACTTTGGTAATGTAATATTGTGGCTGAGACTTTAAACTCAAGGAAATCGAGAAAATCAAGTTATGGTTGCTTCTAGAATTAACATTCCTTTATACATTCCTTGGGCGCTGGACCTGCTTTGTGTTGCTAACTACTATCAAACACACTCAAGTGACTGGGTATACACTGGGCATGCTGGGAAGACTCTCTCCCAAAAGGTCAAAATTCTCACTGCTAAATGAATATCCTTTAATTCGTACTTCAGATTCTTAAGTTGGGGGCTGTGGTAAGGGACAGGAAGAACAGGTGGGGAGCTGTGTTCTAGCCTAGGTATGTTGCTGGCTAGTTGTTTTGGTCCTTACCTCTCCAAAAGCATTAAAAATAAATTTGCTAATCACTTACTCTAGCAAGGGGCTGTCCATACTTGCTTTGAATGCCTTCAAATGGGTAAAATATAATGCAAACTGCATAGAAAGTAGCTTTACTTTAAAAATAAACAACATATTTTTATTGCCCTTTTCTCAAGATTCAGATCCAGTGAGATGGTTTTCAAATATAAAAGGGCCACAGTGGGGGAAAGCTGCGCACAGCATGGCAAACAGGAAGCAGAAGAGGAGACAGGAGCCACACCTGTGCAGCCACAGCCCCCACAACCTGCCTGCTCTGACCAGACCGCACCGCCTGCTGGCACGCTCGCTGCGGATCATCAACGGATGCATCAGTAATGGGTGCAGTACCTGTGTGCTCCAGTGACCTTCCACAAGCCCAGCTCTGACCACTGGAGACTTTGGGAGAACATTCTAGAGCTAACCTGTAGCACACCTTATTAAACACATTATTGGTGATTTTCATTCATCTGTTGGAAAATGAATCTTTTTCCCCCGCACCAAGTTTTAGCAATTAAAAGGGCAACTTATTAATGAAAAAAAAAAAAAACAAATATAAAAGGGCCAAACTCCTGAGTCTTACCCTATAATTAATTTTGGAAGACAACAGCTCCCTGCCTCGATCATGCTCCTCATTATAGAATACAAGGGAGATTTTTTAAAAAGAAGTCAAATAATCATGAAAGAAGCACTTGAAGGATACCCTGAGATAACTTTCTCATGTACCTGAATGATTATGAGATGGCCAAAGTATCTGTGTGGCCAGGCTGAGCAGTCCTTCCAGTGAGAAATTAAGTGGTTGCCAGTACATCGATTACTTGAATGGGCAGAAGTAGGCCACTTCTGAATGGGGTTATTTAGCAAGTGACCACACACAGAAATGCCTCATTGCTAAAAATGTTCACTTCATGAGTCAAGTTGCAACCAAAGCAGACAGCAAGTGGTGACAAGGAAAGGCTATGTCTTAAATTCCCTTTAATCACACAACCTGGAGGTCTGCATTGTCCTGCAGATGCTCCTCCTCTGTGCCTGAAAGCAGCTGTCTGGTGTCTGTCACAGATGGTGTCTCCAGCACTTTCTCCCTCTTATGCTGTGTCTGTGTGTTATCTATGAGGGTGGAGGAGCTGGAAGGCCCCACCCTGAGATTCCTGCTCACACCTCTACCAATCCCAGCGCCTACAGGTAATCGGTAGTAGCTCCTGACACCTTCCAGTGAGCCCTGCAGATCTTGCTCCCAGGGCCTCTGCAGGTGGGAGATGGAATTGGACAGTTTCTCAGGTGTCTATGCTTATTTATCTCTACTTTTAAATTTTCTGTCTTTATTCCCAAGAAAGACTTAATATCCACTTCATTACACAAGTAGCATAAGCTACAAACTGAGAGGAAAAAATAACATAAGGGGTATAAGATGGACTCAGAAATGGATGAATGCAAAATGGGACTCACTTTCACACTTATCTAAAGGGACTGTTAATTTTTTGCTAAGGCTTCCCAGGGACAAAGCCAAAAAGGGAAACTTGAATCACTTACAAAATTCACAGGACCCACAAAATGAACACAAAAGCAAACTAACAAAGGGAACAGAAGAAGCCCAGCTTCCCCTGACACTGTAGCTAACAGAAACTTCTCCCTCATGAAGACACCTGTTGTCAGCCTCGAGCCATCTCAAATTTCAATGCAAAAAGGGGAAATTATTAAGAATGAATATATATATATATATATATATGCCAATTCCCTAAGAAGAATGCAATTATTATGAATCACAAACATATACTAAGAAAAAAAGAAACTAAAAAATAAAATTAAAAGCTTAGAATGATGTTTCATTATGAAGATCTTGGCAGAAGATACCTTTATGTGATCATCTTCACGCTGATGTTACAGCCATTTCTTTTTTTAAATTTTACGGAGAAAAAAATGTGCATCTAAAATTAGGCAGCTGGACTCAGTTAGATGATCTCGATTTTGCTGAAAGCCACCAAAGCATCATAATCAGGAGCCAGTTGAGCACGCACCTTCTTCTCTCCATGAGTGTCACAGAGCTCCTTCACTGCTGGTTTGATCTGGTGCTTACTGGCCTTGACATCCACAATGACCACGAGTGACTTATCGTCCTCAGTCTTTTTCATGGCTGACTCTGTGGTCAGGGGGAACTTGATGATGGCATAGTGGTCAAGCCTGTTTCTCCTAGGGATCCTCTTCAGGGTATTTGGGCTGCCTCCAGAGCCACAGTGTCTTGGGATGGCAGAAGGTGGGGGATGTTCAGGTCTTCCTTTTGTGGCTGTGGCTGCCTTTCAGCACAGCCTTCTTGGCCTTCAAAGCTTTTGCTTTGGCTTCAGCTTTGGGAGGCACAGGGGCTTCCTTCTTCACCTTTGGTGCCATGTTGGTAAAAAAGGCATTAAAGTCATTTTTAAATGTGCCTATGAAGAGTAGCAAGTGTTTTTGTCCACCACATTCTCCTCCAGTTTGCCAGTTGTAAATGATCACAAAATTAGTGCCTTAATGGAACTGATCAAAAGAGGCAAATAGCCCCTAAATTATGTGCAAAATACTTAAAGAGGGTGTTTAGGTATACAGATTGCTGTTTCCATTGGTTCCACTAGATTCCTCTAACTTGTGAACCACCCAACACAGCCAAGAACCTTTCCACCGTCATCATTATTCAAAAGATGTTTGCATGTTCTCCGGCTCAATATTAGGCCAAGACACATATTCCATGTTGCCCATATTGCATTGTCATAATCCTCAGAGACACACAACAGTCACAAAAACTTCTTGGAGAGGTGAGAGAAGATGTGCTCAGCCTGGCCTGGGACTATTTAATTGGAATGTGAAGCTAAGGAAAGTGCTGTGTGTGGCAGCACTTTGTCAAAATTTGGGTTCAAGGATAGAGAGTATGTAACCATGGAAAAAGATGTGGTCACCAATATTGGGGAAGAATCATCTTGCTTCTTTTTCTAAAAGCCAGGGCTTAGCTCTTGGCTGGTCTCACCATGAAGTGTGAGACTGCAGCCCCTTGCTCAAGGGATGCATGTTACCATGAGAGCTCATGATGAACACAACCAAGTGACACCTCCAAATGCACTCTCAGGGAGGAAGTGAGTAGGTCTGTTTCTTTCTAATTACAAACTATACAAAGTTGTCATATTATTGTTTGGCATTGTCCATTGTTTTTTTCATCATCAGTTTTTTAAACTGCAAAAAAAAACATGTCATAGGAAAGGAGAGCCCTTTGTAATCTTCACTACCAGTGATAAGCAAAGGTGAGGATCCCCCTTCTACTCATATGGAGCTCTTTACATACAGGTGTAGTGCACATAATTCTAATTTAGTAAACTTTTGTGTAAATGGGAAATCCAAGTAGTGCCCCCACCCATATAATGAAATACCTTAGGTCAGTTCTCACAAAAAGACAGGGTTGTCACGAACACCTGCAAATGGTACCCATCGTGCATGGGCTCGTGGAGTTGCTTCATTATTTACCCTTGCATAGCATCTCACTGCAGAGACATTCCTGGGATGATTTCATCAAATCCCCACTCTGGAATATGTTTACATGTCTGACTGTCTTTGTCATCACAAACTAGAATAGGCAATTCTCAAGCACACACACCTTTAGAGAAGCATTTTTGTTATAGTCCTAGAAAAGATTCATATTGGTGATAGGGAAAGAGCAAGTTTTAGGCAATAGCTATATCCAAACTTCCTGAAAAATGCATGCTACTGAGTTAAGAATTTAAGAGAATACTATACTTATTTCCTTGGCCCCTGGTCAGTATGAACAGTTATTTATACTTTAGTATATGGAGGTCTAATAGCTAAAAGCATGTACTTAATTTTTAGCAGATCAATGCATATACAACTCCCTCCTATAACAATATACATGGTTGAAAAATATTCTAAATGACTATAAATCCTTGCTGATAACCAAATGCTTGTTAAGCCAACTGAGTATTAAATTCACCATTACTATTATATATCACTACCCAGAAAGAAGCAGTGGACAGTCACACAGGAGGCTATCCGGGCCACTGTAACACACCCACGCTGGCTGCTTGTATACAACTCCAGGGGGCATCACTGTTTTAGCTGTATGAATGAAGACGCAGCCTGTAAAATTCTCCACAATGACTCCATAAGAAAACTGCCTCCTGGAGAATCCAGAAAGACATTATCTTCCAGTACTACTCTTAATTACTCAGTTCTGGAGAACTACCCCCACCACAAACCCAACAAATCCAGCCATGTTGCATGTGATGTCAACCCAGCAAAGTCTTGGGAAAATTAATCCTTATGAGACACTGTTCATTAGTATCTGAAAAATCTTAGTCCCATTTGTTCACCCAAAGGGCATAACATTAAAATGGCATGATCTCTCATGACGTACCAAAGTAGTTATTAATTTGCACTCATTATCTAAAGATGCTTGCCAGTAGCCTTTGGATACATCTCTGGCACACGCATATGGTGCTTGACACAGAAGACCCGGGGAGTTGTCAATGACTGCAGGTGATGGTATTTAATCCGAACAACTCATCTATAGAAGGAGTTTACTCAGAACCTCGAATGCAATTACTCAGCAGGCAGAACTGACAGGCTGCAAGCGGAGCTTTCAGCGATCTATTTTAGTAAACACTCTTCAACCTCATTCTGGTATTTCTAAAACATTCTTCTGGACAGATCATACGCATGGTCTAGACAGGTATAATAATGTGGTGTCCTATATTAGAGGGAACAGCCAAACATACTCGTCTTCTTGCTTTTGCTTCACCATGCATGGCTGCCTGGCATCTACGCTGCCCATTTGCTGGAGATTTGCTGGTACTCTGCTCGGTTTAGATGGCTTCCTTGTCTCATTACCACCTTGGTTCACAAAGTAAAATGCATTGGCTCTGAGACCAGTCTATATTTCTGACAGCTTTTGCATTCCAAATAGTAGCATGTCTCTCTTTTTAGATTTCCTCCCATTATTTCTTCTTTGTGACAGAAGAGCTGGTATTGACCCATAAAATAGTGTCACAGGAACCCAATTTTTCAAGAACTGTTCCAAACAGATTGGATTAAACCTTACAATTAGTCCACAATTTGCATTTCACAACAGGAAATTCATTGTTGCAACCGCAGCTTCAGGGGACTCAGTAGAATAAGCTATTGTTGAAGTAATTCCTGTAAAAGGTCATATATTTAAACCCTTCAATTTTTTCTGACAACCTCTCAGAAATGAGTGATACAGTTGCTCTGGTGTCCAAAAAAGCAATAATGTCCACACCACTTTTCTTTATAGGCAGGGTGGAATATTATTACCCCATTCATCACAGACTATTCTGGTGATAAAGTATGTTTCTTGGTATTTGAGAGACCTTTCTCTTTCACTGTCGTGAAAAATCTGAAGGTCTCCATGCTGAGTGTCAACAGAGTACTTTTCTCATAACATGTTAACTTCTTCAGTGTCTCCTAAACTATGTGACATTTAGCAGTTGCTACTGAATTCCATTGCTGAGGAGAGAATGAGGAAGATGGGTTAAGAGTACCACTTCTTTTCAGACAGGAGTCACATTATGGCCCTGCTAGAAGCAGAGGATGGACTTACAGTCAAATAAAAAGGCCTTCACAGGCCGAGTTTAAAAGTCCATGTGTGTAGAAGAAACAGAAGACAATTGGGCAAGGTGAAGTCTGTTGGACCACACTATAAAAATTTCTCCAGAATGCATTACAATTCAACTTTGCAAACTTTACGAAACAAAGAAGTTCATGACCAGATTCAGTCTCCCAGTGCCATTCTGAGGCTTTGTGTTTACAATGAACACACCCAACGGAGCCCACAGTCTTCAAAACACGATTGAATTTGTCTCCAGTCTCAATTTCTAAATTTTTATCTTCCTGACAACTTTGACCCACTGGTGCTAGTTTCTCAAGAGTTACTGATAGCCTTCAGATGTCTCTGTTATTCCAATAATTTAGGGTTGGCATAAGACTGAAGAAGTTGGAATAATCTTCTCTTCCTGCCTCTTAGGTTACCCAGATCCAAACCAAAAATGTAGCCAAAGTCAGTTTGTGACCATGTTCCTTATTTTCATTTACTCTTTTGGCATAGATTTCTCATACTTTCTGAGTGAATGCTGCTTATGGAAATTGGAAGTGAACCCCTGCCAACCTATTCAATTTCAAATTCCCTCCATGTAGGCTTTTTTTTTTTTTTTTTTTTTTTTTTTTTTTGGTACAAGCAACAGAAAGGGAGGGAAGGAAATGGGAGGGGGACAGTGGGAAGAGAGACACGGGAGAGCCCAAATCAAGCATGTCATTTGATTATTGCGTCAATCCTGCCGCTGTTGCTCCACAGTCTAATAAACTTTAGTGGCCTGGAGTTACTCAGCTGAGCACTCTGTTACTCTTACCATGATCAAGGGGAGGACTTGTCAGATTCATAAATTATACTATCACTGAACAGGGAAAGGCAAGCAGACAAAAAAGAAAGAAAGAAAGAAACTCCAGAGTTCCTTTGTCTCTTATTTATGATTTTTATTATAAATCTCTTTTTCGAATATGAACAAAAGAAGGCTTATAGCACTTAATTTTAAACCATTCCCAGGTATGACATATAAATATAGTGCCTTTGGAGCCCCTTGACAGAATACTAAATGCAGAGTTATCTTCTAGAGTCAATGGATTAGAAGTCCTCCAAGGGAGCCCAGTGGTTTATTCGCAGGGCCCTAGAATTTAGGTTTTATGCCAAGTGGGATTTCACTGATGAGACTATTTCCTGCATAGAGGGCCAATTTTCTTAAAATATCAAGGCAATGGAGCAGCAGCCATCTCGATAATGGCATGCTTCTGTTTGGGTTTCTCAAGCATCAAAGTTAAATTAACCAAATTATCCAGCACTTTGAGTCATTCCTTAGGCAAGATAACAAATGCCCTGAAATTATCATTTGTTTAAAAACAAAACAGACCAAAATCCCTCATACATGTAATTAACCACAGTCTAAACTTTTCTATGAAGAATTCAGCCTTTTCTCCTTACACTGCCAAAACACGTTCTTTTCAAAACAAGGGATGGGTTATTAATGCTCAATAAATTTTAAGGTTGAAATACAATTTTTTCATTAATTTTTAAAAAATATTTGAAAAATAGGCAGGCTAATAGAAAACAAAGGGGATCTCTTTGTTTATCAAGTGGATTTGTTTGGGTGGAGCTTGGCCCAGTGCAGGCAAAATCCCACCAATAAAACAGCCAGAATTCCTGAGATCTTTGCTCAGAAGAAAACCAACCTAGGAATATTTGCCTCTGACTCTGAGCAAGCAATGCATTTACTCTGTTAAGGTGTGCAATTCTCGAGGTCTGTATATTTTTCTCACTGTCTCTGTCTCTGTCACTCTGTGTGTGTGTGTGTGTGTGTGTGTGTGTGTGTGTGTGTGTGTGTGTGACCAGCTCAACCCTTCCTGGAGGTGGGGCTAGTGCAACACACCAGTGATCAAACCCTAGTCTGAGATCTTTCCTAAGTTCACCTAAGCATGCCCGTTAGTCCACTGAGATATCTTACCAGTCCAAGGTCTGTATATTTCTGCAGTATAACCTAGCAGGCCCTGACTAAAACACTAATCATCTATCTAACCAGTTGTATGGATTAACAAGAACAAATCTATAGGTTGATTACTTCCAAATATATTTCTTAAGGCCGTTTGTAACAGATAGATATAGATAAATGTGTGACAGATAAGTGTGTGTTTGTAGGTTTGTGTGCTCACCCACCTTAGTTTCTCCATTTAAGTGACTAAGAGGCATCACAAATTTATTTTCTTTTAATGTATTTAGTACAGGGTCTACAGGATCTCACTACACAGATTGGACTCATAGGGATCCTCCTGTTTTCAGCCTCCCAAGCACTGGGATTACAGCGGTGCATCACCACACCCAGTCTCAATCGCATTCTCAGTGTGCTTCTGGGGCGGGGCCTGCACAGCACACTGGGGATTGAACTCCAGTCCCTGCGTCTGCCTACAAATTTAATATTGCCCAAAATAATAATCTCCTTTCTCTAAACATATACATGCACACACACACGCACACACGCACACACGCACAAATACACACTCCTAATTTTTCCATTAGTTTTTTAATCTTTTTAAATTAATATTAGTGCCTTAGTGCTTAGGTGAATATATGGCTTAGGTACTGATATTTTGTTACATGAGTCAAAAATACAAAATACAAATCCTAAAACTTAACATACTATCTCAAAGCAAATCAGGTCTCTGCTTCTGTTCTTGTATTGCTTCACTGTACCATAATCTTAGATTAATTTTTTCCTAACACTATTCTTGTTATCTCTTCTTAATAATATACCTAATATACTTCCTCAATATAATATATAGTTTAGATTTCCCAATTAGACATTCAAAATACTTTCCCAGCATCCTTCAGCCCTGTCATTCACAAAACATTTCTAAAACTTGGAGCCCTTGCCTTCGCGGATGCCTACCTCATCAGCTTCCTGTTGTCAGTGCTATGCCCTCTGTTCAGCCTGTTCTTCCCTACACTCCTACCTGTACTCCAGTCCAGCTGTTTCTGTCTCCAGGCTCACTCTACTGGCACTGCCACCTAGCTAGCCTTTCTATGGTACAAATCTGATCATATCACTCTCCTCTTTAACATATCCCCATTGTCTGGACTCACTGGTGGCCCATGCGTGACTGTCCCATCAAGAGGCTTACAGACTAACCTAATCACTTTTATTGGTCTTTTTACTAATAAAGTTAATAAAATGCCACCTAGTGGGACAGTCATGCATGGACCACCAGTGGTTTAAGATGCTTGGCACAGAGACAGGAATTACAGTCCTGTTACGAGTGCGTTGAAAGCCCACGCATAAGCAAAGAAAATAACATTTAAGTATTTTGGGCTAGTAAGACTATCATGAATAATATTTTTTAAACTCAAATTTCTACATAATCTTTAGCCCTACCCTCTCAAATACATTCCTTCCACCATGTTGGGCCACTTACTACATGTGCTGTATATTCATACCTGACTGTTCTCTTTGCCTAAGACATCCTTTTGGCTTTATCTGATGAGCTCTACTTGGCCTTCCAGGCCCAGCCCAGCTATGATTCCAGTAGCTTTTCTGTTTCAATCACTACCTTACCAGCACCCCTGGTAATGCCTTCACCACCTTCAACTAGGTTAAAGTTCCAGCCTTATCTTTGTAGACACTGTACTGCAAGAGATCTCTATGATTTATTACAGCTATTTACTATCCAAATCTTTCTTGAGAACTTGGAAGCCTTTTGAAGGCAGAATTTATATCATTTATTTTTTCTAAACCATCATGAAATGCTCAAAACACTCAAAAGAGATATAACATAATACAATAAAAAACCAACTAGTGAAAAGTACTAGGCCACCATTCCGAAAGCCAAATTATTTCTGAGTATGTGGGAGAGCCCCAGGGGAAGCATGTGGACCTAAACTCAGGGCAACCATGCCTCATGCCCTGGAATGCATGAGAAACTGCAATACTGGTCCTCTCATGCAGTGCAGAAACTTGAGAGCTCAGTGAAAAGCAGAAATGTGAAGTTTGGTGTGGCAGATGGCAAAACTTTCTATTTCAAAGGCAACCTGCAGCCGGTAGGAGAGTATACTGCACTGCCCGTACAGCTCTAGAATGCATATGTAAACTCAATGAGAAATAACTATATCCTTAGCTTCCCACACCACACCTACTAACTTCAGGGTAGTGAACAGGCTGAAGCCTGAGAACCTCGTTCATTCATTCACCCAACTATCCAACAAGTAACAACCTGCAATCTCCTTTGAAGGGTCAGGGGCTGTACCTTAGCTCTGGCATGGAACTAGAGAGGAAGGAACTCAACAAAGGGAAAGAAACCAAGGCTGTCAGCTTCTCCTGAACTTGGTAAGTTGAATCTCAAAATTCAGGGGATCTGAATGGATCCTTAAGCATCATCACAGGCAGTAAAAACAGATCCCAACCCAAGACCAGCAAGTAGAAGAAATGGACAGAGCTGTGCAAAAAGGGCCTCCTAGGGTGTAATCCACAGAGACACACAGCTCTGCCAACTTTATGAAGAAACAAGAGAGAAAGGGGAAGACTGTGCTGCTATTATCATGATAATGGCAATTGCAGGTGTCCCTGCCCCAGGAGGGGCTTCCAATAGCAGCTTGAGACTGGCACAACTATCAAGCTGCCTGCAGATCCTGGGAATCGATGTCAAAAAGAACACAGTGAGGCCCTGGTGGAAAAATGCAGATGATATGTCTGGGGATGAATAAACGTAAAGATGGAATTTAACTTGAATGGCATTGCCGGGCGGCAGTAAATGAGAAAACAACCAGAGTGAGCTAGTGGGGAAGAACAATCAAGGGGTAAGGCGAGCGCAGCAGCTCAGCAGTTCTCTGAGCCAGTGAAATGTTCAGCCACGCACACAGGGGCATCCCAGACCATGGCTAAGCGAGTCTGTCTCTCTGTGTCAGCACCAAGCCCAGACTCAGAGCACTGCAGGCAATTAAGGGTAATGTGATGCCTCAGTGGGAATTGAGAAAAGAAAAGAAAAACAAATCAAAGGGAGTGAAATATGAGGAAAGACACAGGCGATAAAATGAACATAATTTGACTAAATAACAACCTAGGGGACTATGATAACCATCTACAGAGCATAAAAATCCAAAATGGGGCCTGGAGGTCTACTGGCCGGGGCTTTGCGTTGAGAAATATCTAGTCTCATCCATTAGAAGCTCAATAGGAAGGCCAGCATTTTGCATCCATTTAATTGAAAGATGGGGGCTCTGTTGTAGGGAATAAACAGACCTGGGTTCCCTGAAAGTACATGTGCCTAGAAATCATCTTGCAAAATGAATAGACTGAGAACCTGGGAGAAATGCAAGAGGCACTGCAAGAATGCCATAGAGTCCATAGGCACAAAGTCACTCGCGCTCGCGCCCGATGTTTACTGCACAAATGCTCTGTGTCCACACTGTCCTCAGCACTGAGTACAGTGCTTTCAATGAGTATACAACTATATGGTTATAAACTGGATTAGACAGCCTTGAGGAGAACGAGCAGAGCTACCCAGGAGACCAAGAAAGGGCTGTAAGTAACAGTGCCACAATGCAGTCTAGAAATACACACAGGTACTCTCAATCAATGGATAATGTTGTACATCAGCTGCCAAAATGTCTGTTATTGTACCTAGATGATTGTAAACGAATGCTAACTCTAGGTATGATTCTATATGTATATATACATGTATGTATGTGTGTATAATGTATGTACACATGTATATGTATTATATATATTTATGCATTTATATATTTTAAAAGTTAAAATAAAATGTATTGATAGAAAAGTCTATTTTTGTAGCCTCATCTTCTCATACTCACAAACAGAAAAGTTAGAGGTCCTAAGAGAAGGCTAAAGGATGAGTCATTCTCTGAAGCCTCTGGCTTTGCACTTCCACAATCTCAAGCCCTGAGGCTCCCATCTCTGACTGTGAACCTTTCCTCTACTCAAGCCACCTAGTGCCAGAGAAGCCTGTCACCATATCTGTGCAGTATTTTACAGCAATCGGACCTGTGGCAGAGTCTTATCTGAAGAAAAAATGTGCAGGATGGTCTTCTAAGAAACAACAAGGCAGGACCACCTGTTTCTTGTCAAGGTTTAGACCTAGGAGTCATAGCTCAGACCATGGGACAAGCGTAAAACCTTGAGACCACCATGCCCTGCAAGGAAGGAGGGAAAGGAGTGTGGAGCAGAGATCTAGAGGGAAAACAAAGATGAGCACATGCATGCGGTACCTTAAACACGGGAGAAAAACCTTGGTTCCTGGATTCTTAATTTCATCGCCCAGGATTTACATGGTCAGGCTAAATGTCTGGAGCCTGGATTCCACAGGAGTATCTGTCTGTTCCTCACTCAAAACTCTCTGACAAATAAGAACATCTCACTGTCCTCACCTTTCACCTCTAGTCCAACTCAAACTATCTCTGGAAATAAAATGCGTGAAAATGGACTGGTTGCCTTCAGACATGGCTGGAGGCCAATATGTTTCAAAAACAGCACTAGGACTCATTCTGCACTTCTGTTTGTTCTTTCTCTCTTTTCTCTCCATATTTATTTCCAAAGAGTCTCCTTTCCCTGGTGATCATTTGCTAATTCCTGAATGAAGAGGGCATGGACTATACACTACAGTCTGCCCAGAACTGGAGGAGGTATGCAAACCAAATAGCCTGAACAGAAAATCACTTTCTCCTAAAGGAAGATTGAGGCATCTTTTAGTCTGTTTTCTGTTGCTCTAAGCACAGACTTCATAACCTATAAAGAACAGATTATTTGCTTTCTGGTTCTGGAGATCAGGAAGTCCAAGGACATAGTGCCAGCATCAAAGTGCTATCTTGCTGGATGACAACACAGTGGAAGGTATCAGGTGACGAGCTAGAGCATGCGCAGTAGCTCAGGTCGTGCCCTCTTCTTAGAGAGTCACAAATGCCGTGCCCTCACGATCTCATCTACCCTTAAACACTTCCAAAAGGCCCTACCTCCAAACTTTGGAGATTTAAATTTCCAATACTCGAACTCTGGGGCACATACTCAAACCACAGCAAAGTGATATTAGAATGAGGTAAAATGGAACCTGGTAGGGCAAAAACAACAACTGGCCGACTCGTCTCCCATCACGTCTCAGTACAGACCCTCTGAGAGACAGGTCCTTCTCCTCACAGCCTCCAATTTTACCAGATGACTTCTACAGGTACAATGGGTCTCCATTCTTTGTGAATTCACCTGTTCCTAAAATGGACTTATAACTCCGCCTTCCATATTTGCAGTGCTCTCCCAGGTCACCTGCAGAAGCCACAGAAAGGACAAGGCTGTGAGCCTTCCACACACATCCCTGGCTGGGGTGGATCAAGGCCATATTCTGCCTTCTTATTTCAGCCTTTCTGCTGCAGGCAGGTGTCTCTTCTACAGGCGTGGTGCGCTCTCCTTTTTGCACTGGTGCGCCTTTTGTTGGTGGTTTTGAAATTTGCAGCAACTACTGCATGCAGTGCTGAAGTGCCGTCTAGAGTTCCCAAGGACAGAAAGTCGTGGTGTGCCTTTTGGAGAAAGTGCATGTTGGATACGCTTTGCTCACTCATGAGTTATAGCACTGTTCTCCAAAAGTTCAATGTTAATGAACTGAAATATATATACAAAATAAGATGTTTTTAAACAAAAACATACATAAAACAAGATCATGTATTGATAGGTTGACAAAGTGTTGCTCTAGAGGCTGGCAAGTCTCTAATCCTGAATGTCCCCCATGACCAGTGGTTCAGGGTACACTAAGTCAGCATTCAGAGGAAATTTACAGAGCATAACTGCAGCAAATAATGAGAATCATGTGTGTGTGTGTGTGTGTGTGTGTGTGTGTGTGTGTATGTCCCCTACTTTGGACCCTCTTGGATTTCCCAAGTGTCTCCTATATTTTGTCTTCCACCTATATTATAAACTCCTTCAAAAAATCTTACCATGTATGCTTTGTGGTCATGACCATAGTAGGTCTTTAAAACTTACTTAGGCATGTATTGGTCAGCTACACAATCCACATCGACCCAGCTACAAATGTTCCCAGTCAAAACATCTTCTAGGATAGGATATCATGTCTTCATCTTGTACAGCAATTAGCCACTAGGAAGAATGTATGCAATGTGTTAATTATTGAAATTGTCCTACCAATTTGGTTTGAAACTATGTCATTGCTATTTGTTTCTCAATAAAATTATGGGAAATAAAACCATCTTCTAGGGCTTAATCTACTACCAGCTAGTATATTACCCTTCCCCTTTGGGTATGTGTTGTAGATCTGTTCAAATATGGTGTCAAGCCAAACCATTTTTCATTTTCATGGTAAAATGGAATGAGGTAGGTAAGAGAACTGCTGAAAAGAAGGTCTTCACCCAGGCAGACAGAAGCTGTCAACTGGGTGAATGGAGTTTACATTTTTGACCATTCAGCACAGCAGAGACCATTGCTGGCAAGCCAACACCTCTCCAGTGGCCTGAGCGTCACGGCACCTACCTGTCCCTCTATGTCCCCTGGAGGGCACTGCCCCTCCAAGCACACATACCCTGTGCACCAGAATTGTCTTTGCAGCAAAACAGAGGTATTGGGAAACAAGCAAACGTTTTCCACGTCTAACTTCTGCACTTCTCCAGAAACTTACTTCTGATCAGCTTTAGTGTTTTAAACATGGACTGGAGGGAGGCTGTTCTGTTGTGTTCTGTTTTAGGTATAGAAGAAGCAGAGTTGTATCCAGGAAAAATAAGTGAGCAGAAATACATGGGAGAGGGTTTCTGAAAATTACAAAATAGTATAATTCACTTAGGAAAAGGCTCTCCTGGAGCTCTTTCTGGGCATGTTCAGCAAACTTCTCAGAACCTAGGTTTCCCTCTCCCCTGAAGCAAGGAGACTGACTAGGAGATGATAATAATAGTAATGTAACGTTATAGTTTTTGGTTATCTAATGGACATTTTACATACACAATTTGGGGAGAATTCTTTTGTTCCTTTTCTTTTGTGTTCTACACAATTTTTTTTTTTTTTTTTTTGGAACTGGGGATTGAACTCAGGCACTTAGGCTTACCAGGCAAGCACTTATTCTACTGCACTATCTCCCCAGCCCCTTATTTATTCTTTTAAAATCCACTTATAGGGTAGATATCATTGTTATCCCTACTTTGCACATGAGGAAGTAAATTCAAAGCACTGCAATGTGAATGAGCCCATGAGGACCACAATCCAGTTACTCAGCAACTAAATCATAGTTTGAATCCAGGCAACTAGACTCCAGATCTCACTTGCGTTCTGTTATGGTTTGTATCTAGTCATCACCCCAAAGATTCATGCAGTCATTGGAGTGGCTTCTAGAGTTTGTGATTAATCCATGATCCAATGTGGGGATTATGGGTGTGAGTGCTACACCTGCCCTGGAGTGGATAATCTGCATACAATATGTGGAAGGGAGAGAGGTTTGCTAGCTGTTGAAGCTGCTGCTCCTCCCTTTGCTCTTTGCTGTTTCCCACCACCATGAACTGCTGCCCTCTACCATGTACCACTCTGCCTTGGAGCCAGCAGAGTACGGACTGAAACCTCCACTAACTGCAAGGTAAATAAAAATTCCTTTCCTTAATTTTGGGTATTGGGTAATTTGTCCCAGCAATAAGAGAAAAATAACTGAGACACTTGTTCACATCTGTCCTGCCTGGTTAGTCTCTGAGGTCCCTTTCCACTCAATCTTTTGGGGTTAGTTTCCAACATTTCTCAATTTTTCAAGTTGAGGACTCATGTCTACAACTCTGGCCTGTGTAAAATGGATATAGTAACACAAATAAATTTGAACTTGAGATAAGAGAGTAAAAGAGGGCAGGAAAATTCTAGAGTTCAAACTTACTGATGGCTTTAGAAACTCGATAATCCATCCTACCAACCAAGTTTTAATTGCATCAATAAGCACATGGAGCCTGGACTATTTTTCAAAACAGTGCATAATATATGAGAAATTTTTTATACTACTTCTTCCTCAACAACAACAACAAAAAAAAAATCCTACAAGAACTTCTGGAATGTATGCATATCAACAAATCACACACTTCTCTTCCTCTTCTTTTTCTTATTCTCTTTCCTTCTCCTACTTCTCCTCCTCCTCCTTCTTAATATTATTGCTTCCTTGAACATGATTTAGAGAAACAGTCTGCAAAGGTCAGTGATCCTGCAGGTGCATCCTGGCCACTGTCCTAATGGCTCACAGTAGGCCCACACCCCCAGCCTCAGCCAAAGACAAGGAACCCAACCCTCCAGAAAGAAAAGCCTGGAGCTTGAGGCTCAGCTGATTATTAGGATGAGGCATAGCACCCTTCCCATGATGCTGGCAACAGATTAATCTGAAAATCAGAAGCAATCTTAATTTTTAAAAAGTAAGGGATGAAAGGCCTACTTGTAGCTAGCAAGCCACCACCTCATCAAATTCTGGTGGAACCTGAGAGACTCTCCCCTCCCCACAGCTGGGCACAGTGGCCGCCCCTGTTAGACCCTAAGAGCACATGCCAAGATCAACTTCTGAGCACTTTTCACTTCTCAGAGAGGCTAGCCAGCAACTAAAATTAGACTGGCTTCTATTCTGAGCCCAGGGCTCCTCATGGCTGCCTTTCTTTTGTAAGAGTCTGTGATGGTGGCTTGTTTGATTTAAAGAAAATCAATGAAGAGTTACATGAGAAGGAAGAAAACAGAAGACCAGGTATTCCCAGGTTAAGATAAAAGTCCAAATAAAGGGCACCGCATACACAGTCTCACTCTCTCTTTCTCTTTCGCTCAAAGCAAAGAGAATAAGAAGCCTTTGAGGTACAGTGGAAACCATTTTGATGGCGGGGTAGCATTTTCTTCATCGCTAGAGTATAATCTTATAGACCTAATCTGGTAAAAATTGTAGCCACCCTTTAACAGGGTGACTGACACAGGACAGAACAATGGAAAATAGGTGGTCCCTGAAGGTGTCTTGAGGTCCTTCTAGGGACCAAGAGCACTCTGGCCACGTGGACTCCAGTCTTTCCCTTTCCCTTTCCAAGTAATAACTGTGGGTGTGCAAGACAGGAAAAATCACAGGAAGATTGATCCCCCTGCTGTCCTTCACCAGGAAATCAAGCTGAGAATGGCCTCTGACCAGGTGTGACCCTTGACTATATAATGAGGTTAGCTGAATTTGAAAGGCTTTTACACGCAGATTTTTCTCTTTCACTCAGGGCACTGAAACCCCAAAGCTGCCTAGAAGCCACCCACTTCCCTGTCCTTTGTAAGAAACCTGCCCTTCTCCCAGAGACCTTTCATGAGTCCCTCTAACCCCTGTGTGTGTATATTATTTATGATCTTGGAGCCTTTTCTTTTCAGGGTATTGGTCCATAATAGTGCCGTCTGTGTTATTTATGACGCAAGGAATAACTTAAACCACATTAGGAACCTCAACATTATAGGGACTTTAGAGAGCTACATTTTTCTAGTTATGGTTAAACTACGACAGTGATAAATCCAATCGTAAGAGTGCAAGAGGGAATGCACGGGACAGGTGTTACCCATTAGTCACCATAAGGAAGCACAGGAGCGAGCGCCGGCTCACAGACGCTTCAGTGTCTCTTCCAGAAACAGCTGTGGGAATCCGACATAGTGAGAGGCTGGGGGCTTCTCAAAGCCAATAATGAGAAAGGATGGACAAGGGTGGGGTGGAAAGGGATCGAGGTATGGGGTGTAATATGTAGGGGACAGAGAGGCCAAATGCAGAGCTATGCCTAGTTCATACTCTTCTCTGGCATGAATTCCAAGAAGTTCTCTGTGCATAAGCTTGCACTGCAAGTTTAAAAGCAGTCCCTTGTCATTAATTGCCACTTTCCAACAGGACTCTGGAAGTATCTTCAGCCACCACAACAGAGCAATACACAGAGTACCCTGAATACCACCTATGATAGTCAGTATGGGAGAAGTGTACCTGTTTCTGAGTTTCAGTTTCTTTGTCCATGAAAAACAGGGAAGTGTGTCTCTCCCTTCCTCCTCATGAGAACAAGAGAACTTTTTTTTTTTTTTAGTTAAAAAAGTGCACCTTGAGTACTAATCAAAACTGAGTATGATACTAGGTACTAAGACAATACATAAAGTGGGTGTCCCAAAGTAGTCATGGTTTAGTAGTGGACAGAGACCCCAGGAGAGATCACTGTATGATAACATGGCAACAACGATGATGGAATAATGCACAAGGTATTAGCACTGGAGCACAGATTTGGATGATCTCTATAGGAAGCACCTATACAGAATGATAGAACCTTGCCTGAATCTTTGTCTCTGGTCTCCAGGTGACTTTTGCAGCTTCCATAAGCTACCTATATCTAAGAGACACAAGAAACAACTGCAGACTGCAGGAATTATGTCAATAAGAATAATTAAAATTTCTTAATAACTTCCCCATACTGTACCTCAGGCGCAAACAACACCTGCATTATGAGAACACACTTATAATTCGCGAGCATTTAGAAGACACAACCTCTCATTCAGAGCATGGCATTTTCCCCAACTCTTGGACAGTTCCCTCAACACCTCCAACAACCAGAAGCTGGAAGCCTCCCAAAGGGACTCATTCCACTTCTGCATAATCCTTGTTGTTAGAATGTTCTTTAGGTTGACATTTCTAACCAAGAGAACTGAAGTGTAACTTGAAACTCATGCATTTATTCAATATATATTTATTAAATATCTACCATATGCCAGGCATGATTGCTAAGTGCTATCAATTCAGCAGTAAATATTAATTACATAAAGCATTGCTGCCACCAGGTTCTCAGAGAGAAAATTTTCCTAGCTTATCTTCAATCCAGTCTTCTTTGAGGACAATACAATTAAATCTCTGTTAGGAGCTGTTCAACCCAAGTTTTGATCATCATTTATTTTTTACTCAGCTAATAATAGGGTGGCTTATATTTATATCAATAGCCAGAGGAACCTGACTATGTGCTCTGTGGAACACATATTACAGTAAGTGCAACAGCTCGACCCAAAATTCAAATACAGGTAGAGCATTGCCAATCCCAGAATTGCCAGTTTGAATTCTGAAACATTTTCTGAGCACCAACATGATGCCATAGTGGAAAATTCCATACCTAACCTCATGTGACAGGTTGCAGTCAAAATGCAGGTGTACTAAAGGTACTTAATATAATCATCCCCAGGCTATGAGTATACAATTGTACATGAAATATGAGCACATCTTGTATCTAGACTTGAGTCCCATCCCCACTACATTTCATTATGCATATGCAACTTTCTCTAAGTCAGAAAAAAAAAGATCTGAAACACTTCTGGTCACAGGCATTTCAGATAAATGTGCTATCCCACATGCCTGAATTTGTAGGCATTTTCATAGGGATAGGAATACACAGTGGCTTCCTTTTCACTGCACCTTGTCTCTAAGGAATCCTCACTCATTATTCTACTATGCTTTTATAGCAGTACATCATGTTTCGCCTTATGCATTGGCTTACCATTGCCTCTGCACCTTGAGTTTTAGAAGCACACATAGCATATCCATTTGGTACACCACTGAGTCTTTATTCCTGGCTCTGAACAGTATGTGGTGAAGCAGTTTCCATTATTCTCATTTAACAGAAGAGGAAACTGGCTGAGCCACAGATGTGGATGGCAAAGCAGCATTGAAAGTCCATCTAGATCTGCTTGATACCAAAGACTATTATCAGCAGCTATGCTTTCCTCCAGTATCTTTGATGATTTAAACTCTCTAAATTGATGCATTTGTTAAATCAGTGAGAGCCACGTAACTAAGATATCAAGACCAGCAGCATCTAGGCTCATTCCCTATTGATACTTGACCATTCTTTCTTTCTTTTTTTCAGCACTGGGGATTGAACTCAGGACCTTGCACTTGCCAGGCAAGTGCTTATTCTACTGAGCTATCTCTCCAGCCCTACTTGACCATTCTTAATACATGACTTCCATCCCATGAGCAAAAGCACATCTGGCCTCACTTCCAGTTATACATTCACATTCAGGAGGAAGAAAACAGAGGAGAGGACCTCTCACTTTCCTTCAAGGACATGACCAGGAATTCACATACATCATTTCCACTCAGATCTCATTGGCCAAATTTTAGGCATATGGCCATACCTAGCTGCAAGAGAAGCTAGAAAATGCATACTGGACTGTCAAATGCCTAGTTAAAAATTCTTGTTAAATAGAAAACACAGAAGAACCATCTACAAAACTTGTCTTAGGTGGTTACATATTTCCATCGGTAAGGCAGTGAAAAGAGTTACAGAAAAGCAAAAGGAAAAAATTAAAACAGAGGAGGTAAAAATATGAACAAGTAAGCTAAACTTCTTGTTTGCCAAAATCCTCTATCTACTTGGGTGTTCTGGGTTCATTTCTGAAGTTTTCTTTCTTGAGCCAGATCCTTGACTCTCATGGACCTGTAAACTAGTAGATGTTATGTCTCATACTGTTAGCCAAATTCCCTAGAGTTTTGTGAATGGAGGAGGAACACATAATGAGGAAAAAATCTGCCTTTTCACTAAGAATAATCTTGAAGGCTCTAACTACTAGGAGCATATTTGGAGTTGTGTCAGTCTTACAGGAAAAAATGTGCAAAGTGGGATTCCTCACCGTAAATATTTATGCACAAGTATATTAGAAATAAATGTCCCTATATCTCTTTGCCTTCTCTCAAGTTTGTATATATTGCTTTTAAAAACTAAGATTTTTATAAAAACAAAGAACCGTCAATGTACAGGATACAATGTTGTAGAATATAATTAGTTAATTCCAAAAGCAGTATCCCTTTTGAAATCAATTTATCATGTACTGAAGGCTATAGAGAAGTCCGATATCAAATCTTATCAGATTTTAAAAGTCTGGAGCATTGACCAAATGAAAGCAATTAAATAAAATCAGAGGAAAATTAATAGGTTCAGGTGAGGTGTGCAATTATAAATAAACCCTAATTAATTCCCTCCTGTTTTGAGTTGTGTACATGTGAGCCCATTTACACCAACTCACAAGTGATGAGTAAGGAGGGAAAGAAACATGGTTTATTATGAAGGACACTTCTTCTCACACTTCTTCAACAAAATTTTGCTGCTTAAAATGGTGGGGCCAAGTTGAAGGTGAGATTTTGGGGGCCCTGGGCAACTCGGATGCACGGATGAGAGGTGGCAGCCCAATGAGCCTCGAGCTCACACACGCCCCTCCCCGTGAACAAGGCTAGAACCGGTTCCTCACTTCTTCCTAATAGAATACCACAAAAGAGATTTTGCAGATATAATTAAAATCTCTCAGCAGTTGACTTAACATAATCAAAAAGGAGATTATCGTGGGTGGGCCTGACCTACTCAGCGGAGCCCTTTAAAAGAGGGTCTCGGGGTCGTATACCCTAAGCAGCAAAGACTTTCTCTCCTTTGCTGCCTTTGAAGAAGCAAGCTTCCATGAATTATACAGCAAAAGGAAATGAATTCTACTAACAACCTGGGGGAGCTCAAAGTGGATCCATCGCTGGCTGATCCTCCACACAGGAGCGATGCCCAGCCAATGATTGATCTCAGCCTCCCGCCAACCCAGCTAGGCAGGGCCCAGGCTCCCGACCTACAGCCCATAGGAGAGCACAAGCAGGTGTTGTTTAAGTCACTGCATTTGTGGCAGTTTGTTACGTAACAGCAGAAAACGAGCCCGCAAGCTGAGCACTCGCCATGTGTCACTGCGCCAAGGGGACAGGCAAGGGTTGGACCCTGGTGGAAGCATATTCCAATCCCCGCTTCCTTCCCGCCCCCAAAGCTTTTGCTGTTTGACTTTGCTTGCTGCCATCCTGCCTTCAGCCTCAAATCAGGTTTCTGCCTGTGATTCAATCTCTTGCTCCCTATGAGAAATCTTTTTTATATAAAATTAATATATAAATAAATTTGCTCTTGGAGCGATGCAGCGTGGAACAGAGCCTGTCGGGCTCCGTAACACCCACCACAAAGAAAGACTGCAGAGGGGAGGGGAGGGCAGAGCTTTATCCTCCACGGGGAGGCAGAGAATTCATAGTGATCTTATTGCAGATGTAAAATTAGGTCAGGGGCTCTATAAACTGATTAAAGCTAATGCTTCACGCTTCCAAGGAAAACAGCCGATACAAAAGGGAATGATTCCTGGCTCCACGTTAGAGGAAAGGAGAGCGCTGTGTGCTCATAGCAGGCCAGCCACGTGGGAGGCTTGGCCAAAATGAAGGGATTGGAAAGAAACGTCCAGAGGGCAACTGGGAAAATTCCTAAAAGCGAACAGTAGGCAGCCCAGGGGACACTGTCACATACACACACGCTAGGAACTTGAAGTTCTTCAAGTTCAGGATCTTTGAATCACACTACACCTCCTCAAATTTATCTCCATCTGTGGCTCTCAGCCCTTTGGCCCTATGTGTGTTGGCTTTTACAAGCAGCTGGGTTTTAAACATCCTTGTTTGCATCCCAGAGAAGCACACGTCTTGCTGGCTCCAGATAATCTCCATAGTTGGATGGGAACACACAGCCTTCAGAGCTCAGTCACTAAGACTCTTCTTCAGGCTCCATTTTTCTCCAAGATCTTACACACATCACTTTATTTCTTCTTCATTCTTCTTCCCTGCTGTCTCTTCCTTCTCAAGGATATGGAAAAGCAAACCCTGCCATTTCCCTTAAATCCTTTCCCTCTTCCTCCTTTAAGTGACAACACTTAAAGCAAAACAAACAAAAATCTCATTCACATTCTTTGATTTGTCTTAGGGGTTCCTGAAGCAACCCAAGTCACTATCCAAGGGTTAAGAAGACAGACTAGAGCAAAAGAAGAACAGCATCATTTGTAATGCATGTGTGTCTGGTTCGAATGTGAGACATTTTTTAGCTCCTAAAATTTCTTTACCTTCTCTCTTTAAGTGCATGTATTTGAAAAAACAATTCAACAAAGGACACAGTGATTCTGACCTAAACTCTGGTGCAACAACCATGGAGAAAATTGCTTCATTTGCATACTTGATTCACACAGACTAGGATGAAAAGAACAGTTGTGAGGCTGGGAAAGGTTGTGGGGCACCTGTTGATGGCTATGGAAGCAAATTCCTCAATTTAGACTTTAAATCAAACACCCGGCAGGGACACCTGGGACTTGAATCAGTTACATTTTCATTTCAGCAGTGACCAAAGTCATTCAGCTCATTTTTGGTTCAAGGCCAGTAACCAGCCCAAACTAACTTGGGAAAACACTGCACAAATTATCCAGTCCACACAGGACACAAAATAACAAGCCTGGTTTGACTTCCATGAAAAATAAATGGCTTTAGTTTGAGTCCAACTCTCTGAGAAAGAAGTTCAGTGGCAGCTAGAGGCAGTCTGTTTTCCTGGATGAAGATGAATGGGTCGACCTCCGGTTCACGTGTCTCCATCGCAACCTTAGTGGCTTCACCATGAAGCTCTTGTGTAATTGGCTATTTTGACTGTATCCTATGAATGGTGCTTACATTGCAACTTGAGAGTTACTCTCAGTTTACGTCAGTGTGATTTAACTTTTTTCCAGAAAATGGGAAAAAGTAAAACTTAAGGTTAATGACCTATCTAGTTCCTACACAGACTTTCTTTGCTCACGTCTCATATGATCTTGAGAGGAAACATTTAAGAAAGCATGGAATAATTTACAGCTAGCAACCGCAAGGAGCCATTACCATCCCTAGACCTGAAAATGAAGCAGAAGTAATATCTGTGCCCTGGAAAGAGTAGGCATGTAAGAAACACGCCAGAAAGGACCAGGGGTCTTGGGTAAAAGGAACGCAACCAGCACTTCGATACTTTCTGAGACCCAACCTCACCCTCCTCTCACTTTCCAATTTCCCGATGAGGACTCTCTCCCTATTGTCTGAAAGCAGTTGGAAACTGGAATGCAAGGACTACCATGGATGTAGGCCATACTGGGTGGTCTTGTGGGGCACTGAACAGAGTAGAGAAGGGAAATGAGCAGAGATGGAGGTATACAGAGACAGTCCTCCAGAACACCCCATGCACATTATTCTTATAGATGACTCAAGCAATGTCACTTTCCTACTAGTACTCAGCATCTGCAAACCCAACTGCTCTGAGGTCTCACCCTTCAAACACCTGAAATCCTTGCTTCCCTTTCAAACTATTTCTTTTCACTAGCAAAAGAGAGGTATTGAGTGTCACCTTAATCCTTCCTGAGATCAACGCCCAAACTAACCTTTCTACAGACTGCCAAGAACTTTGTGCTTGTCTGTATTAATACTGACCTGCTGTTTGTCTTTATTTCTATTGTGCACTCTATAAATGTTATAGAATCATTGAACTTTAGAAACAAAGATGAGAGATTAGAGAGACCAACTACTGTTTCATCCCACAAATATTTATTGAACCTGGACTTGATCCTCCATGCTAACTCTAAGCAGCTTGGCTACTGGAACATCAGAGAGAAAATAAAAGCCAAACTCATACACAAGGAAATGTCCCTCAAGCTGGAGAAGGAAAGGGAAAGCAGCCTCATATATCAGAAGCTACTGGCTTTGCCAAAATACAAGTGCAGAATTGCCTCGTTAAATCTGAAGGTAAGGTAAATGACAAATAATTTTAATACAAATATGCCCAGAGCCATATTTATATACTAAAGAAAATTGTGTACCAAAAATCATTCATTCTTTACCTGAAATTCAAATTAAACTGAGCATTTGCTTTTAAATTGGCTAAATCTTGGGGCTGGGGAGATAGCTCAGTAGTCTAAGTATCTGCCTGGCAAGTGCAAGGACCCAGGTTTAATCCCTCATGCCACATATGGGGCCCTGGAACCCTGAATGCAACATGCCAGCCACCAAAACTGGGTATGGTGGTGCATTCCTGTAATCCCAATGCTGGGGAGGCTGACAGGACGATTGCTACAAGTCTGAGCTGTGTAGCAAGACCCTGTAACAAATTTTTTAAAAAATGATTAAATTGGCTAACTCTGGCAACTTTTGCCCTGACTTTGGATAAAATTCTAGGCTAAGCTTTTCCCTTGGTAGTTCAGGAATATAAGGCTGGTAAATATAAAAACTTTTCCGGTGTTGCACAGCCAGCTAAAACAATGAGAAAATGAAGCAAAGTTTCTCCTGTCACATGCTGTGTCCCATCTGTCTTAGATCATAAACTTCATGAGAATTTAAGTAAATCTGTAATCCACATAGCAAACCATCGCAAGCTGCAAGGTCCCTAATGAGCTCTTTTACATTGATTGAAAGTATGACCTGAAAAATGTCATAATGACATTTCATAATAGTGTTATGTTAGTTTCTAATGCTCAGTATATTACACAAATTTGTCAAATGCTACAGAATTAATAACACCATTCTACCATTCTTATTCAAATTTTAATGGGCATGAGCATCTATATTTATACTCAGGAACTCCAGATTAGGCAGTTATTTGGTTTTCTATAAATACAGAAAATCAGTGACAATCCAAAATGTATTATAGCTAAAAAAAATGACTTAATATGTAAAATGAGAATTTCTACCTTTTCAGCCACTAAAACAGCTTCTACACTGGATCCTAGAAGATATTTACTGGAACCTAAAACATATTTCTGCTATAGACTTTCTGGGATGTCAAAAATAAAACAAAATAGAAAACATTTATCTTGTAAATATACACAGGGACAGGGACAGAGACAGAGAGAGGCAGAGTCAGGACATAGAAGAACCTCTGTCTCCCATGATTCCACTCTTTTGACTCATTGATTCTTGAACCATTCGTTCAGTTCCAGTGGTCAAGAGACCTCTCTTCCCAGTGCCCAGCTACAGCTCCAAAGAGAAAGAATGGCAGGAGTGAGTTATTAAAGAAAGTAGCTACTTATTATTCTGAGAATGATGCTCTCAGATATTATGATTTATCGTTATGACATTTTGTCAGCACCTGTGGTATGCAGAATAATCATACCCCAAAGATGTCTGCATCTGTAAATATGGCAAGTTACATGGAAAAGAAGAATGAAGATTGTGGCTAGAATTAAGACTGGTAATCAGATGACCTGATGATAGGAAGATTATTCTGGATTAAAGAGATAGGTCTAATCTAATCACAAGGGTTCTTAAAAATAGAAGAGGATAACTGAGGATCAAGGTCAGAGGCAGGAGGATCACAAATTTGAGCCCAGCTTAGGCAACTTAGTGAGAGTCTATTTCAAAATAGGAAACTTTTAAAAGGGGCTGGGGAAGTAGCTCAAAGGCTTTTTTTTTTTTT
>NW_004524587.1:11541794-11547213 GCF_000260255.1 Octodon degus
AGAGAGAGAGAGAGAGAGAGAGAGAGAGAGAAAGAGTTATATTTGACAGAAGCTTAAAACTGAAATCTATTTGTCCAATGGTAGGGTTTCCACTCTGTAACTTAATAATTTGTAGATACATTATTCATGTGTATTTTATGTGTTCACGTTTTTCTCATTTTGTTTTGTGTAAAGTATACAAAATTTTAAAGTATAAAATGCTGTTTATATTTCTTGTAAAAAGAAAAGAAAAGAAAAACTCTACTAGCCATTCCTAGGCTTTGGAGATGGAGAGAGACCATAAACCAAGGAACATGGGCAGCTGCTAGAAATTGATCATTGCAAGAAAATAGATTCTCCTCTAGCATCTTTGAAAGGGAATACTTTAGAGCAAAGAGTCCCAAATTGCATATCTGACCTCCAGAAATACAGGATAATAAATCCATGTTGCCTTAACCCACTATGCGTATGGTAATTTGTTAGAGTAGGCACAGAAAATTAATATATAATCTGTTTAGAATTGTGACTAGTTATGAATAAGTATCAGTAGCAAAGTATCTTAGCACTCTCAAATTGAAAAGTTATGAAAAGTTGTAAGATAAGGGTTGACCAATCTCACCAAACAAAAATATAATACTGCTATTCAGAAGCAATACAATTAGAAAAGGAGATGAGACTACAGAGGTAAGAAGCACACAGCTACTGATCAGTGCAAATCCTATATTGACAAAAACTAGGTAAAAGAAAAAGAAGAGGCAAAACAGAATAAGGCTATGTTGAAGAAACTCCTGCTCACTGGAGCTGAGGTGGAAGCCCTCAGAGATAAGGCTACATGGGAACCACCACCAAGAAAAGAATCCCCTCCTGAGGATGCCTGAGAGGGGAGGATGGGCCCACACAGGATGAAAGACTCTGGGCAAGAAAGAGAAGGCAATGTCTGGGAATGGTGGCCAGGAGATTTGCCAATGCTTGACTCAAAGAAAAGGCTTCTGTTTACAGCCATGATGCCATTTGGCTATAATAACATTGGAGAAGTCAACTTTCCCAAGAGGCATGGCTCTAAAACAGCAAGCCCCCTATGCACCAGCACCTTGGTAGCTAGAGGAAAGCTCAGCATGGCCCACGTCCAGATGAGCCACAGAAGAGCAGCAGCAACAAGGCTGCTAATGGGACCCAGAACGCTTTAGTGAGAAAAGGAACATGGTGGAAGTCAGAAAAATGGCAAAGAGCTGACCGTGTTTACTCAAAATACAAACACCCAGAGCCATAGTTGGTCAAAGGTGATTCTACAGTAAAGTGTTGAGAAAGTTAATCCACTTTTACTTTTGCCCAAGTAAAAAGAAATTGGCTGGCTGAATGTGTACGCACATACACTTGCATGTATGTGTATATACACACATGCATCAGGTGGGCTTTGAAAACCATCAATATGAAACAAATGGAATCACAGAAATAGTTTAATGGGAAGTCCAACAAGCAATCAAAAACTATATTCTGAATACTTGCATTTCCAAGAATCAGAACTAACAGCTCCTCCAGGAAGAAAAATCACAAGATTTAGTATCACAATTTTAAGGAAAATTGCTTTCCACAGCATAAGCTCATAGAGTCAGAACTGTGGAATGTTACTGGCTCCAATAACTAGTCAGAGGCTATGTGGCCACGCTCACATGAATCCTCATGCAAGAGTGTAGTACGTGGTCCTGAGGACCAAGACAGTGAGCTCCATGACGAGAAAGCCTGAAACTCAGCCTTGTCGCTTCCTAGCTGCATAATTGTCGGCAAGACGATTTTGAGTACATGGTCCCTTTTTTGTAAAAATAAAATAACAATAGATTATAACACATATGAAAGCCATCGGCAAATGAGGCATGATATTATTATTTCTCCAGCAGATATCATTATTCTACCAAGACTTTAGGGCCACATAATAAAGATCATGTAGAGTTTCAAATGGAATTAATTCTCTACTATAAACCTAAATTGAATAAAATGTTGAAAGACAACTACAGCAAGTATACTGGGCTTGAGCCATGACAGCAAAGCAGAAGACCCTAGCCCAATAAGCCAGCTACTCACAGTTTGATAAAATAACTAAAACAGTTGAATGATAGCTATGCTATTAAATATAAACTGTAACTATAAGCTATAACTATAATAAGCTATTATAACTATAATGACTAATGATAATATACTATAACTATGCTATAAAAATAAAACTTAAATAATAAGACAATATAATTAAATACTTTGTTTATCTTATAAAAAATGAAGCTCATCGCAGCTATTTCACATTTTAGAAACTTATGTGACTTCCTATATTCTGGCTTAAACATTTCTAAAACCAAGCATCTATCAGATATGATATCTCCTCGAAAAGCTGTGCCCTTAGATACTTAGAAAATTATTTGGGGCATTTAACAGTGTATGATTTATGAGTATACTATATTCACCACTGAATGGCACTCCTACTTGGAATACATCTACTAGTACTGCCAACAACAATACCTTTACTACAACAGCATCTCTTCTTTCTTTCCACTCTTATATATTCTTCAAATTCTTTAAAGTGGAAAGTACGGGTTGAAAATGCCCATAAAAATCTAGGTAGGAGACACAAAGAAAAAACTGCATTACAGAAACTAGGGGTCATTCTGTTCAAGAAGATACTTTAATGGCAGCTTCAAGTAAGGAGGTTCTGCACGGTGGCAACTAGTGAGATCTCTGCACTCAGGCAGACGATGACGTATGCCAACACAATGAGCAAGAGGTATAAATCTGATGTACTAATCCGGAATACGCTTCCATATCTATGGGAGATTCTCCCACCATTCACAGGAGACAAGGGTGAGAAGAGTTTGAGTTTAAAAGTTCTACTTCCTTACCACCTGCCTAAATAGTATGAGGTGCATGAACAGTTGAAATTGTGATTGAGTCCTGAGTACAACGACAGTCCATTGGAAGAAGCTCTAACTTCTAGGGACAATTCTCTGGCTGGCCTATTCTGTGACCTTTGTATGTAAATACACAGAACTAACACTAATGACAAGTATGCATCTTTTATTTAACAAAGGTTTATTGAACACCATTATGCCAGCTGTTGTTCTAAGTACAGCAGAGAACAAAAGAAACAAAACCCAAAACAAAACCATGCCCTTGTGGACTTTGCTTTCTGGTTGTAGGAGACAGAAAATACTGGCTGCTAATGCGACAAGGACATTGACTTCTGCTTTACTAAAGAGTAGTTGTTTGAATTAGCATGGGAAGAAAAGGAGTGTGTACAAATACATTAGTCATCAGTCCTGACCTCCCCAATCTTTTATTTTTATTTTTTTAATTAATTTTATTGAGAAACAAATAGCAATGAGAGAGTTTCAAAACCAATTAATAGGACAGTTTCAATAATTAATACACTGTATACTGTTGTCTTCATAGTGGTTATTCATAGTACAAGATGCAGACATGATATCCTGTCCAAACACTATTAGTGCAAATCTTTCTTCTCATTGAATTAAGAGAAAGTAGCTATATATCTATCCTAACTATTTTGAATATACAGATACCAAATGGTCCTTCATTTATATCTCCTTTTTTGTTTAGTTTTGTCAGAGATGGGTATTCCCTTGCCATTTAAATATTGCAAATGCATGAATTCAGCAAAATAATCCAATATACTCCAGTAGTCCATAATAGTAGTGGGTTATCTGTAGGACTGGCAATGTTAGAAGTTGCTGACCTGAGTCCTTTATAGCTCAGCATATTAATATGGCTTTACTTTTCATAGCTCATTATTATACTTTTCTGCTGGATGGTTAAGACCAAGGTAAAGCAAGACCTATATAACAAGAAATGTAACTTTTGTATCTGCCAAGGTCAGTCAAATCCCCTCAGGATTTACCCTGAAACCCTATACCACAGTTTTTAGATCCTTTGTGAGTGTTAGCCATGTGGATGAGTCACAGCCATTGCTTGACCAAGTTGCTCTCTGTGAAAGCCTGAGAGAATATCTTCTCTCCATGTGACTCTCCTTAGGCACCCTCTACATTGTTGATTGCTTTCCTCTGTAGCCCCATAATCTCCTTGATCAGAAAATTTGGGGCATCACTGAGTTACAGGATGTCATAGTACAGGTTTCCTTATGTCCTGAGTCCTCACTGACCTTGAAAGGCTAGGGACAAAATGTTATCCCCAATCTTTATGTACAAGTCAAAGCATATTAAAAAGGTCACTCAAGATAGGCTGAGCAGTAAGTAAGCCAGGCATTTGACAGGTTCCCCTGATTTGTCAAGGCACCAGCTCCTGTCTCAGAGGCTCTTGGAAGCAAGTGCTCCTTGCTTCCACTCCTGTATTTTCATTCCATCTTTTGCTCCTTCCCACCCTGCCCGCTATCAGATGCTGCCAGTGTCCCAGAAGAGAGCATTGCCCATTACAGTCTGCAGATGAAGGCAGGTCAGAAGGGTGCAGGTCTCCAGGATGGTATACCGAGTCCAAGGAAATGGAGGTCTTCAAGCATGGTCGAATACATTTTACTTGAGTTAGAAACGTGAATAATCCTGATCAACAACATGCACCAAAATGGATGGAATTACTGCTCAAATTTTTCATTCCTCTGTTGCAGCAATGCAAATACACACCCTGGCCATAGTCTCTAAAAAACAGGATACATTTCCTCCACAGCACTGGATTTGAGACTAAGTCAAATGATCTGATTAAGTAATGGGATATTGGCATGTGTGGTGCCAATGAAGGGTGCCTTAATGAACACAGAAGATTGTGACCTGAAGACCAAGATAATCTGAAGACCTATGGCATAAAGCAGAACCATGCACAGACAGAATAGCCACCCCAGGAACCCAGACACCCACAAGCAATGAGAGATGATTCATCTAAGCCATTGCTTTGTATGTATGTGTGTGTGTTTGGGGAGGGAGGCTTCTTAATTACTTGTCTCTCATTGCTGATAAAAAAATCTGATGTCCAAAATTAAGGAAGAAAACATTTATTTAGCCATAGTTTGTGGAGGTTTCAGTCCATACTTGGCTGGCTCCAAGCCAGAGTGGCACAGGGCAAAGGGCAGCAGTTCATGGCAGCAGGAAACAGCAAAATCAAAAGAGCAAAAAGGAAAGAGTAGCTGAGAGCAAGCCTCTTTCCACCCCTTACACTGCATTCAGGCTATCAGCTCCAGAACCCGTAATCCCAGCATTGGATCATGAATCAATCATAAACTCTAGAAGCTGCCCCATGACTGCATGAGGTTTTGGGGGGACATTTGGACATGAATCATAACAGGGGGTAGTTTCCTATATACACCAACTGTGATAAACTTTGTCACCTTGCCATTGCTTGTATTCTAAACACCCTACTAAAATCAGTTCCATCACTTCCTGGTCTTTTGGCTAAGACTGAGGGTGAAATGAGCTCCACCAGTTTCTCTCTCTCT
>NW_004524587.1:11547388-11584284 GCF_000260255.1 Octodon degus
GCCCAGTCTGAGCCCCACCAGTTTCTGTCCCTGCTCTTCCTTCTTAACACTGAGTGAGAAATAGATCATATGATGTGTCAACAGCACCCTAGGCCACAGCTCACCTGTTTCTATGTACACAACTCTTCTCTCTACTATGAACCAACACACAATTTTTTTTCCTACACATCAATTTGTAGATCAGCACAGATCTCCTCAGAAAGTATTTGTCTCCTCCAGTTACCTCCAGTTCAATAAGAGCGAGATCAATTAACAAATTGGTAATAAAAACCGTAATTTCAGCCTGATCCAGTATTGCCCTGTCTTTTCAACAATATTTGGTCTTATTTCATTTTGTTGCCCTGAAAGTCTAGCCAATAATACATTATATTTTCTATAAAATCCTTTGACAGTTTCCACATCCACACTGGCCTCCCCACATAGGAAAAGCTCTGCCCCCTCTGCCTCATCCACCTACCCATGCTGCTCCTCTTCTAAATCTACCTATAAAATGCTAGCTTGTTCATTGTCAAAACATGTGCTGATTTCATTTGTAAAGTTTATGTTTGTGTGTGCACCTACCTGCACCCTAGTGTCAATATTATTCACATACTAGAGCTTACACAAAACAGTAAGCCTTTTGCAAGAATGAGATGAAATGAATGTACGTAGAAGCCCTGTCACTTCTTCTGTCACCACTAATGGACGGTCTCATTAGCTCCCCCAAGAATAGGAGGCTTCTGCTGTGGAGCTCATTGTCCCTGGAACTGGCATCTATACCCGATGCACAGTTGAACTCCTCCCCAATACATCTGTTGAACCCAGTTCTGCCACATACATCGCCATGAAAGGTGGTACCCATGCACTGAGAGGGTGGATGGAGGTGACATTTCTCCTCCCTTGTGAAACTGTATAGAACAATGTAGAAGGCCAAAAAAGTGGGGATTTGGGAATCTGTTTTGGCTTCTAACTAGCTGTGTGGCCTTGAGCAAGTCACTTGATATTTCTGCTGTTTGGTTTTTCTCACTGTGAAAATACAAGATGATACAGTCTCTGAATCTCAATAGAACTCACAAGCAGAATGCTAGAGATCCAGGTGGTAACACCTTAGCATCATGGGCAGCTTGAAGGTAGAATCAATTTCTAAAGTCCTCAGAAGACAGGTGAGAGGAAAGAAAGGCAAGGGGAAGAAGCTAATATTTAATGAGTTCCACTAAAGCAACCACAGTACTGCTTTCCTGTGTGGATTAGGCAGAGCCAGGATTGATGTAGAAGGTTCCAAATGGTGCCACCTGACCTTCCCTCAGGCAAGGGACCCTGGGGAAAGTTCCCTAACAGCAGGCACCATGGCCCCTCAACCTAGCTCCCCCAGCAGAGCTGCTCAAACCAACCAAGAGTCCAGGCTAGCAGTGGGAGGGTGGTAAATGAGATCACACCCCTTGAATCTTCAAACTGAAGCCTATTTAAAGCAACTATCAGGAGGGAACTTGGCTCATTGCTTGGCCTTGGCCTGTCGTAGAAATACCAAGTGGTGGTTTTAGCTCCCTCTGAGGCTTCATGCATGGGCCACAGCCAAAGGCAGATTTCCAGCCCTATCACACCAATTATTTCACAGAACATAATAAGTCCCTGGTCTGATGTTCCTTTTATTTCCATTACGATCTCATTCGATCAGCTTCTATGTGCAGTGACAAGACTTGGCTTCCTTCCCTCGAGAGCTCTGTCCACTGTCCGGTCCTTACTGCTTAAAAGAAATTTTTACTAATGGTTACAGTACTTTTTCTTTCTTAGCTTTAGGCCATAGGTCCTGGTTCTGCCATTCTGCAAGATGCTGATCTCTCTCTCTCTCTCTCTCTCTCTCTCTCTCTCTCTCTCTCTCTCTTCTCATGTATAGTTACCTTGAAGGTATTTACAGACTGTGGTCACTTCCACTTCCCCCATAGCCTTTCTTTGGGAGGCTATAAGTGAAAATGATTTCTTCAGTCACTCCACCCAAGTGTGCCCTTCCAACATTCATATCATTTTTGTGGCATTTCTTTTATTTCCTCTACATTTTATTTCCCTCTTAAACTGTGGAGATGTGAATCACAGTTAACTTTCCAGATGTGGTTAGAATCTTCTGAGGTGAGGCACAATGAAGCAGTTCCCCATCTCTACCTCCTGGACAATGCCCTTCCTTCAAAATCGAATTAGCCTTGGCGTGCAGATCCTGTTTAACTAGTCATCAACTCTTTACTTTCGATGGCTTTCAGACTCACCAGCTCTGCAGTCAGCTAGTGGGGCTCTCATTTGGATTTTGGCTGTTTGCGACCCTGCCTAAATAGAGAACTTTCTGTTTATCCCAACTATGTCTCATCCTTGGCCCATGCATTCTACTTCTAACTGGGGGAGATCAAGTAGCTATTTGTTCCTAACTTTACTTGAGGGGTGTTTATCTGGCTGGCTTAAAAAAAAAATCTAAGCACAGATGTCCCTCTACTTACAATGAGACTACATTCTGATAAGCCCATTGTAAGCTGAAAATATCTAAGTAAAATTGCATTGAATATACCTAACTAGGTGAATATCACAGTGTAGCTTAGCCTACTTCAAACAGTCTTAAAGCCCTGACATTTCCTATAGCTGGGCAAAGTCATTTAACGCAAAGTATAGTTTATAACAAAGTGTTGAATGTCTCACATAATTTATTGAATACTATACTGAAAGGAGAAAGCAGAACAGTAGTAGTAGTAACCTTTTGAACCATCAGAAAATTAAAAAAAAATCTTACACTGAATCATTATTAATGAGGGAACCATCTATACAGCTTATCAGATAGTGCTCTTAGAAAACATTTTAGTGCATTGGGACGAAACCATTTCACTGGCACTATCAAGTACCTCTTTCTAACATCAGGGACAGCAGTGTTCAGTTTCAGCTCTGGGATCTGGCTGCATCATGGTGTCCTAGCTAAAGGATCCTGGGTTCCTAGACCTATCCTCACCAAGACAGTGGCCATTTGCCCCAAGTGGCCATTTAAAGTGAGTAAAATTAATTAAATTGATCAAATAAGTTCACTGAAACAAAATGAGCAAAAAACTAAATTTCAGTTCAACTCCAAGTTTCACCAGCTCCAGTTTGAACACTCGGTTGCCACAAAGGGAATGGGTACCATATAGGACAGTATAAACATGGGCCATTTCCTTCTTCCCAGGGGACACAGTGCTGTTCCAGGAATGGGGTCCTGCTGCCCCCATCCTTTCTGTTCCACAGACCTCATCACCCACAGGAGCTCTCTCTACCTATTGTGCCCCGCTGTTAGCTCTCACTACACTTTTCCTACATTAGCTGATTCCCACCCTCATTGCCCTACAGGCTCTCAGAAACACTGATGGAAGCAAGCCTCAGACCTGACTCTGGGCACAAGCAATGACTCAGGCACTGTCCCTGCCTACACGAGGTTTCCATTCTGGTGGAGGAGACGGTGTTCAAAGATACGTATAACAGTGTGTCAGCAGAGCTCTAAAGCAGTGAGCACAGGGCACAGATGACATGGAGACTAGGCCATCAGAGAAGACCTCTCAGAAGAAGACACATCTGTGGAAATTTGAACAGTGACACATGAACCACGTGACACGTTGGAAGAAAAGACTGCAAGGGCCCCAGGGTAGGAGTGAGCTTACTGTATTTGAAAAGTACAAAGATAGTCATGTGACAGGAGAAGGGTAAGGAAGAGGGAAAGTGATTGGGGAAACCCAGGTTTCTTGGGACCTGAAGCTTATGCTGTTTGAGGGGCATGCTCTTAATCCAGAGAAAATAAGATTAAATACATAAGATTTAGGGGCCCTCCTCAATTGTGAAAAGGATTTATAGAAGAAAGGGGCTTGCACAACCTGGACTTCACTTGTTGCACACTAGTGTGGGCCACTTCCAGGGTAAGAAGACAGCAAAGGCTTTCTGGATTTGACTGAAGAGGAGTCGCCATCATGGGAGTTGACATCCATCACAAGGACCGAAAGGTCTGGTGCAAGGAGCCCACGAGACAGGACATCTACCTGAGGTAGATGTACAGGTTTAAGCGTACAGGTTTCTGGCCCAGCGGACAAATTCCACCTTCAACCAGGTTGTGCTGAAGAGATCGTTCATGAGTCGCACCAACCGGCCACCTCTGTCCCTTTCCCAGATGATCCAAAGATTAAGCTTCCCGGCCGAGAAAATAAGACAGCGGTGGTTTGTGCGGACTGTCACAGATGATGTGCGCATTCTGGAGGTGCCCAAGCTGAAGGTTTGTGCTCTGCATGTGCCCAACCGGGCCCGCAGCCGCATACTCAGGCTGGGGGTAAGAGCCTCACCTTTGACCAGCTGGCCCTGGACTCCCCCAAGGGCCGTGGCACGGTCCTGCTCTCTGGTCCACACAAGGGGCGAGAGGTATACCGGCATTTCAGCAAGGCGCCAGGAACCCCACACAGTCACACCAAACCCTACGTTCGTCCCAAGGGCCCGAAGTTTGAGCGTGCCAGAGGCTGACAGGCCAGCCGAGGCTACAAAAATTAATGCAGAGATGTACTCTGTTAATAAAAAGATTTTAGATTCTAAAAAAAAAAAAAAAAGACAGCAAAGGGGTTGGTGGGGACAGACGTGGTAGGGTCTCGGAGACCATGATAAAGACAGGAAGTCCCAGGAGGAAGTCTTAAATGGAAAGGGCAAGACTATGACTTCCATTGTGATCAATGTCTGATTTCGACTTTCTCTGGCTTCTGGGTAGGAAATTGACAAGGAAAACAGGGACCAGGCTTGGCACAGGAGGATCAGCAAGGAGGAAAGAAATGGCTGTGTTTGAGGGTGCGTGGGGGTGAGGGGTGACATAGAATGAGTCAATGAGCAATACTTTGTGGGCAGAATCTGCAGAACTTTTGATAGGGAAGGTGAGAGAATCCTATGTTTATAGGCAGAAAAGGTGGAAGAAAGGTGGCAAAAGTGACCGAGATGGCAAAGCACCAAGTTTCGAGGAGAAAGTCAAGCATGTGAGTGAGTGGGTGGGTGAGGACACATCATGTTTTTGACAGAAAAGGCCATAAACCTTTGCCCATCAAGAGTGATCAAAACTGCTGTGAATTAAATTTAAAAATGTATTACAGTGAAAGATACACTGCTACTCATCTCCCCCTAAAACACTCTCCCTTGCTTTAGGTACACTTATTGCGTCATTCTTGCCACATTCTGAAGCAGTTCTGGGATCCTCCTCTGTGAGTGCCTTCAAGGCAATGAATGCGGCTGCCAAGTGCCATCCAGCGGGGAGGCAGGCTCGTGGAAACACTACCGCACACCCACACCTGCCCTAATCACTGGACCCAGTACCCTGCAACTTCTGGCTCCTCCCAAAATTCAACATGACCACAAAGGTAAAAAAAAATCTGAATTGTTTCAGGACATAAAAAAGTCATGGCAGGGCACCAAAAGACACTCACAAAAGGGGACTTTTAGAACAATTTCAGAAAGAGGTAAGAATGATGGTATAAGTATATTCAAAGCAAGGGAGGGTGTTTTAAGGGGGATTAATTATGATACATCTTTTACTGCAACAAATTTTATTTATCTCTTGATTCCATTTTTTTTACTTTAAAAGAAAAAAGCAATAAAAATACAGCATTTCAAAATAAGATGATAGAAAATTAACAATAGATATTATATTGCATATTGTTATCTTCAAAGTAGTTGCTCAGATGACCAGATATAGGTGTGCAAGATTGACCAAATAATATGAGCACTAACTGTTCTTTTCAGTGAGCTAATAGAAATTAGTAGTACAATTATCTCAGCTATCTGGTGTATGCATATTATATATATATATATTTTTCACTTCCTTCTTTTCTCCTTTTCCCCATCCCAGTTGTGATTCCATTTTTTTTTTTTTAGCAAACCTTATATTCATTGTCATATTCCAATAACCTAGCATGGCTCTCATATCTACTCATTAAATATTTGGTGAATGAATGAAAATGAGTAAAAAGAAGTCAGGTTCATCCTTGTGACGGTCCTGCATGCTGCCTTCATGGTCCACGCTGCCTTTAGGACAGCCTCAGCAGTCACAATTCTTGAGTTTGGTAGCCCAAAAGTGCTACAACAAAGACCAGTGTGTGCTTCATGTGTGAGCACCTGCTGTGTACTAACACTCAATCTGGGGAATCACTGGACCCAGTACCCTGCAACTTCCGGCTCCTCCCAAAATTCAACATGACCACAAAGGTAAAAAAAATCTGAATTGTTTCAGGACATAAAAAAGTCATGTCAGGGTACCAAAAGACACTTACAAAAGGGGACTTTTAGAACAATTTCAGAAAAAGGTAAGAATGATGGTATAAGTGTATTCAAAGCAAGGGAGGGTGATATCCACTGCTGATATTGATTGTAAGTAGCAAGGACACTGGTCCACAGGTATCTCCTAAAAACAAGGCATTTGTCTTAGTTACTGTTCTCTCGTTGCTGGGACAAATACCCGACCCCCAAATTGAAGGAACAAAAGGTTTATTTAGCTCACAGTGACTGGAGGTTTCAGCCCATATTTAGCTGACTCCAAGGCAGAGCAGCGCAGGGCAGCGGACAACCTTTCATGGCAGAGCCAAAGCAGGAGCACAAGGAAGGGGTAGCAGCAGCTCAAGCAGCTGGCTTCTCTTCCCACCTTACATTGTAATGCAAATTACCTGCCCCAGGGCAGGTGCAGCAGCCACACCCACAGTAATCAATCACAAACTCCAGAAACCACCCCAAGACTGCATGAGGCTTTAGGGGGACACCTAGACACAAACCATAACAGCATTGATTACACAAGAAGCAGCTGGATGCTGCTGCAGAGTGACAGAGGACTGGGCGCAGCCGAGGCAGGCAGTGGCGCTCTGCTCAGTGGAAATGGTCATCCGAATCTGTGTCATTTAGACAATGGGGAAGAGTCGACACAGCTGTTGCAGGAGGTCACTCTCCTGACCTCTCTCCAGACCCCAACCCAGAATTACCCACTCCTGATTACGTTCAGTTCAAAGCCTTACAGGCTCTGCCCCAAAGTACACCTTGAGTTCATCCCCTTCTCCCCTCCTTCCTCCCAGGACACAATCTAACAGCAGAGAGCATTTCCCTGGTCTCCTCCAACAGCCTCCTGAGCCGCCCCTCCTACCCGGGGCCTCCTCCCGTTCTGTGTTTTTTGTTTGTTTGTTTGTTTGTTTGTTGTTGTTTTTTTTTTCGTTCTCTCTTTCACTTTCTTTAAAGTATAAACACAGCTTGGGAGACAAACAAGATTTAAAACATCAGATTTCCAAAGGTGAATTTTAAAGGTACTCAGAGGGGAGAAGGCAGTTGAGAAGATCCTTCTCAAGTTTAGCACAGCCCCTTAAGTTAAGCACCTTCAACCCAGCTTTGACTGCAAAGGATTCTTGAACGAGGGGCGAGTGAGACGGCTTTGCTTCTTCCTTTTCCTATTAAAGATGGCCCTCTGATGCTTTTATTCTTAGTGATGCCGTTGTGCTATAGCTCCGATATAGTTATATAAGCGCATCGTTTCATGCTCTATTCACCTTATGAATCTTCTAACCCGACCTCTCTCAGCTGAAAAAAGAAATGCGATGGGTTTAAATCTATCTGCTATCAGCTGCAGCAGGGTAATTCTTACCCTAGGGCCCCAAACCCTCATTTCAGATGGGCTAATCCAAACCTCTTCGGGAAGCAATGCTATTTCCTCCGCTACCTGGTTTGGCTGTGTTCTGAGCCCCAGTTATATTTAGGCAGTGGAGGGGAAAAATAGGGATATTAACCTCTAACACTGATGAAAATAATAGCCACAATAAAATCGGGATGAAAAACGCAGGGGTAGTAATTATTCGGCTCTACCTTACCCCAGAGGAAATAGTTCTCAGAGCCCTGGAAATTCATGCAAGGGTCCCTCTACTTGGGGTTTGATAGGCAGGTGTAGGGGTTTCCGGGAGGCGAGGGGAATTCGCCCAGCCTCAGACGGTATGTCATCAAGTGATGGAGCCCCCAGTAGAATCCTGCGCCTCTCCCTCCATTCTGTAGAGGCTAAGAAATCGAGGATGCAGGTTCCTGGAGCCACTTCCCTCCTCTACTGGCAGCAGCCTAGGGTGGAAAATATACTAGGCTATATTTCAAATAACCTAAACCAACTGGCAAAAAGTACTAAATTCTTGCTTTTGTGTCTGGCTCTTAAATTCCTGCAGACCTGACTTAACAGACAAGAGAGGGTCATAAAACTGAACCTGTGAAACAAAAATAGACCTTTCGGGACTTCTCCTACGCGCACAGCAGGGGTGCCCAAATCGCTTTTATTTTTTCATGTTTCAAGTCGTGTTGCGCTTCCTCCGCACGCTCCTGGGTCGGTGCAGGCGCCGGGGAGGGGCGTCTCGCTTTGCACCACGTGTCTATCAGGGACATGCGTGGGATCCAAGAGCTTCAGCTCGGAGGGTCCCATCTTATGTAAAACAACAACTCCACCTTTATGCAACCTCTCCGCTTCCGTAATTAATTTCAGGTACCTGAGACAGAGTCTCGGTTCTGCTCAGGACGCTTAACTGCTGAGGTTTGAAGAGGGCTTTCTGCTTTGCGGTTTCCTCTTTCAGAAATCAAATAATTTAGATCTTTTAAAAAAATACACAAGTGCCTTCTGGCTATCGATGACAGGGAGTAGCAATAATAGAAAATAATAATAGTAAAAATATGCAACCGCGTTAATGCCAGGGACCTGGGGATGCAATAGACAGAAATGAAATTAGAGGGGAAATCATGATATTGCTGGAGCGCTCGAGTGCCGCTCTCACACTAAGACCAGGGGGATTGGGATAAGGTAAAGTTAATTGCATTTCCAGATGACAAACCTCTCACCTCTGAACTGAATGGCTCTTTATAAAAGCTATCAGTAATAAACTGTAAATCTCAGCCATGATTGCAAATAAAGGTCATCCCTTTCATGCTGCCACTTTCCTGGGCCTTATTACATTCCTGCCTGAACCATTCTCGCTTCTTAAGGTGTGCCAGCTGTCCATATAAGCAATCAGTGCGGCTTGCTGCCTTGATTTTTTTCTTAAGGTGTGACATTATCAGATTTACATCCTCGCACATTGTGCAACTGAATTGGGGCCATCCCTTCCTCCTGGAAGAGAAGGCAGCACCCAGAGGGAGGATGACTCGTCGTCTTCTCTCATGATGCAAAAGAGGTCCCACAGCGCCATATTTCACAGCCCACCATAGCCAGGCTTCGTAAGCAGCATCACACACCATCTAACACATTGATTTTAATGGCAGTGACCCTGGCACAATTTTCTCTAATGCATGCAGAATCAGGAGCTCTGCTCCTCACCACTCCCTGGATCAACAAGATTCAAGATACATTCAAGATTCTCCTGTAGAAAGCTAAAGTAAATTTAAACTTAACACAGTTAAGAAAATATTTACCCATTTCTACTACACGGACAATGTTGTCTCAAAAGTCCCTTTGTACTGGCACATCTCTTAATGGCAATGGCTGATAGTTAATTATTTATTCTGCGCCAGCTATGGTGCAAAGCATTTAGCATACTGCCCCTCATCTCATTCTGACACTGACTAGTGCTGGTTGCCGTATCATCTCCATTTTGCAGATAAGGAAAAGGAGGAGAAGGAGGTTGCCCTGGGTTTTCCACGAGTGCAGGTAGCAGAGGAAGAATTTATTTTCTTTAGCTGCGGGAACCCTCAGACATCCTGGAGGGGACAGAAAGACAGAGTGCTCCCACAAGGCAGAATATTGAGGCTGTTCTGCAAAAGGTTGAATACTGAGCTTATTGTGGAAGGTCATGCCCCGGAATGACCCACGCAGGACAGGGGACCTGGATGTACTGAACACTCCCACGAAGCAACTCTGCTCCTGGAGATGGCACACATGACCCACTACCCTACCATCCAGAAGTGCTAAAAAATGAAACCAGTCTTTGATGGGAAAGGAAACAATGCCAGCTCTGTCATGTATCCGTGTACACATTTACTTGTGTAATCCTCATGTAATAGGTAAAATATTAGTTCTGTGAGGTTTTAGTTTCTCTGTCAATCACTGTCTTTTTTATACAAGTAGTTGTATTAAGATCAATGATGAAAATACTTTGCAAAATATTCTAGCGACTGTGCCCTAAGTAGATGCAAAGATATATTCTCCAGTGTTAAGCTAGAGTTAACTACTTTCAAAAATCAGGGAAGATCTTAGTGAGAACAAATATCATCTACTCAGTATGACAACCTTCTCCCATGTATATGCCTTTGCACTGCATACAAAGATTCATAAAGACCTCAAGAACCTTGTTCTTGGCTTCCAGGAGCTTTCATCTTACTTATGAAAATAAAACAGGCAGTAAGACAGGCAGTGTAGGATGTCATAGATAGTTTAAAAATAATATTAGAAACCACCTGACTACAAAAATAATGGCCAACAATAAATTCCCAAGCTCAAAAAAGCGAAGATTCCTTCATGTTGGGAAGCCTTTCACAGGTGAAGTGTAGAGTTCTTCTTCTGGGGACTATTAACCATAAAGTCTCTAGAAGGGAAATTCACTGGTGAGAAGGTAATGAGAAAAGCCACCAGCAGGCTCTAGGGAGAACAGCTAGAATTAAATGTTTCCCGTGAACATCTGAGACTCCCTGGTTCTAGATCACTGTCTGATCTAGTATCTTTAGCCTGCCTCAGGGAGTCTTCAAAACTACATCTTTTGGATGGCTTTTCTTCTTTCTTGTTTAAGCTTACATACACACATGCAAAATCACCAAAGTAGAATCAGTGAAAATAATAAAGGGTGTTTTGGGATGATGACCCAAAGTTAATTGTTCTGCTAGTGGTGAATATAATTCATTTTTAAAGGATGACAAAAATTACAACTATGAAGAAGGATCACAAGAAGAAGGAGAAGGAGGAGAAGAAGGAAAAGAAAGAGAAGGAGAAAAAGGAGAGGAGAAAAGAAAAGAATGTTGTACCATGTTACTCTGGAATATGATCAAGGAGAAAGAGGTTCTTGGAGCCCAAAAATGAGATTGGCCTATACTAGGTCCTAAAACCTACAAAGTTCATAAATGATCTCATTCGCTCTCATATCTGCCATATGCAAAATGTAGGTCCTACAAAGATAAAGAAAGCTCTAATAAATAAGAATCTCAAATAGAGCTATGTACCACATTATGATGTTTTGATTGATGTGGAATCACATATATAACATCTTTTCATGAAATTGTAATGGAGTGAAAATAGCTCCTACCTTCTGGGGATGTAGCCAATCCTAATGTCATGATGCAACACATCATGCATGTGTTTGTGATGTTCATATAAACACACCTTCTGTGCTGTATTATAAAAGTACAGAATATGCAATTAAATATGGTACATAGCATTTGACTCCATTACTTGTTTAGGGGATCAGTTCCCTATACTTTTTATTGTTACTTTGGCAGGTACTCCTACTCACAAATATACCGGCAGCAACCTCACACGTCTCTTGTTTACCACATCTCTCGACTGTGTCAAGAAGCCAGAGTGGATGATTGACCTCTTCCTGCTAGGTTTGTATAAGAGCACTCTATCATGCTCACACAATGACAAGATTACCTAACAACACATTTTTCTGAACATGTTCCCATTGTTAAGCAACATGACTGTAGTTCCAAAACTGAAAACCTATGCCCAAGAAACACAGGTCAACAGTGAAATCAGAGCCAATGTTACACTTTCATTGTATAAAACAAAAATACTTTGGATGAAACAAATGCCCTATGACTTCCTGAAACTTTTTCCTCTTACTTGACCTAAACTAGACCTCCAAGTCAGCCATCACAGACTCCTACAAGCAGTAAGTCTCATTCCAGTGGACTTCTGATGCAGGCTTGTCTTTTTCTGCTAATTTCTTCCACTTAGCAAATAACTTTGTATTTTAAAAATGGATGTGTATGTAGACTGCCTGTCACAGAAGTGCAGCACAACTGCTAAGTGTTATTACCAGTCAAAGGCTGACTTTTTTTGGACACCTATTTGCTATTGCCAGGGAAGTCCCTGGGTGCATATGAAAGGTACTGGCAGTTTCTCAATAGCAACGATAATGAAGAACACTTACCTGTAAAAGCCACAGGTTTTGTTTATTCCATATTAAAAGCATTAGCAGTGATTATGATGAACAAAAGAGAAAGGCATCATTTGGGGGGAAGATGGGGAGATGAATATAATTTGGGGGCTTTTGAAGAATCATGGGTACGAAAGCTAGTTACTTTATTTAACACTCCATACCTCATTGTCCGAGCAGTAGAATACCTTCTATAACCCTGGAGTCATGATGCATTTGTGCTTCTCAAGCTTCAACATTCACCAGAACTCTCCCTGAAGCCTTTATAGGGTCCTAGCCCCAAAGACTGTCATTGAGCTACACTGGGTAGGCCTGAGAATTGGCATTTCTAACAAGTTCCCAGGCAATGATGTTACTTGTCTTAGAATTATATTTTGAGAAGTAATGGCATATTAAGGGCATCATGAACTATGGCCCACTGTTTGCTTTTGTCAATAAAGTTTTATTTGAGTACAGCCAGTCACAGCCTTATTTCCATATCATCTACAGATGTCTCACACTACAGTGCTACGCTTACATAGCTGCAACAGAGATGTTATGGTCCACAAAGTTGAAAATATTTACTATTTGGCCCTTTACAGAAAAAGCTGTTCACTTCAGGTGTAGATTATAATCAGTCATAGGCACTTAGAACTGGAAGGAACACCTTTTACCTGATGCCCTGTTTGATAAGTGAGGAAAACTTGCCCATGAACTTCAGAAAATCTCAGATGTGACCCTGGATAGGGTGCCTACTGGCCAGTTCAGGGTTCGACCCTCTTTGGTCAGGACTCGCACTTTCCGTGTTCAGTTGGCAAATGGCTCAGTGCAAAGGCAATCCCACCCAAGAATCCAGTCTCCAGCTGACAGATCTGAACATTGAGGCCTATGCACAGGTCAGGGCTGAGCCTCTGTTTTGCTAGGTTGGTGACCCAAGTGCTAATATATGAAAAAGTGACCAATGGTTCAGTGACTTCAAATTTGTTTGAAATCACCGTCCTTTTGTGAATTTTCTGGAAGTCAAAGTCCTTCTACCCCAGGAACATGCACAACACTCATAAAATTTTGTATGAGTAATAAGAGGCCTGTTATCCCTACAGGCCCACTCATAGGCAGCAATTGTAAGAACTCTAACTTCCAGTATTATGAATTGAGGAAACACAAGCCTCACTCTCTTCTTCATCCTTCTCCTTCAGGAATGTGCATATCCCTGGTGGACTGTAGCTACTTGCTGAGTATCCATGGCTCCTCCTGCAAGCAGACAGGGACAAACAGATCTGAAGACCAGGCCCTGAGCTGCAGTGAGAAAGATAACTGCTAGGCACAAACTTGAAAGGTTGGGCACATGAACCCCTGATTCTGTCCTTCTTTGTAATAAAGGAGACCCTGTGTCCCAGGTCCCTTTCAAGATGGTGGACCTGAGACGCTAAGTCCCTGAATCAGTGTGTAGAGCAGGCATCTCTCCACTGAGCTAAAGCAAATATGCACTGTAAACTGGGAATAATCTTTTGTTGTGTTAAACTTCTGCAAATTGAGAGTTGACCCAATATCACATCAATACCTAACCTATTCTAAAACAATGGGTACATTTTGAGAATACTTTATGTGAGTTTATGGGACTAGCTTGTCTCTGAATTTTAGACTGTAGGGTGGGATGAAAGTGTGGATTGCCAGGGAGAGGAGTGGCCCTGCTCTCCCTCTAAGCACCAGACACTCACTTCAGCTGCCAGGACAGTGGGCTGTGCATGGCTCACAACTATACACCTGGCTAAGGACAGCCACTTGGGCACCTTCTGTATCCAAGATAGGTTAACTTGAGCTTATCAAGCCTTCATCCCTTTGAGACCATGCTAAATAGCCAGCCCTGAGATACACCCCCATAAGGGACCAGCAAAGGCCTCTGTGGAAGCCACATCTCCATTAAACTCCGTCCTCAGCCCAATCCCACTCCTCTCCTTCTGCAGTGGTCCCATTACCAGGGGCATTTTTCCAGAGATTCTGGTGCACACTCTTTCTAGAGAGCCCAAACCCAAAAAGAGCACTTAGAAGAAGAAGGAAAGGGTACTGAGGGCAGATAACAATCATCTTTGTTTTGTTTAGTTGTTATGGGGACACAGTAGGAGAGAAAACAGTAGAAAGAAGTTTGTGCCTATGATACGTGGGACAGTTTCATCTTTCCAGTAGGAGACTGATGAACTATTCATTCAGACCTATAGGAGTTCTAGTTGCTAGTCAAATGTAAATCAATCAGCGGTGTTTATTTCAAATAATAATAACCGATAGTTACTTGAATGGTCATAACTCTATAGACACATCAGCTCATTCAATGTTTGCAACAATCAGATAAAATACCATTATTATTGCATTTTCCAGGTGTGGAAACTAAAAGTTAAATTACCTACTTTCAAGGTCATGCCGCTAATAAGATATGAAAGTCTGGGCTATCCAAGGCACTGAGTTCCACTTTCTCTTGGATGGCACCTGATCAACTGGCTCCCTCTCTACCAGGCTAACACTGATCCAAGGAGTCACCTGCCCAAGTAGAAATGTGTTTAAGAAGCAAGGAAAAGAGACCGACAGGCAGAAAAGCAGGGAGGAGTGTTTTTCTTTATAGGTGGTAATCTTCACACGAGCCATTTCTCATTCTCACTGTGAATGTGGGGATGCAAGGAATGACAGGAAACAGACTGCAGACTATTGGGGAGAATATGGCTGCTAGAAGAAAGGGGACAGGCGAGCATTTGGCAATGAACCACGAAAATGTCTGTGACTTGAACAAATTATTTAACCTCTCTAAACTTCAATTCCTTCATCTGTACAAAGGGGAAGAAAAGAATCAGCATTCCAGGACTAAGAAGATTGAATGAGGAAATTTATATCAAGTGTTTGGCCCAATGGTGGGCACCTAGCAAGCAATACCAATTCTTGATAATCTGGTCTCATCCCCTCAATCATGACCAAAAAAGAAAAACAAATAAACAAACAAAGATAGATTGTCTCTTCCAGAGTTTTTTTTTTTTTTTAATTTACTTCTAAGATTACTTTTAACACTACTCACACTGTGTTTTGTTTTGTCTTGTTTTCTGCAGAACTGGGGATTGAACTCAGGACCTTGCATTTGCCAGGGAAGCGCTTATTCTATTGAACCATCTCCCAGGCCCCTATACCATTTTTAAAAGCCAAATAGTTCTATAAGACATTGAAATAGTAGGCCACTGGTTCACCCTCTTCACTCCTAATTCTTCCTCAAGGAAACCACTTTGAATTCCTTTTGTTAGCTTGTCCTTTTGTTACCTCCCTGTTTCTAATTAATCTGCTTTATTGATGTTTCTGTTTTTGTTGTATTTTGTGCTGGGAATTGAACCCAGGGCCTTGCATTTGCTAAGCATACTGTACCACTGAGGTACCACCTCTCCCCCAACATCAATTGATGGGCCTTGGTTCTCTTTGTCTTTTAAATACCATCTTCTAATCTTATATTAAAGAAAAAGAAAATCCAAATCTCCTCTAACCCTTAGGCATGCCACGAATATGCATGTACCATTGTCCTCATACTCGTGGTTACATAATAGTTTTTGCTAAATCATTATCTGCTGATTACATTGTGGTTTTTTATATAAACATTATCCACACACAGGCTTTATTGCTTTTTAAAATCACAGTTATTTCCTTGTAAAACTTTCTGTTTTTCTGAGAGTTAGTGATGTCCTCCTTTTCTCATCTTCTTGATCTTCTACATGTCTACCATTATTTTATTACCATATTCTCTTCTCTATTTATGCAAATAGTCTGTATTGTCTACCCTAACAGTTTTTTTTAGAGACATCCAGTCTGTCCTGTTGCTGTGAATTAGGCTGGATTTCCAGTTAAAGCCCTCTGCCCAGCAGTGGTTCCGGGATGACCCTTCACCATCATCCTGAGAATTCTATTTGCCTCTCAACTATTGAATCATCTATTCCCTGGATTCCTATGCCCTCTTGTTTGACTACTCCACTGTTATCAGTAAAGAAATAGGGGAGGTAAGCTGTGCCCTTGTGCTTAGCAACTGTTTGACTCAACATTAAATTCTAAATTGGAAATAATTTTTATTGTCTTCTGGTTTCCAGAGCTTCTGTTAGGAACACTGGTGCCATTCATATTGCCAATCCCCTTTCCTCTCTGAATTTTGTAATCTTTATTATGTGAAATGATTGCTATATTTGATTGTTAACTGTATACCTGCGGGGCATTTTCATCTTAAACAATCTTTTAAACAGCATCTTACTTTCATTTTAGGAACATGGCACCTTCTTTTCTCTGAGTACCTTGCTTTTGCTTTTGTTTTCTTTTGCTTTCTGTACTGTTTCTGATACATGTGAGTTTATTTTTCCCTTTATTTTTTTTTCCTGTCACCATGGTAAATGTTTCCTCGAATGTCTGGAGGAAATAAGGCACATTAAAAGGTTTTTGGGACCTCTGTAGGGTGTTGGCATTCTCTGAATTCAGAAAGAGACTGGTTTGCTTCTCTGAGATCTCTGCTAATAGCATCTCTGGACCCTTTTCTTATAGGATTTCCATTTTCCTTAAAAAGAACTCCTCTGGTCTCCAGCTGGGAGTGATAAGTCTGGCCAATAACATTCTCCAAACCAGTGGCAGGCAGTGCTAAGGCGGTCCCATTATTCAGTCTGCAGAATTTATTTGATCCCTATGTGCACGTGGCTTAGCATCTTCAACGCAGCTGCTTCCAACACCCCTGTTCACACTCTTCAGAGTTCCAAGCTTCTAGAAGGAAAGAGGTCTTCACATACACAGGGTGAGATGGTCTTGGATCAAGTATCTTTTCTTCACTTCTAACCAGCTGTCCTATACCAAGCCCTACCCGCGGCCATATTTGTATCCACAAAAAAAGTGAGTGCCTCAAAGAGCCAAGTTTTTCATGTTCCAGTGCCTGGTATTAGCTCAGTTCTTGACACTATGTTTTTGGGAATGTAATTCCATCTTCTTGTCATCCCCTAAATTGGTTACCATCAATCCAGTTGTTTTCTAGCTTTCAGAACTTGTTGATATTTATCTGCCAATACTTCCTTTTCTATGCTTTTTATCCTTGGGATTTTATGCTTCTTTCTACCTTAACTGTCATTTCAGTAAATCTAAGAGAGCACAGGGATAAAGCCATGTGTTCACCCTGCCATGTTTCTGAATTACATCTTCCTAGGAGATGGTCACCCTAACCACTTTGATCTCATCATTGGGGCATTTTCTCCTTGGAATGCTAACAAATGATCACCACTGATTTATCCAGTGCAATATCAGAGAAAAAGCAACTGAATGGTGTAAACCTTTCAATAAAGCACAAGATATGTTATGATTAAAATGCACTCAGGAATCTGGATGGTGGGTGCAAGCACAGAATAATCTCTGCAAACGTCCTCAGGTGTCCCATTTCGGAAGACTGAAGAAAATTGATAGCAACAATATAAGTAACGTTAAACTACTCAGGACAGTCCATGGCCTGGCCTCTTCCACGGCGCCTGGTCTCGTCATCCCTAACATCTTCACGACAGCATTGCCAATTTGGATGCAACCTGGGTTCATTAGGTATTCAGGTTGCATTTGTTTAGTCCTGAGAATGAAAGGGAGTAAGTTTCATGTAGCTTCATCTTAATGAAAGTTTATTATGTTGTAAATCTGATGTAATTTCAGGGGCTTGCTGCCTTGTCTGATGGATGAGCTATCTGGCCTAGGAATCATAAGGAGTGATTTCATAACGTCCTTACCACAAGTTCCAACACTGGATAGACCTTCTCTATAAATTTTCTGCCTAAACACAGTCACCATTTGCTTAAAATTGTGTGTGTGTGTGTGTGTGTGTGTGTGTGTGTGTGTGTGTGCGCGAGCGCACGCATGCCTGTGTGTACACATGCGTATGCAATCCAACTAGTTTTTAATGGTAACCAAGACCCAGCTGAAAACAATCACACACATTCAAATGGTCCAGCTGAGGAAAGTTTAATGAAGAGACTATTTGCAGAAGTGCGATCGGGGTTTAAGGAAACCTGGAGGAGATAAGTGATGCACCTTGGGGTGAGCAACAGTGTGAGAGCCAGTATTACCTTCTGCCTGAAGGAGCCAAAGGAGAGGGACATCACCAGAACCTTCTAGATGTAGAAGTTGTCAGACAGGAACTATGGTGTTTAGTAGAGAGAGGCAGCCAGTTCTGATTCAGAGGAGAGGGAGCCACAGTGAAAATACCACGACCTCCTTCTCCTCCTGCCTTCCACCTTTCTATGGAGACAGAGTCTTCCTATAAGACAGGCCAAACTGCATGGCCAAGGAAGAGGGTGTGTAAAGTCATCCTACTGGGCACAGAGAAAAAGCAGAGAGCGAGAGATACCCAGCACAGGTGACTGCAGGATATTTTTGATACTTGAGTGTTTCACACAAAAAAGGAGACATGGCGGAGCCAGGATTAGCCGTAGATGAATTCCCACATTGCAAAGTGACTTTACAAGAGGCTGCAAATGTCATCAGATTTTATCCCACTACTTGGGTGTGTTTGGCTTGCTTTGTCCATTAGGCTGTCAGCTCCTGGTGAGTACATATTTGCATGTAGAAATCTAGAAAGGACTGAATTAAATTTGCAAAAAACATGCAAATAACAAGTCACCTCAAATTCTCTATCCACAAAATGGGAATGTGGCAATGGGGAAGGAATCTCAATTGCATGACACAATTGACTTCAAAGACTATAACCTGCTCGTTCAAAATACCCTGATGTCTGGAATGAAAAGCGCTAGAAGGCGTCTCAGAAAGTATTGATTTTACTGCTCCTACAATAAGTATGTCAAACTAGGATCCTATGTATGGGACACCTTTGGGTCACAGCAGAGCAGCAGATCTGGCCTATAAAATGCTGCCAAGCAGCAACAGTGCAGCTGAAACCTAACGGGCCTATGATCTCTGTTTCTTGGGCTTTAGAATATTCTCCCTGTTTCTTGTTCTTCTCTTCTCCTCTCTTCTCTTCTCTCCTCTCCTCTATCCCCCTTCCTAAATTGGACACCCAAGCCCCAGGCAACATAACCGCTGAGGTTTTATTATAAAATAAATTTCAAAATAATGGTTGCAAGTCTTGGAAGGAAAGAAGATGAAAAAGAAGAACTAAACAAGGCCTTTTTCTCCTACTAAATGATAAATTAAAAGCAGCACTTCGCTGTTCTGCCTCATTTATTATCGCATTGCCGTCTTGCTGCTAGAGTTAAGGTTGTGTCAGCGTTTCCATTATAAACCCCTATTTTCAAGGGTTTATAATTCAGCCATAAAAACTGGCTCTGGGCTGAAACTTGCCATGCAAAAGGTCTCATTGTAGAACCAAACTTAGGGACAAATTTGGAGGTTGAGCAGGGCTATGGTGCACTGGGATTAAAAATAACAAAAATGTTGTCATAATTGGTGAACCAGCTCTCAAATTCCAAATGTGCCCTGGATTCTTAGACATTAGAGTGATCTTACGTGTTCTGAAACACCAAAAAAAGAAAGAAAGAAAGAAAAGCATTTTGTTTATTTACATTCCTGAATGCAATCATTATAAGGACAAACTACACTAATACAGGCATATACTAAAACTCTACTTGTGGCTCATTTTTCTGCATTTTCAGTTTACATATTGCCAACTGACTGACAAAAGCATATTCCAGATCTGTCTGTCCCATAGTCACTTTTTATTTTATAACAAGTCCTGTAAGGATGTAAAAAGAGGGATGTTTACCACTCAGCCATTTTTGCAACAGAGCTCAGCAGTGCTGACCTTCAATGCTATTTCTACATTCCTCTTCTCATTCCACCCCAGAAGATTCACTCTGCAAAGCAGTTGGCTACATTCTACAATGCCATTGCCAGAGAAATTCAGGCTGCCTCTGGACATCACTTGCTCTGTCCCTGTGCACACTTGAGTCCCAAAGTTACGTTCAATGGCCCAGTTCTGGTGGTGGGCGTCAATCCTCGCTGTAAGTGTATTCTCCAGATATGTTAAATAGCACCCAAGAGGTCCTTAGACTGACATCAACCTACAAAGTAGGCCATTGAGCTTTGTGTGCCAACAAGGCTCAGCTGAAAGCTGACTCCATGGGCTTCACCCGGAAGTCAGAAGTGAAGGGCATGCAGGATATCCACGAGAGCAGAGGGGCGCTCAGGTAACTGGCTTCAGGTGCTCTCCTCACGGAGCCCAACATCAACTTTGATACCCGATTCAAGAGACAGAGGCTGGGCCCAGAGAAATAGCTTAGTAGAATAAGCGCTTGCCTGGCAAGTGAGGGGCCCTGAGGTCAATCCCTGGTACCACAAAAAAAAACAAAACAAAACAGACAGAGCTCTGGGGGTTTCACTCTCAGACATGAAGCCAAATGTACTGACTGCTGGTTCTCAACCTTTAGCAGATATCCTTTCTCACCCATTAGCAGAGTTTTTGATTTGCTAAGTCAGACACAGGCAGAGAATTTGCATTTCTAACAACCCCCTAAATGACACTGCTGTGGATGTTGGGAGCCATCCTGGTAAACCACTTGTTCAGATTTTTCCAATATGGATTATTGACAATAAACATGGGCTGGGATGCTCTAAATGGTACAGGCCCTAAAGCACTGTCTTCTCAGGGGGCTTTCAAAGTATTTGAAAATGAAGTCATTGGAGTTTGCGGACCCCTTGTAATGATATAATGATCCATAGTTTACAGATGGGAAAATGAAAGGCAAGAGCTTTGTCCAACGTCAGGTGATAAATCACCGGCAGAGACCAGATGAAGAATCAAAATTCCAGGCTCCCTAATTCCACATCCAGGTGTGTGCTGACCTATGCTGGCCAATGGGCCATTCTTCATAATATTAAATAACAACATGTGCTGCCCACAGATGATTTTAAATAGAAGCATGATGTATTCAACATGCAGTATGAAAACAGACCGCTTTTATGGCCATACGCTATCAAGATCTACTTTTTATACTCGCCCCCTTTTATTTCAGTCATTGGAAAGGATGCCTTAAGAAATGCAACTTGAGGACAGGGAAATGGCCTCTTATTTCCAAAGGGAAGGGGGGTGGTCACGTGCATCCACGGCCCTCACAATAAAGCGCGCCAAGAAAAATTCCGCAAAAACATCTAGGCGGCAATAAACATGATCTTATCTCACTGCAGCCACCGGGAAAGAAGCTGGCGATCCTAAATCACAGAAATAATGTGAGGTGGAAAAGAAAAGGACAACTGTGGACAAAATAAGAGAGGAAAGTTTTATTAATTCTAAATACACTTTCCCCGTTGGGTTTACACTCGCATTTGTCCTAATCGGTTCCAGATGTACAGCCGTCCTGAAAGTAGCTACCTAGGAGAAACAGTAGCTTGCTTCCTTTAAGTTTAAAAGGGTAAAATTGCAGAGCAAAGGGCTGATTTACAGTTTAGTTAAATCAGAGCCCACAGCACAGAGGACCAGAGAATAGTAAGCTGTGGGGGAAGGACAAACTCTTGCTGGAAAAGGCCGGTGGCTCAAGAGTTAATGCCAACCTTTTCTTTGAATGCAGCCTTCTGTAGTAGCTAATGAAGGTAATGAAATATGACATGTAGTTTGGCCCTTGACCATAGAGTGCACCCCCCGCCCCTCTGTGCTGCGAACAAAGCCAAAACAGATGTAGCAACTTCTGTATGGTTTGGGGTTGACGTCTGTTACACAGAGCAGGTCACCACGCACAGTCCCAGAACGTTCACTTCTGACACACACGGCATTATCTGAGAAGATGCTGCCTTTGTTTGTGCGGTGAGGAGAGAAGGGAGGGACAGAGCAAGCAGGCAGGGGGACTTGCGCTTCTGCACACATGAAGCCAGATTCCCCTCCCATCCCTCACCCTGGTCCTGGCCATCCTGTGCTTGTCTCTTTCCTCCTCTTTCTTCCCAAAATGAAAAACACAGAAAGCATCCTGACCTTCAGGGGGCATAAAGAAGCATAAAGAAGGCTTCAGCAAAGAAGCCGTCCGCAAAACTGAGCTGGGCAGGGAAAAATCTCCCGGATGTTACCGCTGACTGATCTTTAAGATGCGAAGAAAGGAAATGATACCCAAGGATGGCTGGGATTGGTTTTGCTGAAAGCCAGCTACATTGGTCACTTCAGATAGCGAGAAGGCAGCATCTCCCTAGCAAACACCATCAACATTTCAGGCTTTCTGACTAATGCCAGGCTCTGCGCCTTGTGTCTCCATGCAGGCGGACATCTCTCAAGTGGAGAGCTGCTTCTCACAACGAATAGCACTTTGCTCAGCTCTGGGGCTAAGCTAATGGCAGCTGTGTCGGCCTTCCTCACTCCTGGGGGCCACTGGACTATTTGACTGTGTGATTCCCCCCCCCCGGGGATATCACACTCAAGTGGTTATCTTTAGAGAAAAATATCATCAAATCTTGGCCTAAAAGAACATCTATTTAAGAAAAAAAAAAAAAATCAGACCTTTAGCAAACTTAGGGTAAAAAAAAAAATAGGAAAAGGAGTCTTGAGGACAGATAGCTTCTTTGCCACAATATTTATCATTCTCCACAGAGATACTGACGTGTGCCTTTTGAAAGGGGATACTGTACCTTTAACCTTGACTCTGAATGCATTCTTAATTTGGGATGCAAGCTGAGGTTCAGAAATGGATGGCCTTTGAGGGGTGGGAGGGGGAGGGGTGTGGCTGGGTTTATTTATGAGGTGTGTGAAAAATTTTGACATCACATGCTAGAGCCATTATTCACATGTTACATGACACAAGATTGGCCCTTTTAATGCAGCAACATCACATAAAAAATTTGATTTTGTCCTCTGACAGCAGGCTGGTCCTCCATCGCTCACCCACCTCCCCCCTGAAATGTAATCTTTTTAGGTTAAAGGCCACAGGAAAGTGATTCCACTGGCCTAGTGCTGTCATCAGACCACAGAAAAGCAGGTTTGGCCCAAGCTTGCTCAGAAACCCAAAGCACAAGAGGACGGGACAGAGGGCTGCACAGGAAGATGGCTCTGGTAGCAACTGTCCCCCAGCCCAGGCCACCTTAGACCCCCTGCAGCCCTTCTCCCCATTCCCACCTTCTGCTGTCTGGAGCGGATACTGGTGGGCATTCTGAGGGACTCATTGATTTTAAGAAGCATCCACTTCTAAAGTCCACATTGTAGACCAGCCATGTTCAATCATGCGAAGCCATCTAGCTAATAAGATGCCTGGTAAGAATGAGATCTAGAAGGCACAGACTATTCGCCACCTTTAAATTGGACAATCCTTTATTCCAGCCATTCTTGCTCCATGGTTGCCTTTTAGGACCAAGAGACAGTGCTGGGGGAGGTGTCGGGACCCCACTCTGCAGAAGAGGCAACTAAGGTCCCCAAGGAGCAGGCCATCCAATGTTATAGACATGCAAGCGGCTGATACAACCAGAGCAAAACCTTTGGGCTCAAAAGCTTCTCATCTTTCCTATTTAGCCAATTATTCTAGACCTTCTGTGCACCCTACAGAATTCTGTGAAGGTGCTTTTATCTCATTTAAAGGGAACGTACACATTGTACAGAAAACTCATAGTCATCCATCCTACATCTAAACATTGTGTTTTTCATGTTGCTGTAATGCCATGGTGTACAGAAGCTCTAAGCTGAGTTTCTAAACAAAGGCAGGGAAAGTGCCCCAATGTTCCTCTTCACACACACGCACACACGCACACACACACACACACTCCAGGAGGAAAACTCCCACCCTCCCATGCTATTCATAGACACAGCCAGGACAGACTGGCTATATTTTTATTGCCAACAAAACAGTGAGCTCTTGAAGAAAATGATGGAAATAGGTACTGACTCAAGGGAACGCATAGATGCTCTGGGTGTCATGAGATACTGTCCCAGGGAGAGCAGAGTGGGGAGAGGTTACTGACTCTGACTATAGGAGGCAGTCTAAGAGGAAGGTCAGGTGCCCTGAGCATCTGGCTCTGATGCACGTGCCAAGATAAGTCTATCCAGAGTACAAAAATGAGTCCCACGCCTTTGCTTTGTTTGGAAATCCCATGAGATGACAAGATCCAATTCATTCTTTTCACCTACAGACCCCACCTAGTAACTAACGCAGACCAAGCAGGCTGCTTCGAACTTATACCACCATGTTCACAGCCCAGATCAGAGATACCATTGCAAGTATATCGCAAGCCAAAACCAGTCTCCACGGGCTTTTGATCAGCATGGAGATGCAGGTTGGCTGGTGAGTAGTAACAAGATTACAGCATCTTTCTCCATGATTCAAAATGTGGTCGTATCCACCAAGAGTGGCCTGACGTGTGAGGTGTTCTATAAGATCTAAAAGAGCAGAGATCACAGCCACTTCTACTGAGTTTCTAGAACAAACTGTTCCCTGATTTGATATTGATCACTAATCCCTTAACTAAGCTAGAATTGTATCAGGAATTTCATTCTTCAGGGACAAATGTTACAGATACAAGGTAAGAAGTGTTTCTGAGCATGACAAAAATATTCTTCATAGAAGACCAGACTAGTGTACATGAACCTGCCAGGTTTTGCCTGGAGCTGCTGGTATAGGTTGGACCTCATAAGCCTGCCAATATCTAAATGCTTTTGATCTATAAATCTTGCAAATTCACAGGGCTTAAATGAATACATCTCTGAGTTTTGTAAACAGATATTGTGTAACTCTTGCATGAATCACATGAAAGGAGAATAGCATAGTTTGAGACGTTATTTCCAATAGAATGATGGTTATATAATGTTATAATTGCTTTATATAATAGGTATCTAATTTTCTTTTGCTTCCAAAGGCAAAACATAGCAACATTTTTCTTTATTACTCTTCCCCAGGAAAAATTAATAAGATACTGTAAAACATCAAAACCACCGAAGTTTTGCCCAGCCACTGTCAAACGAAGGATGAAAACGATGTCTAAGAGACAGCTGTAGAGACTCAGAGTATCAAGTGAACAACTCTAGATGCCCTGACAATATGAAAAAAAGAGCTGTGGCTGGTAGCAAAGAAATTAACTAATTCCATCATATTCTCACTGCTCCTTCTCACAGCCCATATCCAAAGAAATCAGCCCAGGCAGTGGAAAATTACAGTTTTCCAATAAGAGAAACCAGCCATAGCTTTGTAGTTTTCATTTCAGAATGAGTACCCATGTCATATGGGAAAAGAAATGCTAGTAGGCTCCAAAAGTCACCCAATGCCATAGAGAGGGGGTGAGGACCTAACAGAGTTATAAGCTTTAGGGAGGCTCAGAAAGGATATGGTCGCCTTCACATATCCTAGTAATTGGAGTGTAAGGCAGGGCACAGGCAGGTCAAGGTCAGCCAGAGGTCACGGCCCCTCTGTTGATGGGTTCCATAATGGTCTGGATAATGCATACTTGGAGGAGAGCATGGGGGTGGCTACACGAGGAGATAGCAAGTGGAACCCAAAATTGGCTTGCAGCTCTTTCATGAAATCTGGTGGATATAATAGTTTTAACCCTTGCCTCACTGGAGCTGTAACAGGTCCTGATACTGTGTGCTGAAGTTTACAGGCTGGAGAAACAGTGCATGGAAAGACACTGAACACTGTCCATGCGGGCAAACGGCTGCAGCTGAGTTACAGCAGCCAATGGAAAGAGAGAGCTGGTCCGGAGTTTAAAGATCCAGTCGCACAGTGGAAGGGGTCTCACGGCCTGCTTGGGCAAGGCCACAGCCCCCATGGGCATGGAAGTCCACTGACGAACAAAAGACTAGGGACTCACGTACAACAGGGACTACTGGTGAATGGTTTATTGCTTTTAGAACACAAAAGGTAAATTCCTCACTGTTAAAGTCAGGGAATCCCATGAACTTTAGAAATCTGCAACAGTCAGAGAACGGCTAAAATCTTTTAAGGCAAATTCAATGAACGACAATAAAATTCCAAAGCTAGCAAATGTGGAGGCAGGCCTGGTGTAAAATTGGATCTATATAGATGTGGTGGAGGAGGAACTGGGTAAGTGATGGAGGTAGCGGCTTCCTCATCTGGAAACTGGGATGGCAGGCATTACAGTGTGAGTAAAATGTGCTAGTATATAGAAAAAAACCTTCTGAAAATTTGAAAGCTTTAATTAACTGTGGGTACTCCTATGAATATCACAAAGGTGTAAATATTAAGTATCATCATTATTACAATGATAATGTTCACATCAATTGAGGTTCAAAACAATAGTTTTCTAATTGTTGCTTTACTTTTGCTTAAGTAATAGGATGGGGGGATAAGTCTCAGCTGGCATCAGAATTCCTCTCTGGGATGAAATTATCTTTATAAGATGCTTGGAGGAGGAAGGTGAGAACTTTATGACTGGATTCAGAAGAGAACAACAGAAGGCCTTGGGTCCAGTCCCCACTATGGGGGGGTGGGCAAAGAGAGAGAAAGAGAAAGAGAAAGAGAAAGAGAAAGAGAAAGAGAGAGAGAGAGAGAGAGAGAGAGAGAGAGAGAGAGAGAGAGAGAGAGAGAGAGAATGAATTATGTACAAGGAGCAAATGGGAAAGAAAGAGAGAGGAGAGACACCCTAGATGTTAAGGACCAGGAAGAAGACTAAGTGAATCTTATCTATAAAAGTACCTCTGAAAGTGGCAAGGTGCTATGCAATGAGGCGCATCTTCTTTACAGGGCCACAGGAGAACACTGTGGGGCCCACATCATCAGGGCAAACATCAGGTGCTGAGGATGTGGCTGTAAAGCACCCAGACAGTGGTGTGGGTTGGAAGTTGGCACCAGGCTCCCTGCCCACTGACTCTTCTGCAGATGTCCCTGACACAGCCAAGCCCACCCTGAGCTTCCCCCAAGAAGAACACATCCTCCCGTGTCCTCTCAGTGCCACTCAGCTTGGGCCATGCTTCTGCCTCAAAACCTCCTGAGTAGATAAGAAAATACGTAAGGATAAACCCCAACAGCTAGCTGTGATTCCTAGGTTTAGAAACCGATCCCCTACTAAGATGTAAAAGATGAAGAGGATGGAAAGAACTTCATTTCCTGCATTCAAAGAATCTAAGCTCCCCAAGTTAAGTTTGCCACTCATCACCAAATGCATACAATGATCATAACAATGAGGACTTTGCCCCGATGTCACCACTAGGAGGAGGCTACAGCGACCTCACAGGCCCCATGAGCAGATTTACTAGGGGCTCGGATCATGGTGCAACTGGGCCCTTTGTTGGCCCATAAATAATCACTGTGATTTACGGTTTGCTTTTCTTCTTCTTCTTCCTCATTCCCCCTGTTCTGAAGGCTGTCCACAAATTCTACTCATGCCAGTTTAAATCAAAATAATGAAACCTCCAGGCTCCTCCAAGGCTGTACCCCTGACCGCCTTCTTTGCCAGTTTCTCATTTGGACAGGACCCTGACCACATCATCTGTGGAGCCACTGACACAAGCCAGCCCCAGGTACCTGAGCAGGATGGGGCCAGTGTCTCGCAGGCTGAACTTCACGCCACAGCTACAGTTAAGTAAAAAGGCGCCTGTGCTTCTGTGTGAATGGTCCACGGGGAAGGGACACTATACTCCCTGACAATGGTTTTCTGACACACTGACTCTATAAATGCCAGTCAGCTAGTGGGTCTTGTTTCTTTAGCCACTTGCCAGCCCGGGTAGCTACAAACCAGGGCATCTCCCTTCAGAGCACAGCAACTGCAGCCTCCTCATAATGAGCAAAACCAACAGCAGGGGCACTGCCTGCAAATGAATGGTATCACTTAGATTCCAATAACAGAGATGCTGGAACAAGCTGTACTGGGTGCCTTTGATTTGTATTTATACTCAATTATACCACATATACTCATGGTGGAATTGTTAAAAAAAAGGGGGGGGGATTTGTTTATTATACTCAAGCTGTGTCTTTTACCCTCTCTAGTAAAATCTTGGACCCTGACTCAGTTCCTACCTTGGAGACTTAGTATCCAAACTAGTTCAACACAAGTCTGCAAATATTTATAGAGCCCCAAGCCTCAGGAATGGCTGGGATATATTTTCTTAATGAATAAACACAACGGAATGACCCTCCTTAGGTGGGAAGCAACCTAAAGGGAAATCTGTGTGGGTGACAATGGATCTTGTCCCCCAGTAGATGTGACTCCACCAAAAGAGCTGGTCTTCTGAGACCAGACCCTTTCAGAGCTGGTTGTTACATTTATCCTGAGCGTACCATGTCATTTTCTTGTGCTTACATTTCCACAGCTACATAATGGATGGAGGTGTCCAGGTTACCTTCTGCTCTAAAATGTGGCTCTGAGGCAGAGCCAGGGACAGCCTCCCACTGACACAGGGTCCAGATGCTGATGGGCTTATTGGACCCTGTGATGTCAGCGTTGTGATCGTGGTTGTGTTTGAGGCTTTCACAAAGCCACAAAGATGTGAGTGTGACCACAGGCTAAGAGACTTGACATTGTGCATTTCACTTCCTTCTGCCTCGGTTCTCCCACCCGAGGTTCCTTGTAACTCTAATATTCTGGCTTTCTGTAATAGCTCCAGCTGAAGGAGGACAAGGAAACGTGTAGGGAAATCTGCACAAGGGTATCCCTCCTTGCCATTAGAGAAACAGCTCACCTAAAAGCATGTGTCCTCTACAGTCATCCTTGTTTACGAAGGACAGTGCATTAGTCCTGTCAGGAGGAACAAATGAATCAATTACTGTGGCAATGTGCCACAGTCCTCTAAGCCCAGGACCGTGGAAACTATGCCTTAACAGCATGTTAGATGCAAAACACATGGCATGTTTTAATTAAATTGATTCTTTATAAAACCCAACTCCCAGGATAGTAGTGCCACACTGTCAGAGAGAGGCATTATGCTATCTTCATGACCCCTTCAGGGAAGAGGACCAAAGAAGAGACAAAGCAAAAGCAATCAGAGGTGTAATTCCATTGGGAAAGGGTGGGTGACTGAGCCCCATGTCGAAATCTAGTGTTGCTGTGGGCATCTCCTGGCATGAGAAATGGCCTGGAGATTTTAGAAGACACTGAATTGCCTTTCGATGACCACAACTTTCTACAGTCTTTACCCTGTAGCTGAGAGAATGCCAAACACATAGCAGAAGCATCCTAGGCATTGATGACATGAATACAAGGTTTACGGCTGGCAGGTAAACTTATCCAGAAAAAGTGAGAGAGGAGAACATAACTCGGGTAGCTCTCTGCCTGGTAAGTACACTGAGGTACCAGGTAACAAGCTACACACAGCCATAAGCACCACAAAGAGACACCATTCTGCACCCAGAAACTCCAACTTTTCACGCTTGTATCTGTGATGGGCATCACATTCGAAAGGTTGGAGAGGGCAGCCGCCTCCCAGACTAGCACAGCCAGGGAAGAGGCTGGTTTGGCAGCCTGAAGAATACCCCTCCACCATGCTGCATCCTAATACCAGGAACCCATAAATGTTACCTACAGAACATAGGAACTCTGCAGACGTGACCAAGGGAAGGAGCACGACCCAGGGGGATGGTCCTGGACTATCTGGGCATGCACAATGTAATCACAATGATCCTCACAGAAGGATACAGGAGTTGGAGTCACAAGAGAAGGTCTTGTGGGGGGGGGGGAAGAAGTGAGGGATTGGATAACGCTATGCGGTTGGTTTTGAAGAAGGAGCCCTGAGCCACAGGCTGGAGCTCTACATGCTGAAAAGGGCAAGAAGAGCACCTTCCCCCAGAGCCTCCTGGGCAAATAAAACCCTCCTGCTATGAGAAAAGAAAAAAAAGGTCAGGAGGGATATTTTCTCAACAAGACCAAAACTAGACAGAATTAATAAAAATGAGGGGATACACAGAACAATGTATTCTGTGTTCTTGTAGTAAATTATCAACAATGAATTACTATTTCTACTATGCAGAGAACTTCCACAAACTAAAAAAACAAACAAACCAGACGACTCGATAGACAAGCAAGTGAACAGATAGAAGAACAGGAAATGCAAATGGCTGAGAAATGGACAGAGAGCAGCCGGTTCCAGAGGACAGCCAGGTAAATGGACCAAAAGCAGCAATGAGGTGTCCCTGTTGAAGAGTTGTAGGTGTCACTTTTGACTAACCTTAAAAACAGGGATGCTCTCCAGTGCTGAGGATAGCAGTAAGGACAAAAGGACTCCAGCTTACTGCTGAAGGAAGCATGAATCGCTACAAGATACGGGGAAGGTAATCAAGCTGTGCTTATTAAAGATTAAGAGTCCATTTACCCTTTGCCATGACAATCACATGGATCAGAATCCATTGAACAGAACAGAAATGAAACCATCAACCAATAGGAAAATATGTATCTGCATGTGTACTTAAAACCTGAATATTATTTTAAAAGCCTTGATTCCCCTGAAGGCCTATGAATAGGGAAATGGGAGGCTATGTTCTCTCATATGTACTTTGTAGAAAACAATAAACTTGACCTAGAAAGATACTCTTTATATATTACCAAGTTTGTAAAAGCACATTTCAGGGTTGTGTGTGTAATATCATGTTACTTTTTTAGAGTAAGTGAGTGCATGTGTATGTGAACAAGATAATGGTACAAAAAGATTTCGGTCAAATTATGGAAACAGAAACTACGAAGGATGATGGAAATGAGGAAGAAGGGCAGAAAGCAGATCTTGTACTTCTCCTTTGTGCATATTTATACAGTTCAGCACTATTTGGCTTGCTACAACTAAGATGTAACAAAACCAACTGCAATAAAATAAAAATATTCAAACAACCAGAAAACAAAATAAAATGAAACAAAAGCCTCATCAAGTTCTAGCGGCTCTACCACAAACTTTGTAACAGTAAGCCTTCTAAGGATGGCCCCAGATTCCAGCCAAGCTCCTTGGACATAGTTGATTCTCAGTAAATAAAATAATTAGTAAATAAATTAATAAATATTTAATAAAAATCTTTATTAAATGTGCTTGAAAAATGATAATTTCAAGGTCCAAAGGAAAGCTTTTGTTTGTTTCTTTGTTTGTTCGTTTCTTTGAGATATGATCTCCTTATGCAGTTCAGGCTGGCATTGAGCTCAATTTGTAGCCCAGGATAATCTCGAACTCACAATGATCCTCCTGCCTCAGCCTTCCTGAGTGCTAGGATTGCAGGTGTGCACCACACACCCAGTCCCAAGGAAAGCTTTTTCCTCACATTTTGCTTCTCCATCCTTTAAAAGACAGCAGCTTAGTACCTTAAAAATTATTTGAGATAATTTACAACCCTCTAAGGCCCATTAGAAGCTTCTAACATCACAGCGAATGTGAGTGTCTTATTGAAAAGTATGTGGGTCTCTTACAATGCCTGGTCTCACCTGGGGAAAATGTAGCTGCTTCTACTTCATTTTGGGTGGGAGACTGAAAGCACTTCACCTTTTGGACCTACTCTCACAGTCCTGCAAAGCTGTTTTATGTTTTCCTCTAAAGACTAAGAAATCTTATGCGGCCAAAGCACAACACACACACACACACACACACACACACACACACAGTCACACAGCCACACACACACACACACACACCGAGAGAGAGAGAGAGAGAGAGAGAGAGAGAGAGAGAGAGAGAGAGAGAGAGATTCATATATCATATAATGATTTGGCCTTCAATCTTAAGACAGTGAGTTTATTAACACATTATCTGCTGAGTACATTATCTGTTACTTCTCTGATACTGAGCCAATGCCCTCGATACCCTGTTCACAGTTTCATTCTTGTGCCTACAAAACTTTTCCATAAATATCTGCCCACCCCCCCCCTGGTATATATTTCTACACCTCTCTCTCCATTAAGATGATCACCTTCTAAAAGCGAGGACTGTGACATTCTCATCTCTGAACTCTGAGATTCTCACTCATGAGTCATTAGAAGGAGAGCGGGGGAAACACTCATCAAAGTTACTGAGCATCTGTGCTGCAGGGGACACTGCTCCACCAACTGATCAAAGCACCGACTGGTCAAAGTCTAGGTCCTTGTGAAGATTAATAAACACATCCTATAATCTATGGGGAATAGAACACAAATAGACACATGTATAATAAGGTCCTTTCTAGTGGTCTGTGAGGTAGAGTAGAGTAATGAGACAGAGGGAAAGACAGCAAGTGGGTGCTCGAAGGTCTCTCTGAGAAAGTGGTATTTGAACAGATACTTGAATAAAATGAGGGAGTCAATCACCCATGTAGAGTGCTGGAATTGAACATTCTAGGCAAAGGCCTCAAGACAGAGGATGATCAGTATATTTAACAAAGATCCAGGAAGTCAGGACAGGGCACTAGGGCAAGACCCCAACAAGTCCCAAGACCATGGCTTAATTAAGCTGACAACACTGGTCCCTCTGGGAGCAATATGAGCCTCAGGGCAGAGGCCTTATGACATGTATGGCCAGGACCTCATAAGAAGGACACACTGAGGGGCGGAGTGAGGAGGGGTAGTCCCAGCCTACAGCATTGGGTTGGTGGAGAATAAAGGACATAAGCCAAGCCCCACAGTGGCATCCTACACTGCATTCATTCTCAAGGCCTCGCCACGGATACCTCGACTATGCCTATCCTTCCTTCCTCACTGTCTCCCCTTTTCAGATCATCACATTACCAACCTTCCTGCAAAATGTACACCTGTGAAAAACTAGAGAAAGGTGCCACTTCAGGGAAAGGAGACCAAGGGAGCTACTGGCATGGGTTCTTCTCCCCAAGCCCCCTCCAGCTTTGACATGATCCAGCCCTTTGGGAGGATTCTTTGGGCTAGGTGAGGAAGAACCCACCATCCTGTCAGCAGACCTGGGCCAAGCCAAGCAAATCGAAATGCCCTGCCCAGTGCCACCCACCAGGTGACAGAGCTAGGAGGGTTGAGAAAATGCCACGAGCTTCTAGTTTAGACATGAATTCAACAGGAGCTGAACAACTGCAAGTCAAAATGGCTATCATAGGAATGTTTTCATGGGTACAAACAAGCAGCGTGAATTCGGAGAAAAGGGGGCACTTCCAGTCACAGCTCACATCTGAGACACGGGCATCTATGTGACATAAAATTTGCCTCAAAAGTTGACTTGTAGGCTGAGGATATAGCTCAGTGTCACAATACCTGCCTGGCAGGCACAAGGTCCTGAGTTCAACTCTCAGTCCAAAAAAAAAAAAAAAAAAAAAAATTAAAAAGAGCCAACTTGTATGCATACATTATTACATAATCCTGTCCTGCACTGCTCTGACAAGTCCAACCAACTGCCAGTACCTTGTTGCTGATTTGTTTTCTGCTTCTTCCTTTTTTCCTTTCTTCAGCCCAAGAGCATTCGTATCTAAATTCAGGAAAACTCTAGATATATATTTTGGAAACACGTATGACCATGATGGTAATTACACCAATATAATTTGTTAAATGTGCTTTAAAAAAATTACCCACTCTCTAAAGGAAGAGTCCCATGTACCTCCCCATTCACTGAGGATACTGAATGTCTCATTTTCTTTCCAACAACTTTTTGAGGAGGCACTGTACAAGGCTCTATGCCAGATTACAAGTAGCAGTTCATTTAATTTAATCATCCTGGAAATCCCTGTGAACTTGTTACTGCTCCTTCACAATCCAAGATGAACACTTGCTCCTTACAAATGGGGAATTCAGGGTTCAAAGCCAGGGCTAAACAGCCATGCTCTGGGGCTTGCTTTAAGAAGACCTGGCTCAAAATTAACCCTTCTTTTAGGAGTAGGATAGAGAGAGGAAGACACACACACACACACACACACACACACACACAAACCATTCCATTTCCTTCTCAAGAATATTTTATGATGAAGACCTTGGGGGAAAAAAGATGAGAAAAATGGTTAAAAACCCTACCTTTAAATAATGAGTATATTTTCACAGTTTGAATAAAAGAACTTATTAAGGAGGATAATCAGGGAACAAATATTAGAGAGAAAAATCATTGGATTTCACTCATTTCATTTTGATAAAAAGATTTTTTTTTGCTAGTATTATAATTATGTTTGTTACTGATGCTGAAAAGTGTTAAATATCAGAAACAAGAATTGAACATGTTAATATCCCAGTCCAGGCCAGGCTGGTTCGATCCCCAGCATGCTGTGCTGGCCCTGCCCCCAGGATGCACTGAGATGGCAATTGAGACTGGGCATGGTAGTGCATACCTGTAATCCCAGTGTTTAGGAGGTTGAAAACAGGAGGATCACTACAAGTCCGAGCTCTGTAGTGAGACCCAGTAGACCCTGTATGAAAATACAAAATAAATAAATAAATAAATAAATAAAACCTAGTCCATACATTTCTGAGGTGTGTTGTCAGGTTTTCACTGCTGGGACAAAGTGCCTGACATACACAGCTTCATGGATAAAGGTTCGTTTGGTTCACAGCATCACAAGTTTCCATCCATGGTCAACTGGCTCTGAAGCAGAAATAATGGCAGAAGGATGGGGAGAGGGAAGCTGCTCAACCCAGGGCAGCTGGGGGACAGACAGTGAGGGAGCCAAAGAAGTGGGAGCCAGGAACAAGAGAAAACCCTCCCAGACTGTACTCCCAGGGACCGTCTTCCTCCATCCAGGCCCCATCTCCTGGCAGCACATGTATCGAGGAGCTCTGATGGAGGAGCCACTCGTAAGGTCACCGGCCCACGATCGCATCACTGTCTGGGTGCCCCAGCTCCAAACACATGAACTTTCTCAGGAACATCCTGATGCAAAGCCTAACATGAGGACTCTTTATACTTTATATTCCAAATTGAGAGAAAACGGATGGATGGATGGATGGATGGATGGATGGATGGATGGATGGATGATGGATGGATGATAGATGGATGGAAGACAGATGGATAAAGGATAGATGGATGATGGATGAATGGATGGATTGATGGATGGATGGATGAATTTAAAGCAAGAAGGAAGCAGACACACAGACAAACAGATACACACACACACACACAGAATCCACATGTAACTTAGTGCTTTTCAAATAGAAGGCAATTAACAAATGTTAGCTAAATGAAATCAAATTAAGCAAACTAAAGGCAGCATACAAGATGGGAGAAGCAGGGGTAAAAGACAGGAAGAACTGAAAGTAGATATCCTGGATTATGTGACATATGACCATGTAAGCACATGAGTTAGAGTACAGGGGAAGGATATACTTGTGTGAGTCTCCAGAGAGCCAGAAATACAGCTTAGAAGAGAAAGAAGAATCCAGCCCTGGAAGGGTCAGATCATGTAACCCACTAGCACCACAGCCTAGCATTCTAAGAGGCTCTAGAATAGAACCTGCTGGAAAGGGGAGTGGTATCCGAGGATGCCCTCAAGTTGAGTCACAGCAAACCAGCCTTTGCAGAAGGAGAATTTATAACCATTGACTAAGGACAAAGCAGCATTGATTTTGCTTTTGGGTTTTTTGCTGTTGTTGGTTTGGTTTGGTTTGGTTTTGAAATGCATTTGTAGAGAGCAATAAGTGCAATGTTTTCTAAAGAACCAGCCCTGGATGCAAAGCAGAAGCCAGTGGCCGATTCCTGGTCTCCTCTGCTGCCATAGAGGAGGTGGCTCTACACCAGTCCTAAGGTGCAGAGAGATCCCAGGAGGAAGGAAAGGGCTCTTTACAGCTACTCCTCAAGCCCTGAGATGGAAATACCTTTTGTCTGTGTGTTTCTTGGTGTACATGATAATAAAACTAAAGAGAAAATAGCTAAAAAGAAAATCGATCCACTTTTTCCTAAAAAAAAAAAAAAAAAGACAGTAAAGTGAATCATGAAGTCCAACAAAGGAGGGTGTTCTGCTTCCAATGTGCTCCCCTTCCTTTGCAAAACCTAATGACCGTCTCATTTGCTGCAGGAGTTTGGCTGGCCACAGGCTCGCTGCGGTCAGCTCTCTTCACAAGCCCACCGTGGCAGGGCTCCATCAAGGCAGCCCTGGCCGGCAGCCGGCATTGCTAGCAGTGCCTACGGATCTGATCATCCCCGCCTCCCTTTTGCTATGCTCCAGGCCCAATAATTCCTCTGATAGTCAAGGACTCTTTCCCTGAGCGAAGACACAGATCACGGCTATCAGCCGGGTCCCTTGGCAGCTCCGCTCCAGGCAGGATTTGTTCCCTTGTTTGTCTGGAGCTTTGGTTTTAATTTGTAATGTTTGCTTAATCTACTATTAGTTGGGCTGAATTTAATTTAACTCATTGTAGCAATTCATTTCTTTCAATCTTCTATTACTGGGTATCACTCTTAAGTTGTAAGTGATTTCGCCTTCTCTAATCATCATGTTGGAGTCTGTTGGTCCAGTTATCCCTCTGTGCAAGCAACATCTGCAATTAAAAATATATATAATTGCAGAGAGAGCGGAGTGACGGGAATGCTGAATGGGCTCTGCATCCTCCCTCTCTTCCCTAGCTTCTATATTTTAAATGAAATCAGACAAAGTGAGAATAAGGCGCTATTTCCTTCCCTGTGCACACCATTGTCAACTGCCACATGATGAAGCAGCAGCAGCCAGCCAGGCTTTTCTTCTTTACTGTCAGTTCAGCCACATAGCAATTGCTTCAAAAATTAAAACAAAATAACATCTCTGATTTGGATTATAGCCAATCATACCATTTGGGTGTTTATAACCACCGTGGATGTAAAGGCAGCAATAATCTTGGGATCTTCACAATTTAATGACAAAGTTGCAAGTGGCCTGATGATAAAAATGTCTTTCTAAACAAATTTCAAAATTTATAATAGTTGTTCTGCAAGAAAAAAAAATGCTTAATGTTATCTCTCATTTTGACCTTAGATAGTTTATAACTTATTAAAAGTCCAACTCATGGCTAGGCATGGTGGTACGTGCCTGTGGTACCAGAATTCTGGGATGGTAAGGCAGGAGAATCATAAGTTCAAGCCCA